>NW_015546115.1:682435-702933 GCF_001515605.1 Sinocyclocheilus anshuiensis | reverse complement strand
ACATTAAAACTAGAGATTTTTTTTTTTTTTTTAAGACTTAGTTTTGATACTTTTCAAATGCCTTTTATGTTTTTAATTAAAAAATGCATGTTTGAAACTATGATAGTCTAATTAAAAGAGGATATTGGTCATTAGTCGTTATTTTAACATTTATATTAGTGTGTATATTTATTTATTTTGTGAAAGCTATGGATTTTGCAAAATTCAATATATTTATAAATATATTTTTTATATATTTTAAAACATGTTTTGTGCATTTTCGATAACTTTCTATAGGTTTTTTGGTCATTTTATTCCAAAATATAAAAAATAAAACATCTAATTTCCACCATAGAATTATGAAGAATTATGATTTAAGATGTGATGGAAATGATGCAGTGGTGGACATTTTTCTGAGGGTTCATGAAAGCAGTGTGTTCATCCACTGTTAAACATTAGGATTATTAGTAGACAAATTTAATTAACGAGTTTAAAAAGTGTGTTAATGGAGTTAAATTTCTAAAAAGACTAAAAATGCCCATAGTTGAAGAAACACCTGAATACAAACAGTACACACATCTCTAAAACTTGTGTTGATATTTAATAATGAGCTTATCCTGTAATAGTCAAAATAACTAGTCATATGATGTCTCCAACAAAGGGACCAATAAACTAGAGGTTAAGAGTCCTGCCTACTAACATCTGGATTTGAACTGAAGCAAGTCTTTTATTTTCTAATCCTTATTATTTTCCATTCATTTCTACTTCATTCTGTCTTTGCTTTTCTTCATTTCACTTTTTGTATTGGTTGTGAAAACAGCCATTGTCCCGTAAGCCAGTTTACTTTAACAGGAATCTCCATAGTAACGACTTACTAAACCATTTTAACCAGCACACCTGATGCAGCCAACAATGCATTGCAATCATTGTAACAACAAGTTATGTATCACTAATACAGTCCATGATCAGTTATGTCCAGAGTCACAAAACCGCCTAATCTCATTGTCCTGATACTGATTTCAGGTTAATTCTCTGTGGAAACCGTCAGTGTTATTCTTTTGCAAGTCTTGTGTCTTGTCTTGTCATCGAGGCTGGAGCTTTGAATGAAAAGCCTGAAAAAGAGAAAGATCAACCAATGCATTTACATGCACAAGAATATTCATATATTTATGAAAATGTAGTCATACAAATCAGATTTATACTCTCTCTGTTTTGTTAATTACATTAATGAGCATCATTCAAGAGTAGACAAAATTACTGTATGAAATTATTTAAATTATCGCTGTTTCAGAATTCACTGCATGTGAAATAAAAATACATTTTAAATAAAACAATTATAAATCACAAAAAAAGATTCAATATCTTATTGGTTTACCTGTATGCCATGCGACCATTAACCAACATCAGAAAACTGAAAATGCTAATGTGTTTTTAAATTATTAAATATAAAGTCAATATTTTAGGTCAGAGGCTGGCAAGTAAATGTTTATTTCAGAATAAAATTTCCCCTAGAAAACCAACCTTAATCTAAAATGACGTGCGTATAAACATGGTTCATACTTTTTTATGCTCTTTCTAGTTTATCAGGCCTTACATTCTCTGTTCCAGTTTCTAGTTTAACTCCATCCGGTCATTCATTTGTGTTGTGTTTGCTGTATTAAATCACACACATACACACGATCTTATCACTGTTTTCCTATTACTATTAATTTCCAGTATGATGATCATAGCAGTGTCTGAATGCTTTTTTCTTCCCTGTACCAGTATGTTTGTGCTCTCTGATGAGTTTTTCATTTATTTTCTCCTCTTTCATTCCTTTGGTAGAATGCTGACAGTATATTGCTTACTTTATGCCTTGTTAAGTGTCTGTTGATCTTTTTGATGCTGTTTCTCCTTCCAGTTTTCTGTTTCCTCCTTTGTTTTCTTTGTTTTTTGAGTGTCGTCCCTGTTTTCTGGTTCTCAGTGTGCACTGCTGACCAAGTTACTTTGTTTTCCTTTCACTTCCTTATTTGACCCCTCCCCCCTCCTCTGATTGGGCCATGCGTGGTGGGCGTGGTTTGGGGAGGTGCCGACACCTCGGATCCGTCACCTGTGATTGGTCGCTGGCCCCTTTTCGTGACACTCCACAACCAATCGCACTCCCCCATCCACCCATGCCGACGTGGTTAAAATGCCCCAAATTCCCCCCGACCCTCCCTGGTCACGACGTTATGCTGACGCACACCTGACCTCGTTTGCCCTCGGGGCAGTTTGCGGACGACCAAAGTGGCGAAGCAAGGCCCCAGCACAAACTCTCCCGTTAAAGACCTGAAAGATCTGTCGGCCATGGACGCCTTCCGCTCCCGAAGCATCAGTGTGTCCGAGCATGCGGTGCGCAGGTAGAGCATTTTTGGTCACCTCAAAACTCAACAACCGATTGGTATCCCTTCTTTTCCTTTTCTGTATGCAGGGACGGTGGGTGGGGCTTGGGCAGTCGGGGGTGGGGCGTTGTCTTGGCGATGCGGGGGGGGCGGGGACATCTGGTTTGGGCTAATTCTGATTGGGCAGGAAAGGGTGCATGCTGGAGGAGGGTTTTGTCGTTTTCTTTCGTTTCATTGATGGTGATGTTGACTGCATGCGCTGAGCCTTGCGAGCATCTGTTTTGATTTCAGCCTAACCCCGTTTTGTATTTGCTTTTACCGTGCTTATTGTGCTGTTTGTGATGGTGTTTTTTTTTTTTCTTTCCGTGAGCAAATTACTACGGAGCCCCTAAAGGGACATGGTGATGGAAAAAAAGAGACAAGACGACAAATACTTGAGTGTTTTTGCGTTTGCCTGCAGAACTTTTGCATTCACTCGATAAAAACATTGTGTTATATATCAATGGTTGTGCGTTCTCTCGCAAAAAGTTTGTGTTCCCCCAAGAAATTGCGTTTTATTTCAGTGCTTTCGCGTTTTCTCGCAAAACTTTTACATTCTCTCACAAAAATCTAGCTTTCCTCAAGAAACTTTGCATTCGCTTGCAAAACTTTTACGTTCTCTTGTAAAAGCTGTTGCGTTATCTCAAAAAATGGTTTGCTTGTAAAATGTTTTCGATGAATAATATGAGATTGGAGGAAAAATGATATTTCAGAACGTCTGCGAGAAAAATTTTGCATCCGCTTGCAAAACGTTTACATTCTCTTGTAAAAAAACGTTTGCATTATCTCTCAAAACTCTAAAAAATATGCGTTCAATCGTAAAACATTTATGAGGTTGGAGGAAAAATATTTCAATGCTTTTGCGAGCTAACACTAAGTTTCTTGGGATAACACAATACTTTTGCGTGAGAAACATTGCATTCCCACACAAAACTTTCCCTTGCAAATGTTTGCGATCCCCAAAGAAACTTTGCATTATAAGTCAATGCTTTTGCATTCTCTTGCAAATCTTTTGCGTTCCCCCAAGAAACTTTGTATTCTCTTTCAGAACTTTTGCATTCCTCTGAAAAATTGCAAACAAAAGCACTTGCAAATGCTTTGAAAAATAATATTTTCCCAGCCCATTTTTTCCATCTCCATGTCCCTTTAGGGGCTCCGTACCGCACACAGGAAGCATGCGCAATTGAAAGTATGCATTTACACATTGGAGCGACTAGCTTCTCTGTCTTTGCTGTTTGTTGAATGAGATGGACAGCAGTAATTCATCTCCCAAACACTAGGGGGCGCACTTGCTCAGTCTGCTGCCTGTCTGAGACTGTTTTAACCTTCACTTATTCACATCATATTCACACACTCTTTACACATGATCCAGGTACAGTATCCATCCATGTTTTATCATACTGCATTTTGAATCATCGCACAAAAGTCGCACAATAATACGCTGCGAACACGCTGAAAATGTTTCACTGACGCCCTCTTCAAATGCTGTTCCTCCATGGTTTTATTCGCATTTTTTCAGAGCTTATACTTACCTGATGTCATTTCAAACCCATACGGGTTTTTTTCAACACAGTTGCACTTTTTCCATACAGCAAAATACATTCTGTTGTTTTCCCCTCACAGCTGTGTTTTCATTTGCATAAATATGTAGCCTGTGCTCCTGAACTCATGAACAAACTGCAGTGTTAACCCAGTGCATCTAATTACCATAAAACCTATTAATCAGTTCAGCGCCTCCAAGTTACAGGATGTTAATGAATAGAGTGTCCGCTATTAGCCAGCACAGGGACTTCATATGGCATATTTGTTTTATTATCTAGTATGTCTGCAAATTACCCTGCCATCGGTTTACTAATTGCCTAAAGTATTTCTGTGCCAAGGGCTTTTGTTTGGGTAATTTCAAGGTTGCTCGTTATGATTTAATGGCATTTTGGTGACACAAAAGAGAGCTAATAATGCCGAACTTGATCTAAATCACAAGCAGTTTGACTCTTCCGGTGTTAAATGAAAATGTACGGCTTCAGTTTTAGGTTTTTAAATGTTTTAGAAATTCATAAAAAGTTAAACTCTTTTCATTTTTCCCTCTAAAAAAATCAAATATTAATTGCTCAGATGCTATCCAGTGAAGATTTGTACTGCAGTCACTATTCCACGCATTCATATTCAGCTTAATGCATCAATAGATTAAAATTGCATCGACAAACCGCATCATTTATTATTCCACAGACATCAACAATCATCTGACTGCAGCTAATAGAGATGATTGAGGGCTTGATGTGCATGTGAAGAGCCGGCGAACAGTGAAACGTTTTCTCTGTGTGACACGACAGTGAAAAGATGTTTATTTGGAAATTGTGCCTTTTGGAAAAAGATCAACTGGTTTAGAGGATATCATAATTTTCATAAAAGGGTTTGGTGTTATGATCCGCTGTACTGGATGCCCAGGATTCAGAGACTTTATGGACATTTATGCGGCTATGACATTCTAAGTTTGATTTAAATATTTGAAATTTTATGCATTTACCGTGCAAACAGTTATGCAGAATGTTTGTGTATTAAAGCATTGAGGTTGAGGCATCCGCTTCAGCTGAAGAATTGCTGAATGATCAAATGTAAAGACAAACTGGGACTTTCTGTCTGTCTATGTGTGTCTGTGTCTGTGTGTGTGTGTGTGTGGTGTCTGTCTGTGTCTGTGTCTGTGTGTGTGTGCTGGATGACCCTGTTGACGGACGCTCGAGTGATTGGGTTTGGTGTGGTTGTTAAAGCTCAGGTTGTTGGCTCGATTCCGGTGAAGAAAAAGTCCGTTGTGCCCTTGAGCGAAGCAGCTGAAGGAATGCTGCAGAATGAGCTCATCTCTATCGACAGCATTTGTCAATTACTACAGAAAATAACTTTGACCCTTCCATCAGGTGGTGTTTACACCAACACACTTCAGTGGAAGTGCACAGGGTTCATTCACTCTTAGGGTTTAAATGCAAAAATGTACTGCTGTAATTTTCGTTAAACACTTTTAATGTACAAAAACGTAAGCAAGCGATTCTGTCACACTAGCCTCATGTTAAATTGTGGTAAATGTAATGTCTATTACCTTAAACATATTGCTTTCCCATATTAACTTATATTGTATTGCATTACAGTAACAGTGAAAAAATGAAATGATTTAATAGGTAAATTGCCTTAAAATGTGAATGTCATTTGTAAATGACTTTAAATATGTGCTATTTGATATTTATTTATATTAGAGAATATTAGAGTTTAATTATATTAGAAAATTACTAGTATAAAATAAATTTGAAAAATAAATGAATATAAAGTAAACAAGAACTAAAAAAAAATAACAACACATAATTAAAGGTGTATATATAAGTACAAATATAATTATAATTTAAATTTAATTCAATAAAAATTAAGGTAAATGCAAAAATGTTATATTACTGTAGAATGTTAATGTAAAATATTTAAAACATTTTTGAAAATACATTTTATATTTCAATATTTTGTTTAAAAAAATTATTTTTCCCCTTTATTAAATAGTATAGTGGAGTGACAAGAAAGTACAGGGAGAGAAAGAGGCCGGTCTCGAACATTTGAAGCTGAAAACACTAAAATAATGTGTTTTTGTATCAGTGTGTCATTGCTTGTGAGATGTTGTGAAGACAGAATATAGTTTTTATTGTGATAGATGTTGTTGGTTTATGAAGCATCAGGTGACGTGGGTCATCTGCAGCAGATGCTTCTGTCTTTCGTCGATGTGTTTGTCGTCTCTGACGCCCACACGCGCTCGTATCATCCACATTCATCCCTCGTTCCCCATTGAGATGAAATGAAAATGGCCTTTTGTTGATTGCATGCTCATGCGTAGCTCAGTTTGGCTTTTTCATACCTCAGATGTAGAAGCACAGTGCCAGACGTGTAATTGCCATCATGATTCAGAGTGGTTGCTAATGTGTTGCTGTGTGATGAGGTTGATGATAAGAAAAGATAATAATGTAGATGGGTTTTTAATGCATTTGCTTTGATATTCCTGGAGTGTTCTGGGTCGTTTTTAGCACGTTTCTGCAGAATGTTCTGATTGGTTGCTAGGGTGTTATTTGATGGTTTCTATGCACTGATGCACTTAATTTTTTTTTTATTTTTTTATTTTTTTTACTGAAACCAAAAATATTGGACTCAATATAACTGAGTCCTGGGTTCTGAATCAGCTGTCAGTTTTATTAATTTTATAATATTATTTGTATTTATTATCATTAATATTTATTCATTGTATAAATTATTTTGTGTCTGACTGAAAATCAGAAACAATAATTATATGGGAGTCTGCAAGAAGGTTATTTTCGTATTTTTAAAAAATGTTTTCATTTTATATTTCATTTTACTTATTTTTTTTAAATTTTATTTTATGCTTTTTATTTTATATTTTATTTTATATTTTTAACTAAAGATATTGGACCAACTTTTGTTCTGACTTTATAATAACCCTTACAGTAAAGACTGAAAAAATATTTAAAATATTATTTTCATAAATTGATAATTTCTATATCAATGTAATGTTGGCTTTAAATAAAAAAAATAAATAAAATAAATTGTATTACTATATATATATATATATATGAGTTTTATATTTTTTTATCTTTTTATTTATTTTTATGTTTCATATTTTGTTTATATTTGTTTTCATTTTCCCGTTGTGTATTTTTTTTGTGTATATATATATATTAGTTTTAAAAAAAATATTTATTATTTTTTATTTAATTTTTAATATATTTGTTTAAATCATCATGTGTTTTGTGTAGGGTTCAGTAAAACTTCGTTGTCCGTCTGGATTTCTCCTCATGCATCTCATCACACATAAGAGGGCATCTGATATTTAAGAAAATTTCTTCTATCTTTTATCATCCAGCAGGTAAAATGTTGCATCTGATCACATAGTAAAGTAAAGGCACACGTCTGCTCAAGCAGACACATGATTCCAGCAATCACTGATGTCTGGTGTGGGATACTCGAGTTAGGGCTTAGTTTGTGATGTATGGCTGCCATTTACTTATTTTATGCTTTTTATTTTATATTTTATTTTATATTTTTAACTAAAGATATTGGACCAACTTTTGTTCTGACTTTATAATAACCCTTACAGTAAAGACTGAAAAAATATTTAAAATATTATTTTCATAAATTGATAATTTCTATATCAATGTAATGTTGGCTTTAAATAAAAAGTAAAACTTCGTTGTCCGTCTGGATTTCTCCTCATGCATCTCATCACACATAAGAGGGCATCTGATATTTAAGAAAATTTCTTCTATCTTTTATCATCCAGCAGGTAAAATGTTGCATCTGATCACATAGTAAAGTAAAGGCACACGTCTGCTCAAGCAGACACATGATTCCAGCAATCACTGATGTCTGGTGTGGGCTACTCGAGTTAGGGCTTAGTTTGTGATGTATGGCTGCCATTTACTTATTACCAGTGCAGTTTGGCGCACACACACACACACACACACACACTCGCGCTCAAGGACTGTAGCGTTTCTTGCGTGTGTGGTGTTGATGAGAAGTTCACCTGTGCCTGTTTCTCAGGTCAGAGAGTCGATGTCGCAGTCAGAAGCGCTTTAGCTCAGCGGCGTTGGCAGCGGTGTGTGTTTACGCGGGTTGGCGTGTGTGTCGTCTTAGTGTATGGAGATGATGTGGGCTCTGCTGATTTCCCCGGGGATGCGGTTGGCGTGGTTACAGAAGGGCAGGATGCTGATGGCTGTCTTAGATTAATGCCATGATGCCATCACCTGGATAATCACACGCCTCTCCACAGGTGTGTGTGTGTGTGTGTGTGTGTGTGTGTGTGTGTGTGGATCGCAAGCTGGCAGCTGAACTTTTCTAGGTGTGTGTGTGTGTGTGTGTGTGTGTTAAACAGCCATGCTCTCTCTCGCTTTCTCTCCTGCTCAAGGTTTGTCAGTCCCAGTTTTGTGTCACTAAAAGAGAAACAAAAAAGCTTTGACTAAACAAAACAGATAAAGGAATCAAAAATGAAAATTCTGTCAAAAGTTCATTTGTATTCATGCATATTCCAACTAA
Organism: Sinocyclocheilus anshuiensis; assembly: GCF_001515605.1. NCBI lineage: Eukaryota > Metazoa > Chordata > Actinopteri > Cypriniformes > Cyprinidae > Sinocyclocheilus > Sinocyclocheilus anshuiensis. The sequence goes on along the minus strand of NW_015546115.1, from coordinate 694,486 downwards.
CGCAACACGATTGCTCACAACACAATGGGAACCAATGGGGTTTGGTGTCATTTGAGAGAGAAAGAAAGCGTTAATGAAGTTTACAGTGAGTAACACTGTTCCAGTGTTATCTTAGTAGTATTTATATACTACTTAAATTTTTAGTAATGTAGTAAATTAGCTTTTATTTTTATATTTTCAGTTTTCATTTAAATTTTAGTTTATTTTTTTTAGTAATTTTATGTGCTATAGTTGTTTTTTTTTTGTTGTTTTTTTTTTTTTTGTTTAAATATTGCTATTTCGGTTTAATTGATTTTTGAGTTTTAGTTGAGTTTTAGTTTTTCATAGATTTTTTTTCCCAGCTGATAATCTCAGTTCTTCAGTTTCTTCAATTTCAATTTCCCACAGTTTTTATCTAATATTTATGTATATATATTTTTCAGCTTTCTTTCAGCTAACAAAAACTACTTTTAATAGTCAACAATAATAATCCTGCTCTGTTCCTTCCAAAAAATATCACGTATTACTAAAGACCTTAAATATTGCACATGAGTCATATGGACTACTTTTAGAAAATGTTAGCTTGTTTTTTTTTTATTTTATTTTTTTTTATTTTTTAAGCTGATTTCGTGTTTTAATGAAGAAATAGTCATATGGTTTTAGAATGACTTGAGAGTGACTGTGCTATTTTAATGTTATGGTATTTATCATTTTTTTCTCTTTTTAATTTTTTTTTCAGTTTTCATTTTAATTTTAGTGTGAGATTTAGAAATTATTTTTATTGTCTTTTTTAATATTTTTGTTTAGATTTACATTTTTAAAATCAGTTTTAGTTTTATTACTTCAACTAATTGTAGTAATTCAACTTATTTTATTTCGGTTGCAGTTTTATCTAATATTGTAATAAATGCAATTTTATTTCAGCTTTATTTCCATTAAAACCAAAAACTACTTTTAATAGCTTTAGATAAGAAAAACACTAGAGAGTGAGTATTTTTTTGGGGGTGAACTATTCCTTTAAGCAAAGATAAACTTGCACAGTATCTCTAATTTGATTTATAAAGGAGTGTGAGTCTGTTTTAACTGCGTGTGTGTGTGTGTGTGTGTGTGTGTGTGTGTGTTTTTAAAAGGGCCACTTCAGCTTCAATCAACTCTGAATCTGATTTATTACATCTTTGCAAACACACTCACACACTCTCATCTCAAGCTGCACACTGTGTCCTAACCAGCCGTGACGAGTGAAAAATATCTACACTAACCATCAGAGAATCAGAATCAGATGACTCCGAATCAAATGAATCTGAATCTGAATCAGTCAGTGGTTCTAAATTGTGGTTAGGACATGGTGTCAGAGACTAGCTGAGATCTTTGACTTCACTAGAACCAGTGTGAGCTGGTTGTGTGGTGCACTCTTTCACCCCGTGACCTCTCCTGTACCGGCTGTGACCCCTGACCCCGTCCTGTGCAGGATGCAGACGTCCAGCACCACCTGCAGCCTGGGCTCGGCTGACGAGAACGCGGTGATGCAGGCAGACGACGCGCTCAAGACGGTCCACCTGGAGCTGACGGAGACCTGCCTGGACATGATGGCGCGATACGTCTTCTCCAACTTCTCTGCGCTGCCCAAGAGGTGACGCCTGTTCACCACAAACCACACGCCACAGTTCTCCTACATGTACAGCCCTCATTTAATCACATTAGTAGCATGTTTTGCAGATTTAACAGTCCAGTTAATCGCAGTCAACGCTGCAACATTTGCAGTTGAATATCAATATTTGATTAGAAAAGCCATTAATTGAAGATAAAATTTAAAAATTTTACATTATCATGTCAGGTAGAAGCATCGAGACATGATTCAAGTCATATATTTGAGTAATTTAATTAATGAAATGTATGGTAAAAATACACAATCACGCCTTCTGATTTAACAAGTATGTTATACATTAAAATAAAATGTAATAAAATAGTAGTAATTGCATTACATGAAATTGATAATTGTAAATTGATAATATGTTAAACAGAAGCAATTAGTAATAAGTATTAGTATTTTTAAAATAAAATGAATAATAATAATAATAATTACAGTATTATAGTAGCCTTACTTTAAACTAAAACAGTTAGTAATTGATGTTTATGATTGATGTTAATTTAAAAAATATATATATAATTATAATAATTGCCTACTTTAATCTGAAACTGTGAGTAATGTTTTAAATGTTTTTATTAACGTGCATTTAAAAAATAAATAATAATAATAATTAATTGCCCTACTTTAAAACTGAAACAATAAATAATTGTGTACTTATGTATCATGTTTAAAAAAAATACAAATGTATAATTTATAAAAAAGAAAATAGTACAAACAGTACTAAAACAATACAAGTATGTTTTTCATTAAGTCTAATTTATGCTAATAGATCTCACTGACCAGTCTTTTAGGATCAGTGCACCAAAAGCTGTTTTACCATCGGACTTTAATGGAATTGTAATTTCATTCATCTGTCAGTCACTTTGAAAGAAAGAGTCAGCTAAATGAGTAAATGCATTGAAGATGTGTAGCTAGAGCTGTAATTGCTTGACCTTCATCCTTTTGTTCGGTGTCTGCTTGTAAAGCTTTAAATAATACTTGGCTTTCATCTCTGCGGTGCGTGATGAATGCAGGCCGCTGAACACTGCATCCATTCACCTTTTGTACCAGAGCAAACTTCTTTTTCTATCACTCTTATATAGGGTTGCAAAAAGGTGGAAAATGTCCAGTAAATTTCAGAAACATTCCAGAAATTTTGGAAACTTTCCAGGATTTTTTGGGGGATTTGCACCCCTTTGCAACCCTACTCTTATAGTAGTTGTTTCACTCTGTGTGTAAATAGGCACATCAACTGATATCCTTATCCGGCCTGTTGTTTTGGACAGTGTAGCACCTACTTTTAGCGCATGAGCAGCAAACTCCTGTCAGAGATGGATGGGTTTCTCACAATGACACTAAATCAGTTCAGTTCAGTGCAATTTTATTTATATAGCACATTTAAAAACAACCATGGCTGACCAAAGTGCTTAACAATATCTGGAAAAACTCACACACAAACGAGACAAATACAGTAAAAACATCACAATGTCTCCGCTCAGCTCGAAATAAAAGCCAAGGAATACAGGTGTGTCTTAAGTAATGACTTAAAAATTCCAACAGTCTGAGCAGTTCTTATGTGTACAGGTAAACTATTCCACAAATTAGGTGCCACCACTGAAAAAGCTCGGTCATCTTTATTTTCTAACCTGGCTCTCGGAACCTCAGTGCTTTAACAGGAGTGCGGACATGTAAAAGCTCTGATAAATAAGCAGGCGCCAACCCATTTAAAATCTTAAAAACAAACAATAAAATCTTGAATTAAATCCTGAAGCGGGCAGGAAGCCAGTGTAGTGAAGCTAAGACTGGGGTAATGTGCTTATACTTTTTAGTCCCAGTTAAAAGCCGAGCTGCTGCATTTTGGACTAACTGTAAGCGCTGAAGAGATGACTGATCCAAACCAACATATAAAGAGTTACAGTAGTCTAGTCTAGATGTTATAAAAGCATGAATTACACTTTCAAACTCCTTAAGCAGCAGGTAGGGCTTGACTTTAGCCAACAGTCTCAGTTGAAAGAAACTGGCTTTTACAACAGAACTAATGTTTTTCAGATTTAAAAGCACTGTCAAAAATCACACCGAGATTCTTGGTAAATGGACGAACATACAAACCTAAATTACCAAGTGCATCTACACAAGCACTCAAATCCCCAGGACGACCAAATACAACAATCTTAGTCTTATTTTCATTAAAACAAAGAAAGCTCTGATCCAGCCATATTTTTAAATCTCTCAGGCAATTAAGTAATGACAGAAATTAGACAGAAAACCTAAATAAAGATGATTAATGGGCTTCGTAAACTCTCTTCCTCTCTCAGGTCTCCCATCGCAGAGTTCCTGTTGTCCGGTGGCCCCAGTATGACTTGGCTGGTTGGGAATAAGTTAGTCACCATAACGACCAGCGGTGGCTCGCGAACCCAAGCTCTTCTGGGTCTGGACATGGCAGAGAGGCCCGGAGGAGGAGGAGAAATGACCAGGTTACAAACATTTCAACATAGATGTCACTAACCAATCATGCTATTGCTATAGGTTAACATGTTTTAGCACATTGCTAGCATGAATTAGCATGTGCTAGCATGTTTAGAAAATGTTTACCATGTTGTTAGCATGTTTCTAGCATTTTTGGCACATGATGGATGGATGGATGGATGGATAGATAGATGGAAGATAGATGGAAGATAGATAGATAGATAGAGATAGTTGGAAGATGGATAGATAGATAGATAGATAGATAAATAGATAGATATGACTTTTGGCATGATCAGATATGAATTAAGACTCAATGTTTGGACACAGACAGGAAGAGGAACAGCTTCATATGAGTGTGTTTACTGCTCTGAGTCAGATGGGAAAACATCAAAACAATACACATATGACTGTTCTGCAGGTCTGACCCGTCATTACACACCCGACAGACGAAAGAGGCTCCTGCTAAACTGGAGTCGCAGTCGGGCCAGCAGATCAGCAGCAGCACTCGCACCCGCGTCCGCTCCATATCAGGTGACAGTACACACACACACACACACACACACACCGCTGCTTTATTCGGACCCGGAGCTTCTCTTGCTCTGAAGAATTTTGGCCCATTTTCCACATTCTGACCCTTTGAATTAAACAATCTCGTCTTGCTTCTGTAACCTTGAAGACTTCTATATGTAAATGACTTCTTTCATTACTATCTAGCCTTCTGTATGAAACTAGTTCCTCAGCTAAGTCACTGAATGCTTGAAGTAGATATGTAGATATATGAGCAGTCATACATGAAATAAAAATCTTAAAGGGACGGTAACTCAAAATATTAATTCTGTCATTTACTCACCCTTGTGTCGTTCTAAAATGTTATGATTTTTATCTATGGACAGATGGAGATATTTTGAAGTTTATTTTAATCTATAAAAGTCAGTCGGGTTCAAAAGTTTCAAGCTTCAAAAAGTATGTAAAGGTTGTGTAAAGTAATCCCCCCCCAAAAACACAGTGGTTCAGTCCCTGTGTCTGAACACAGAGAAATTTACGTGGTTATTCACTCTCAAATCAAATATGGCAACATGTCAGTAACATCAGATCTCATTGGTTCTTGTGCGTCACATGACTTTGATAGTGCATTATTATTAACTAAAACTATTAAAAATTATTTCCTTTAAGTAATAATAAAATTAAATATTAACATTATAATAATACAAAATGAACTGAAAAAATAAAACAAATGTTAACTGACATAAAATATACAAAACAACTTATTTCTCATTTTTGTTTTACCTTAAAGTGCTAAAATAACTCAAACTAAAAATGAATTTAAGAATTTAAATGAATTTAGACATTTGCAAAACAAACAAAAAAGACAAAAAAAAAAAAATTACTTAAATTAAATGGGGAAATTATAAAAATAAAAACTAATTCAAGCTATATAATATCTTGGTATATAATGATATGTAATACTTAAAACTAAATAAAAAAAAGTGTTATAAAACTAGAACTACTACTACTAAAAAAGGATATAATATATACATTTTATATTATAATAAATGTAATAAAATATCACTGGAAGATAGTGAATTCATTAAATGCCCCTCTTGATTTCTCTGTCCAGGTGGTCACGCTCTGCGGGCCGGTCCAGCTCAGAGTCTCAGTCCTCTGGTGGCGTCTCCTGAGGGTGAGTACAGTGGCCCGCTGCCCCCGCCGGGCCCCCTGCTGGAGGTGCTGGGGTCCCAGAGAGGAGTGGAGGAGCACCCGGCGCCCTCCGCCTCGCAGTCCTCAGCGCCGCTCAAAGACAAGTCCAGCTTGGCCGAGTTTGTGCCCATGCTGACGCAGGGCTGGGCCGAGATCTTCATCCGCAGACCCTCAGGTACCACACACCGGCGCGTGCTTTACCTCCTAACTTTGTCCCGGGCCGCAATTATCGCCCACTCGCTCTCAATTATGACACATTTGCGCAGGCACTAAAATTAAATCATAATAACTCCATTCCAAGGGCGTTTGAGAGGCGCATGAGCGCACTTGCGGCCCGCAGGGGGTGCCATGCCATTTCCAAAGTTTGATAATAGTTTGACTCACACCTGCCGTGCCCACGGGCCCGATTTTCCTCAGCTTTTCTCCTCCGTCTGCCTCTAAATGAAGAATAGCTCGGGAGCATTTCACCGATTTTTCTTTTTTTTTTGTGCGTTAATTGCGACGTGTCCTTGAGTGCTTCACTTCTTGAAGAATAACACGTGACGAGATGCTTTTTCAATACGCTTCCTGAGGATTTCACAGCGTTGCTGTTGTGGTTTTGTTCCTTTCTGTGTTTGTCTGTCACTTTTTGTGTCTTTCTTTCACGAGTCAGTTTTATAGCGCTATTGCTTCACTTCGAACCACTTTTTTTGTGCTTTATTTTTCTTCTCTCTATCTTTTTTTGTAATCTCTTTCTTTGAGTTCAGTTCAGTTTATATTATGAGAAATGGTCAAAAGTCAAATAATAGGCTAATAATAAAGTAGTCAAGTCAATCTTCTTTCATGAGTCAGTTTTATAGCGCTATTGCTTCACTTCGAACCACTTTTTTTGTGCTTTATTTTTCTTCTCTCTATCTTTTTTTGTAATCTCTTTCTTTGAGTTCAGTTCAGTTTATATTATGAGAAATGGTCAAAAGTCAAATAATAGGCTAATAATAAAGTAGTCAAGTCAATCAAGTTATCAGTAGTGTAAAAAAAAAAAAGGTTAAATAAAATGAAAGTGTTTATTGTACATTTTATATATTTTATTAATAAATTTATATAAATGTAATATATTTAAATAATATATTTAATTGAATTAATATATTTATATAAAATTTATATAAAATGTAAAATTATTTTACTTTTATTAAAAATAAAATCATTTTTATCAGTATCCAAGTATTTCATTTGTTTCCAAGCAGCCAAAATGTTCTATTCTGCGTAGGAAGTGACATCACACTTTGTAACCTGTCTGTCTTCTTGATTTTTGTTTTCAAGCTCTTTCTTACCATTCACACGTAACATGAAGAAGTAGCCTCCTCAAATTTTATTTTAGTCAGATTTTATGATGACCTTTAAACGTGCACTGTTTCAAAAGTAAAAAAAAAAAAAAATAGTGCAAATAAACATAAATAATATTAAAAAATAAAATCAAGTATTGAATGGTTTAAAATAAAAACACTGTCAAATGTTTATTTATTTCCTTATTTATATTTTATAAATGTACATGCATATAAAATTGAATATAATTTTACTTGTATTAAAAATAAATAAATAAAATTCCAGTACACTCTCAGAAAAAAAGGTACAAAAGCTGTCACTGGGGCATTACCTTCTCAAAAAGTAAATTTTTGTACTTTTAAGGTATCAACATATACACTTTAGGTACTGATGTGTACCTTTAAGGTACAATATGGACCCTTTAGATACAAAGATGGACCTTTTGTATCTTTTTTTCTGTGTATGCTATGAGAATGTATGCTAGTATTTTAAACACCTAAAAAGTACTTTAATAAAAAATGGTGCAACTAAACAAGTAATACTAATTAATCAATTATTTGACATAAAAATGAGGTAAAATAAAATCACAAAGTATTTATTGATGTTCATAAATGTACATTTTCTTTGTTTGTTTAATCTCTCTCTGTATAAGGTGAGATCCGACATGCCTCTGGTGCCTGGAGTCAGGTTGTTTCATTAGCGTGTCTGTGTAATTGAGTTTGCTGGATGTGTGATGTGCTGATGCAGATGTTGGTTAAATAGGTACATGGGCATATAGCTGGAGGTGTGAACAGACAGCTGGAGGTCTCAGTATGACGAGATCCTCATCTGTTATATGTGTGTGTGTGTGTGTGCATCATTTTTTGCTTTCCATGCAACAGTATTTTGCATTATTTCATAAAAAATAAATGAATTTGTGTTGTCCTAATGACTACTAACTACGGCTGTCACGATTTCTCAATTCAATTCGAGTACTCAATTAAAAAAAAAAAAAAATCCTCGAATGCATTTTGCCCGTGTTAGTTTGAGTAACTGGCAAAAAAAACAGACAAGAAACCATGAAACGCATTATTAGACCGTTTTCCGAGGCTACATGATATATTAAACCTATTTAAAAATCATAATAAAGCATAATGCTACTGTGAATTCACAAACGCTACGATTAAATTAAATAAATATATGTGATGCATGTTTAATATACGTGCTTTATTTACATCCGTTCACAGTAAATGCTGCTCCACACAAATGAATTTGTGTTGTCCTAATGACTACTAACTACGGCTGTCACGATTTCTCAATTCAATTCGAGTACTCAATTAAAAAAAAAAAAAAATCCTCGAATGCATTTTGCCCGTGTTAGTTTGAGTAACTGGCAAAAAAAACGGACAAGAAACCATGAAACGCATTATTAGACCGTTTTCTGAGGCTACATGATATATTAAACCTATTTAAAAATCATAATAAAGCATAATGCTACTGTGAATTCACAAACGCTACGATTCAATTAAATAAATATATGTGATGCAGGTTTAATATATGTGCTTTATTTACATCCGTTCACAGTAAATGCTGCTCCACACAAACTGTTATCATATCATACACTCTGCATGTTGTTGTGAGTTTGGGTCTATTATAACATTCATCTGGAAACGCCACTTGCCCCATTTCATCAGATTTGTGAGGTAAATAATTTATAAACCTACGCAAACACTGGAGAATGCATCGATATCTTTTTCAACATGCTAACTGTTCATCGCGATTTCAAAATAAAAGTTTAAACCCTTGCTCTGACTCTGAGTTTACAGGTTTTGATGTGCACATATTCAAGAAATTGCGGTGGCTGTAGCATTTCTGTTGTAAAGAAATAGCCAAAATTTAAAATTAAGTGGAGATTTGAATTAAATGTTGTTTAGTCTATATTAAACAAGGATTAGATCACACTGTAAAGTGTAAAAACAAATTATAACTCGAATTTGTTATAATGCCTAATATACATTAGCTCTATTGTTTACAATACATTATGTATTTTAACAGTCTTGTTCAATAAAACCACATTATTACTTGCTTTTGATACTTTTTTTGAACTAATTATTATTGCCTCATTGCCTATTATATATGTATTTAAAGTAATTTTAAAGGCTATTGTTCGCTTAGGCCTATTTTTATTACTAAAAAAATTATTATAAATATCCGATTACTCGATTAATTGTCCGAATAATCGACCAGTTACTTGATCACCAAAATAATCATTAGTGACAGCCTTAATAATAACATTATTTGTTTTCTTAACAACTGTAATATGTCACATCATGTGATGTTTTGAAGATACACCTAAGGAAATAGATTCTGAAAGTACATATTCTGTTGATCTAAGAAGAGTATTTTCTATAATATATTTCTTTACTTTGATTAGTTTGAGTCATCGATCATGATTTAAAGTGTGCTCTGTAAATCTGCTCTCAGGTAACACCAGCTGGCTGATGTGTCTGGAGAACCCGCCGAGCCCCTTCTCATCTGAGCTGGGGAACGTCCCGCTGCAGGAGCTGTCCAGTGTGCTGATGGCCATGGACGGGGTGAAGGAGCCCCAGAGCGAGGCCCCTGGGCCCCAGCCGCAGGGGAGGCCCTGCCCCATCCAGCGCTCCAACACCGGTGAGCTGCCGTCTCTCAAAACAACGCTGTTTCAGCATATGTTTCTGGAGCTGGAATGGAGTTTATAGAGTAGATATGTTGTGAGCTAAGTGCTGCAGCTGAGTCTGAGAATAGCATACTACTTTACACTGTTTATTCATTTCTGTAGCAGAATATTTCCTGCAAATGTACTATTTTTTTTTGTATGCACAAAATGTCCAAATATATTTTTATTTTAGTTAAGGTTTTACATTTTTAAACAAACAAATAATATTTTCAATTTTATTCAATTATTTGTTATTACTATTATCAGTTAATTTAATAATTTTATGCATTTGCATCAAAATAGCAATTTATATTAATAAGCAGCAATATTTAGGGCTGTCAGTTTATTTAAAAAAATCGCCTGAATTAAATACAAGATATTATAATTATGTGTTATTTTGAAGGATAATAAGTCAGATAATTAAAAAGGAAATTTTAAGGAAGCTCAGAACAAATCTGTAAATATTAAAGGGCTGGAAAATGTTTTTAGCTAGCTGTTTTTACATGTCGTCATTATTTTGGCACATTTTTCAGAAAGAGAGAGACTTTTAACTGTGTATGTGTGCTTCAGTTTCTTTTGTCAGCTCGTAGGAGCCTGCACTAGCACACAGACCTCAAATCTAACACATATGGACGTCAGCTCGCATTTCCATTTCACTGGGTCTCTAAAAGCATGTTCTGTAAAGCCTTTCAGTGTCAAATCTGTATTGAACCTGCTTCAACTGGATGAGCTTGTGTGTGTTTGTGCAGGTGGCTCTGCATGTATTAGAGTGACTGTAGGAGAGTTTCTAGACTAATCGCAGATATGGTAGATGCTCCTCTGCTGCAGTGTGTTGTGACAGCACCTCGTTTATTGTTGTCATGCTGCCGTCTCACAGATTCGGTTGTGCTGGAAGAAGCTGGACGGAGCAGAGCGACTGAGTCCAAAGAGCTGGAGGAGTTTGAGGCCGTAGCGTCTGAACCCATCTTCATGAGCGCCGCTACAACACCAGCCGGCTTACTGAGCAGAGTGAGGGAATCCACACCAAACACCTTCAACACACTCAACAATAATCAGTGTTGGGGAAAGTAAAAACACTTTTAAAAGTAATGCATTACAATATTGCGGTACTCTGTAATTATGTAATTGCATTAGTTACTTTTTATGAAAAGTAATGCATTACGTCACTTTTGTGTTACTTTTTGTCACCTGGGCTGGGCTTGCTTATTTTTTATTTTTTATAACAAAACCCAAAGGTTATATTTTTTGCAACTCTAAAGGCCCTTTCACACTAAAAGGGAAATTAATAAGCCGCAGTCTGAAGGAAGTGCCTCTGCATCTCACTCCCAATTTCCCTCAGCACAGGGACAGGAGAAGTCAAATCAAATCAAATCAAATCAAATCAAATCAAAGTTTGTTTATAGAGCACTTTTTTAAAAGAACAATTTGTGTCAGAAGTGTCAGTAAATAAATGGGAAAACAAAGTAACTTCTGTTATTTGTAAAACTAACTAATACTCCACCCCAAAATGAACATTTTGTCATTAATCACTTACCCCCATGTCGTTCCAAACCCGTAAAAGTTTCGTTCGTCTTCGGAACACAATTTAAGATATTTTGGATGAAAACCGGGAGGCTTGTGACCGTCCCATTGACTGCCAAGTAAATTACACTGTCAAGGTCCAGAAAAGTATGAAAAGCACCGTCAGAATAGTCCATCTGCCATCAGTGGTTCAACCGTAACGTTATGAAGCGACGAGAATACTTTTTGTATGCGAAGAAAGCAAAAATAACGACTTTATTCAACAATTCGTCTCCTCCTTGTCACCGTAGCGACATATTTTGGAGAGTATCCACTGAACGCAAACTCCAAAATGGCGCTACGGTGACAAGGAGGAGACGAATTGTTGAATAAAGTCGTTATTTTTGTAACTTGAGTTACTTGTAATGCGTTACCCCCAGGATTGATAATAATGTCATAATTTTGACACGTTGTAGTAATAACAATTAGTGCTGTCAAACGATTAATATTTTACATTTACGAATAATAATAATAATTATTATTATTATTATTATCATTGTCATGTAATTCATGCTTATTATGTAATTAATAGCATCTACAAATAATATAACAATAACAAAAATAAATAAATGTAAATAATATATACACTTGGAAATAATAATAATAACAACAACAATAATAATAATTTATTATTATTACCTGAAATACTTCTCAATACTGGTAGTGATTGACTAATACAGTGGTTCCCAACCCTGGTCCTGGAGGCACCCCAGCACTGCACATTTTGCATGTCTCCTTTCTCTGA
>NW_015546115.1:677229-681299 GCF_001515605.1 Sinocyclocheilus anshuiensis | reverse complement strand
TGTTGGGGTGCCTCCAGGACCAGGGTTGGGAACCACTGGACTAATATATCAGCCAGGCCAATCAATCAGCCAGTATATTTATTTTATTGGCATTGATAAATCACAGACTGATTCATGTAATTTCTTTTGTCTCTTCTCTCCTCAAGTCCTCCTCAACCTCCAGTCAGGACGATGAGAAGTCGACTCTGGAGGAGGTGAGTGAGGGCGGTATCCCCATCGATCAGCCTCTGCCGGCCCTCTCCACCCCGGGACATCAAGAGACTGACGTGTCATTATCTCAGGCCACCACCCTGAGCAAATCGAGCTCGTCCCCGGAGCTGCAGACTCTCCCCGAGGCCTTCACCAAGGCTGCGGCCCATAGCGCCTCCGGCGGAGACCTGCTGAGCTCCAGGATCCCGACGGTCCAGGCCAACGAGAGAGAGGCCTCGGGTGAAAGCGCCTGGCCGGGAGAGAGCGTAATATCAGCCGGCCCGTCCAGCTCCAGCGCTAGCGTCTCCGTCTCCTCGTCCTCCACCTCCAGGATGAGGTTGGAGTTTCCCACGGCTCAGCCGGGACCCCTGTCTCCCGCCGGACACAGACCCCGCGGACACACCATCTCAGTGTCCGCACCCTCGTCCCGCAGGGAGAGGAAGATGGACCGAGACTCGTACCACAACCGAGGAGGACCATCCAACATAGAGAAGAGCTCAGGACTCAGTCCCAGGTAACTTGAAGTACAAACTCGTATTCCGCCTTCCTTTATACGCATTAGAAAGTTTGTTTTTCATGCAATTACACTGAACGCAAACTAAAGTTTTCAAGCTTCAAAAAGGATGCAAAAGCATGTTAAATGTATTATAAAAGTTAGGACTTCATGATGATATCAACACCTTATCAGTTATAAATACAGTACTGTTCAGTAAGTCAGTAAGATTATTATTATTTTTTTATTTTGATTTTTTTCCAGCAAGGATGCATTAAATTTATCAAAAGTGACCATAAAGGCATTTACAAAATATTTGTATTTCAAATAAATACTGTTCTTTTAAACATTTCTTTTATCAAAGAATCCTGAAAAAAACTTATCAGGATTTCCACAAAAATGTGAAGCAGAACAACTGTTTTTAACATTGATAATAATCATGTTTCTTGAGCAGCAAATCAGCATATTTGATACTAGATAAGCCTCAATAACACCATAAACATAATATGAGAACAACATGTTCCTAACCAAGATTTATTATTTATTACTCACACGTTGTAAAGTCCCTAAAGATTTTTATCATTGCATCAAGGTCTTTTGGAAACATGTCTTTTGATTGCATCTTACTTTTAGCAGATGTTGTTCATTAAGATGTGCACGATGGGACAATTCGTATAAAATAACGTAAGGTAAAAGCCTCCTGTGCAATGGTGTATCAGTTCTTATCAAAACTACAACTATCAACAGTCTATTAAGGCTGGGCGACATGGCCAAATATATTAACACAATATTTTTTTTCCATATCATACAATATCACGATTTTAATTTACCAATAATGGGAAAGGAAATGCTTTCCACATGTTTGTTAAACCTTGAGAATGAATGTAAAGATAATTTGTTCACAGTTAAACCTTTTTAATTTAGGGCACCAATGAAATCGGTTTAATTTTCCCCTAAATTCTGTTTTCCATTTTATGTTTTTTCCTGGATTCTGTGTTTTATGTTTCAATACAAATTTATCATAAAAAGGTGTCTAATTAAATGAATTAATAAAACATTAACGTCTTTCAAAATGTAATGAAATGAAAACATAATTACAACAAAACATTGCATTTTTATTTATTTTCAAGAGCCTGCACAATAGCATTGTATAACTGAATAGATTAATGAAAAAGTTGTATGATATTCTTCAAAAATATTATTATTACTTGAATATTACATTTTAGAATACAATAGTAATATATTTCTGTCATAATTTCTTCAAGTTAAACTATACTCTTATTTTGACGGGTTGTTGTGAAGGTCTTTCAGTGTGTTTTTGACGGTAGTTTTTCTCAAATTAAATGATAAAAACCTTATAATAGTTAGCCTATTAGCAAGAAGCACTGACTGGCTGTTGCCGCATTTATTTCTGCTTTTAGATTAATCCATATTGAGTAAAAATGTCAAGAGCTTATCGGCATAAATCTTATCGCGACTCAATATGATATCGTTTTATGGCTCAGCCCTATAATCCGTGACGGCGAGCGCTGACTCCGTTGTGTAATGGATGGCGGAAAGTGTGGCTGTGATTGTTAACGCACCTGTAATGTCTTTGATCCCACTGCACCGAGCACTCCATTTTCTAGGAAAAGCAAGGCATTATATGGAGAGTAATGATATTGCTGTCATCATCTGTCACCCCTGTTGACATGACATCATCCTGCCTCCTTCGCTCGCTCGACTCATTTTGTGAAGTGAGGCTCTTTCTGAGTTAAGCGCTTTCAAATTGTGGCCTTGTATTGGAATTACGTGTAAATTACTGCCATCCGTCTTTGTGAGGTTCAGTGCTGCTGGAGTCGCACGATCGATAGACTCGCTATTTATAGACAGAAGCGCAGGAAAACCTAGTGAGTTTCCTGAAAGTGTTTTCTCCTCCGTCACGGGCCGTATGTGTCTCGTTTCATGGGGTGCAGTCAGACACTAAGAGCTGTTGTCTTTCTGTTTCTCGAAACGGTTCACAATGCTTTTTTGCAGTTGTGTTTAGATTGCTGTTCGATACATAGCATGTCTGTTTTGATAAAGCCACAATTACTTCCTAATAAGGATTGAGGGCCCCATCACTCAAAAAACACGTGCTGTATGAATAGAGGCATAAAAGGAGTAGTTTCTTTAGTGGAACATAGTTATGAATGTCCTGCTTCTGTTTTCCATGCAGCAAAGGCAGATGTGGACAGGAGCTGTCAAAAAGCACAGTAAAACTGTCATAAAAGTGTTTCATTATTTAACAGAAATTGAACACTTATTCATTAAGTGTTCCCCTTTACTGTAGCTATGTTAAATGCATATATATATATATATATATATATACGTATATGTGAGTTGCATAATGGTTGCATGAGAACAAGTAATGTTTAATACTCTTTTTCTCTCTGTATATGCTAATAAAATAATTATATAGTTCTATAATATATTCTATATTCTATTTTATTTTAAATGATATAAAATGTTTTATGTGAACATTTTCTATATATCAATTCTCTCTCTGTTTATCTGTATAATTAATATATAGAAAGTTTTTTTTTAAACAGCTGACTAGTAATAATTAGTTTTGCTTACAAAAAGTATGTTTGTTTGGATAAAAAGAGACAAAAGTAAGACAAAAAAGTAGCAGAAAATATATATATGGCTAACAATATGTTTTATAACTTTGTGTGTGTGTGTATATATTAGTATATATAAACAGAAACCGATTCCATAAGTGGCTGATCATAAATATGAAATGTAAATCTGTCTGGCATCATTATTGAGATGCTTTCAGCACTTCTGGTTACTTTACTGTATCCATCCTAAATATGTCTGCTCATATTGTTAGCAGTGCTGTGCAGCACATGTTTTCCGTTGATATTGTCAAGGCAAGATTTCTGTTAAGTCTGGAGTTGTATCCTCAGATACAGATTTAATGGGTCTCATGAGGTCTGGAGAGCGTTTCGGGACACTTCTCCCGATCGAGCGCTTATCCTCTCCAAACTTCACCTTTAGCTGTGATATTTTCCTGTGTGATGAGGTGAGTTGCGTGTAGGCAGATGAAAGCTGTGCGGTGTGCACTTGTGTTTGCGTGGAGGTTCAGCCTGACCTTTGCTCCTCTTTCTGTCGGCAGCTTCGTCTTCCTGCAGCTCTATCACTCTCCGTTCTTTGGCAATGAAGCCAACAAACCCCTCCTGCTGCCCAAATCTCAGGTGAGGAGACCGCATCTCTCTTATAATTGGGCAAATCTCGCATATACATTACATCTAATTTCACACCAAATCAAAAAAAGGAAATCAAAAATGTAAAAATAAAAAAAAGAATAATAATAATGAAAATCATTATAAAGGTCTGTGTTTTGGGCCAAAACATTTTAATTTGA
>NW_015546115.1:676801-677169 GCF_001515605.1 Sinocyclocheilus anshuiensis | reverse complement strand
CTATCCTGTCCAACGAGTACGGCTCCAACCGCTACGCTCAGTTCCTCACGGGCCTGGGAAAGCTCATCCACCTGAAGGACTGCGACCCAGACCAGATCTTCCTGGGTGGACTGGATCAGTACGGAGACGACGGAGAGTTCACCTACTGCTGGCACGATGACATCATGCAAGGTCAGGGTAGTCGGGATAAGAAATAGTAGTAAAGAATTATTGTTACGCATAAAAATAACAAGAGCTATAATTTTTCTAAATAATTATTATTTTGGTAAATGTTATATTTTTACATATTAAAATGGTGACACTTTACAACAAGGTTCATTAGTTATTGTTAATTAATGCATTAACTAATATTAACTAACAATGAGCAA
>NW_015546115.1:669436-676782 GCF_001515605.1 Sinocyclocheilus anshuiensis | reverse complement strand
ATATACACATACATACATATATGTGTTTGTGTGTGTATTTTAATTAATTCTAATTTAATTCTTATTTATTCTAATTCTTATTTAATATTCTTTCTCACTGCTACTACTAACAAAAGTAGTTGTTGTTATTGTTAATATTGAATACTAGCAAACCTTTCAAACTAGCAAACTATATATTAATGCATTAACTAATATTAACTAACAATGAGCAATACATTTGTTACAGTATTTATTTATCTTTGTTAACGTTAATTAATATACAAGTACAACATTGTACGTTCATGTTAGCTCCATTAATTAATATTAGCAGATAAAACTTTGGATTTTAATAATGCATTAGTGAATGTTGAAATTAATATGAACTGAGATTAATCAATTTGTAAGGATTTTTCATTGTCAGTTCATGTTAACTAATGTTAACCGATGAATCCTTATTGTAAAGCGTTACCATTAAAATAATCTTTCTTAATAATAATAATAATGTTTTAAAATTTATATACATTATAAATATACACAGTACACACACATATATTATGTAAACATTACATAATTACATATTATGTAAACAAAAATGTTTATTTTGGATGCGATTAATCGCTTGACAGCACTAATTGATAATAATAATAGTAATAATAATAATTAAGTACTAGTAGGTGTATTAATTCTAATTATTATTTATTATTACTACTGTTACTTGTAGCTGTAGTTATTATTATCATTATTATTTACTATTTATAACTATTTATTAAACAAAATAATAAGAGTTCCTAGAAAAACCCTACCACTTATAAAAGCAAACCTGTGAAGATGTCAAATATGTGAAATATGATTTATTTAGGCACTTCAGTCAGTGCTGGCTTCGAGTGTTTGAGCGTTATTATGTGATGCTCATTACAGCGTCTGAAGTGTTCATAAAGAGTGTTCGGAGCAGGAGGTGAAGCTAATGCAGGTGTTATGTTCCTCTGCAGCGATTTTCCATATAGCCACTCTGATGCCGAACCGCGAGAGCGACAAGGGCTGCTGCAATAAGAAACGCCACATTGGGAACGACTTTGTGGTGGTGGTTTACAATGACTCCGGAGAGGAGTACAAACTCGGCACCATCAAGGTGTGTGAGAGAGTCCCCATACATCTCATTTCCGTTGCTGCCACATTCTTTCACAAGCATTTTTAAATTATGATATTTTGTTCGTTCATGCGTTTAGGGTCAGTTCAACTTCGTGGAGGTGCTTATAAAGCCTCTGGACTACAAGAGTAACCTGGTGACGCTGCAGTGCCGGAAAGGTGAAACAAGCCGCTTTGATTCAAGATCGTTTCTGACCGCAATCTACCGCTGCTCGTGAGACAGATGGCACTCCACGCCAATGTGAGACACCTCCTTGTCTTTTGTCTCTTTTTTTCTGTTTCATATGGAAGCTTAATTCTGCCACAGAATAAAAAATTGATCTGTGAGTGGGGTGCGAGTTTGTATCTCAAAATTTGGACGTTTTACCCAGAAGTGTGAGTTCATATCTCACAATTCAGAGTTTACATCTCACAATTCTGACTTTTTCCCCTTGGATTTCCAACCCCACAATTTTTAGTGGTTTTCCAGCAGCCTGCTGCTCAGCCTCAGGCTGCCTACATGCCCCCAATGACCCAGGCGGGCATGCATCCTGGTCCTCAGGCCCAAGGCATGCCACGTGCTGGCTATGCAGGTGTGCATGTCAATAGTTTAAAATAGCCTAAGTAGTTTAAATACCTCTCAAACAAAAGTGTGCCCCATTAATACTTCTTATCTCTTCCTAAAGGCATGCCACCTATGTTGACTGGCATCCCACCAATGATTCCTGGGATGCCACCAGTAATGCCAGGCATGCTACCTGGGTAGGTCTTAATTTTCAGTTACAGAATTATAAGCTGATATATTATATGGTCCAGTGATTTATCTTTGGTCCTGTTTTGCATAGCATGATGCCAATGAGAGGAATGATGCCCCCAGGTCCAGCAATGCCTCCGATGATGCCAGGCATGCCACCAGGTCAGTGTTGTTAACAATTATTGGTGATAAATTACTTAAAGCCCAGTTTATATTAATAATAAACAGTCATTGTTTATTGTTGCACTGAAATTAATTTATCGAAACCAAACTTAAAGTATGTATGTTGGTAATAGGGTATTTAAACTCTTTGTGCTGTTCAGGTTGTCTTATTCTCAGGTAAATTAAACTGCTTTATTTGATTAACAGTTTTGGTCAATTATTTTTAGCCCTGCAAAACTATTGTGGCCAAGCATTGATTTTGCTGTTTCAACTGGATATTTTTGTTTGTCAAAATGTTGGTGCATGAGTAATTGTTTATGTGTAAGCATAGTGGTTTCGTTATTGATAATAGGCATTTTTTTTACATCAGCTTGAGAAAAAAAAAATGCTAGTCAGCTAGGGATGTAACGATTCACTCAACTCACGATTCGATTGACGATTTTGATTTCACGATTTTTTTTTTTTTATAATTTTTTTTTTTTTTTTTCACAATTCAGTTTTTTCCCCCTGGGAATTGTAAGTTTACATCTCACAGTTCTGCCTTTTTTTCTTGGATTTCTAAAGTTTTTTTTCTCACAATTCAGTTTTTTTCCCCCTTGGAATACAGTTTTTTTTTCTTTTCTTTCACAATTCTGAGTTTTTTTGTTCTTGGAATTCTGATTTTTTTTCCCCTCACAATTCCGATTTTTTTCCCCCTTGGAATTCAGTTTTTTTTTCCCTTTTCTTTCACAATTCTGAGTTTTTTTTCTTGGAATTCAGTTTTATATATATGTTTTATATTTTATATATATATATATATATATATATATTCCCTCTGGAATTTTAAAACAGAATTCTGTCTTTTTTATCTGAGTTCTGAGTTTACATCTTACAATCTTTTTTACATAACAGAATAAAAAAAAGTTTATAGACAGAGGAAAAAAAGCCAGAATTAAGAAATAAGTCAGAATTGAGAGATATTAACTCAGAATTGTGAGGAAAAATGTCAGAATTGTGAGATAAAAAGTTGCAGTTACCTTTTTATTTTATTTTTTATTCCACGGTGGAAACAAGCTTCCATAGTTTGTTCTATTTACACATGGACATTTTTGACCTCTGCACCTTGTGTTTTTTGTTTTTCCCCTGCAAAAAAAAGGCCTTTTCTTTTTCTGTCTGACAACACTGTATGCAATTCATTCACTTAACATTGAGAAAAAGATTTCAAATGCTTAAACCAGAAATGTTTGCTAGGTTACTTCTAATTTTTTAATACTTAAGTGCAATTTAAAGTTGTACTTTTTACTTTCACTGAAGTATGTTTTTGGCTAGATACTTGGACTTTTAATTGAGCAAAATGTCACATTACTTTCACTTAAGTGTCATTTTTTTAGAACTTTTTACATCCCTGATTTTGGGTGGTTGGAGTGGCTGTGTTCTTCAGGTGCAAAAATCACACTCTTTTGGGGTGGATTATTCACTTCTTGTTTCCATGGTTACAAGGGAACTTTAGGAGACAGAAAGTACTTTAGTTTGGGAATTTATGTACAATCCTGGCACCATGTTGCTATCCCAGATCAAAGTGTATTCCAGCATACGGCACTCGCCTTTCACTGACAGAGAAAATCTGGTCCAATGCTACACTTCTTTCTTGTTCATTTTGCTGGAAAATATGTCACAATTCAGAAGGTGGTCACAGCTTCTGTTTTCATTCTTTAAACCATCATTTCAAATGATCCCATTGCATTTGAACCTTTTTAATGAGTGTTTTATCTGCTTTCCTGTCTTGTATAGATGGCATCGCTGGTGCATCAGTGTAGAGCGAACCCATCAGACGCCTACGCTTCAAAATGGCTGGCGAGATTGAGACACATCAAGAGGATCAGGACACGGGTACAAAAGCTCATATATATATTATTTCTATATTTATATCTATCTATATCTATATGTAACTTTTGAATGTGAATATACTGCCATTCAAAAGTTTGGGATCAGTACGTAAAAAAAAAAAAAAATGTTTTTAAAGAAGTTTCATCTGCTCATCAAGGCTGAATTTATTTGATCAAAAATACAGAAAAACCGTATTATTGTGAAATATTTATTGCAGTTTAAAATTATGGTTTTCTATGTTTATAATCTTTAAAATGTAGTTTATTCTTGTGATGCAAAGCTGAATTTTCAGCATCGTTACTCCGGTCTTCAGTGTCACATGATCCTTCAGAAATCATTCTGATACGCTGATTTATTATCAGTGTTGAAAACAGTTGTGCTGCTTAATATTTTTTGGAAGCTGTTATACTTTTTTTTAGGATACTTTGGTGAATAAAAAGTTCAAAAGAACAGCTTTTATTTAAAGTAGACATCTTTTGTAACAATATACACTACTGTTTAAAAGTTGGGGGTCACTACATTTTTTACTTAGTCTTTTTTGAAAGAAATTAATACTTTTATTCAGCAAGGATGTGTTCAATTGATAACAAGTGGTAGTAAAGACTTATATTGTTAGATTGAAGAAAAAAAAAACATAACCCCAATGTTTTGATTGGTAGTGTGTCTATATACTAGGGCTGGGCGATATAGCTAAAAAATGTATCAACGATATAATGTTTCATATCGTTCGGTATCGATAATTATTGACATTTTTTTATAACCTTTTTTAAAACAAAAAACAATAGAAAAAAATGTTTAAATTTAACCACTGTATTTATAATTAACACAATTTATTGAGACAAACAAATATTTTTTGTTTTAACAATCAAACACAATAAAAAACAAATATCTAATTATATATATATATATATATATATATTCCCTCTGGAATTTTAAAACAGAATTCTGTCTTTTTTATCTGAGTTCTGAGTTTACATCTTACAATCTTTTTTACATAACAGAATAAAAAAAAGTTTATAGACAGAGGAAAAAAAGCCAGAATTAAGAAATAAGTCAGAATTGAGAGATATTAACTCAGAATTGTGAGGAAAAATGTCAGAATTGTGAGATAAAAAGTTGCAGTTACCTTTTTATTTTATTTTTTATTCCACGGTGGAAACAAGCTTCCATAGTTTGTTCTATTTACACATGGACATTTTTGACCTCTGCACCTTGTGTTTTTTGTTTTTCCCCTGCAAAAAAAAGGCCTTTTCTTTTTCTGTCTGACAACACTGTATGCAATTCATTCACTTAACATTGAGAAAAAGATTTCAAATGCTTAAACCAGAAATGTTTGCTAGGTTACTTCTAATTTTTTAATACTTAAGTGCAATTTAAAGTTGTACTTTTTACTTTCACTGAAGTATGTTTTTGGCTAGATACTTGGACTTTTAATTGAGCAAAATGTCACATTACTTTCACTTAAGTGTCATTTTTTTAGAACTTTTTACATCCCTGATTTTCGGTGGTTGGAGTGGCTGTGTTCTTCAGGTGCAAAAATCACACTCTTTTGGGGTGGATTATTCACTTCTTGTTTCCATGGTTACAAGGGAACTTTAGGAGACAGAAAGTACTTTAGTTTGGGAATTTATGTACAATCCTGGCACCATGTTGCTATCCCAGATCAAAGTGTATTCCAGCATACGGCACTCGCCTTTCACTGACAGAGAAAATCTGGTCCAATGCTACACTTCTTTCTTGTTCATTTTGCTGGAAAATATGTCACAATTCAGAAGGTGGTCACAGCTTCTGTTTTCATTCTTTAAACCATCATTTCAAATGATCCCATTGCATTTGAACCTTTTTAATGAGTGTTTTATCTGCTTTCCTGTCTTGTATAGATGGCATCGCTGGTGCATCAGTGTAGAGCGAACCCATCAGACGCCTACGCTTCAAAATGGCTGGCGAGATTGAGACACATCAAGAGGATCAGGACACGGGTACAAAAGCTCATATATATATTATTTCTATATTTATATCTATCTATATCTATATGTAACTTTTGAATGTGAATATACTGCCATTCAAAAGTTTGGGATCAGTACGTAAAAAAAAAAAAAAATGTTTTTAAAGAAGTTTCATCTGCTCATCAAGGCTGAATTTATTTGATCAAAAATACAGAAAAACCGTATTATTGTGAAATATTTATTGCAGTTTAAAATTATGGTTTTCTATGTTTATAATCTTTAAAATGTAGTTTATTCTTGTGATGCAAAGCTGAATTTTCAGCATCGTTACTCCGGTCTTCAGTGTCACATGATCCTTCAGAAATCATTCTGATACGCTGATTTATTATCAGTGTTGAAAACAGTTGTGCTGCTTAATATTTTTTGGAAGCTGTTATACTTTTTTTTAGGATACTTTGGTGAATAAAAAGTTCAAAAGAACAGCTTTTATTTAAAGTAGACATCTTTTGTAACAATATACACTACTGTTTAAAAGTTGGGGGTCACTACATTTTTTACTTAGTCTTTTTTGAAAGAAATTAATACTTTTATTCAGCAAGGATGTGTTCAATTGATAACAAGTGGTAGTAAAGACTTATATTGTTAGATTGAAGAAAAAAAAAACATAACCCCAATGTTTTGATTGGTAGTGTGTCTATATACTAGGGCTGGGCGATATAGCTAAAAAATGTATCAACGATATAATGTTTCATATCGTTCGGTATCGATAATTATTGACATTTTTTTATAACCTTTTTTAAAACAAAAAACAATAGAAAAAAATGTTTAAATTTAACCACTGTATTTATAATTAACACAATTTATTGAGACAAACAAATATTTTTTGTTTTAACAATCAAACACAATAAAAAACAAATATCTAATTTCTAAAGATTAAATAGGTCTTTATTGTATAGGTCTAATTGTCTCCCGAGGGCGCAATAAGCAAAATAATGCAGCACATTTAAATTGTCAACGCTAGGAAGTAACAATAAAAACGTGCATTACGTCTAAATTAACTCATAAAAATCAAATATCTTGTGTCAGAAGCGAGTGCAGCAGTCATATTTGTCCGTCTAAAAAATGCGCTGAATATGCGTTCTGTGTGAATGGCTTGGTTTCGGTTTTAACCTAATCATGATCTTCTCCGCATTGAGCTTCTATATTTAAAATTATTTTGAATGAATAACGCAGCAGCGGCGCGTCTCGTGGGCTAGACTAACAAAACATTAAAATGCAACAAATGCAACTTACATCATCACCGCATCTTGCGTGCCACTGATGACGCTCCCTGACGCACTCCTAACATTCAAATGCAAATGTTTATTTTTAATTCGAATAATATTCATTCTTTATTCACAATCTCCTCATCACAGGCAGGCACAGCACTCAATTCAGCATGTGTTCGCGTTTGTGTGTGCTGTCTGCGTCACTCATAGCACGTGCCTATATCGTGCACTATATCGAACATTTTT
>NW_015546115.1:649389-669411 GCF_001515605.1 Sinocyclocheilus anshuiensis | reverse complement strand
AAAAATTAAACATGCTAGTCTTTCTGTCGTGATGTCGTGAAGCATCGCAGACGCGGAATCGGTTGTCGTCCACTATAACACACTACACAAGCTGAAACGATGGAATCTTGCGTCCCGACGCCCATTGTCGTTTACGAATCCCCACGACACCCTACGTCAAGCAAATTGTGGCAAAATCGGGCTAAAATCGTGTAGTCTGAACCGGGCATTAGTTTGTGCTGTCTGAGACCTCTGAGTCACTCATAGTACGTGCCTATATCGTGCGCTATATCGAAAATTTTTTCTATCTATATCGAAGAAGGTGTACCGTCGATAAATATCGATACCGTTTTATCGCCCAGGCCTACTATATACTGTATGAAATATATATATATATATATATATTACGTGGAGGATGTTTTCTCCATCCACAGGCTCAGGAGGAAATTCAGTCGCGTCCCACTCACGCAATCTCGCTGACCCAAAGCCACGCCCCCATGCAGAATAAACCCGCCCACCAGCCCTCCGGCTCTGCTCCGAACCCAGACGCCATTCAGAGGAAGAGGCTGGTGTCCACCGTCGACGATTTCACAGACTTTGTCTAGCGAGAGACCAGTGACGTGTTTCTGAGACCGAGAGACGCTGCGTTCCCATCAGTCCAGACAAACCAGGCCACTCCTGAAGGCAGAGGGCAGTGAGGTTTGGTGTTAGTAACATTTGATCACTTTTAATACAACCCAGTGTGCCACAGGAAGTAAGAGATCCGCTCAGCCTCACTCAACGCTGCGACTGCATGAATGAATTTCACAAAGCGCTGCTCCGACTGCTGACAGATGGATGTAAACCCATGCACTGGCATTATCAGCAGCCGTTTTTAGCAGTACGACTAAATTGCACATGATTAACACGCTTTCCTGTCTCTGCCCATCTTCATTCATCCACGTTTCTTTCTCTAGAGCAAACTTGTGTTGTTCACACACTCATTTTCTCTTGTTGTTTTTCTCTGAATATATGAAAATGGTCTGTGATATTAACCGTCCTACCGTTTTGCTTGGATCCTGTCGTTTCCTTTGTGTGTGTGATGGTTATTGCTTATCTAATGAGTTTCTAATAGAACAACAGATTCGCAGAACAACAGCTAGTACGGTAAACCGCATCAGAAGTGTGTGCATGTGTGCGCTTCGCTACCAAATAAAACACTGAAATTTGCAAATCCTGCTGTTGTTCAGAGTCTACTTTCACTCTTGAGTAAAACCTCTGTATACTTCTGTCATCATTTACTGTCTAAATCTTGTGTATGCCTGTGTATTGTGTAAATGAACTTTATAAAGGCAATATTGAGGAGTTGATTATTTTTATTTATAGCACCTTTCTAAAACGCAAAACTCAACTCGGATACATCTAGGGCTTTTCACACTTGAAATAGTTATAACCCTGGCTTTTTTTTTCATGTTTAACACTACTCATTACCCCGAGTTAACAACTAAACCTAGGTTTAATTGTTGCTGCTGAGAAACCCAGAAATGTGAAAAAGGTCAGTTGGGTAAATGGGAGACTACATAAGATATATTTTTGAGTTCCCATTTGCTCAAATAGCAACAGAAAAACTCCACATTATTGTTTTCACGACTTCCCAATAAGAGGAAAACAAGAGAGACTAACGGCAGTCAGAAGAAAACACGATGTAAAAATGTACCTTCACTCCTGTATGAGACGCGGTATAATGAAAGCCCGTTAACGCCACTGAATAAAAATAAAAAAGGTAATTGCAACTTTTTGTCTCACAATTCAGATTTTTTTTTCTCAGAATTGCGTCATATAAACTCGCAGTTCTGACTTTTCTTCTTGCAATTGCAAATTTGTATAAATTGCGAGATGTAAACTCGAAATTGTGAGAAAAAAGTCGCAATTACCTTTTTAATTTTGTTTATTCTGTCCAAACGGGCTCCTATACTGCATTATCCTTAAGGTAGTTTTAAATGTTGTTTTTTTGTAGTTTGATGCGAAGTACTATACGAAGTGTTATAAATGTTTTAAAAATTGTGTGTACATTTATAACACCTCGTATTGTACTTCGCGTTAGTGTTATAAATGTACACACAATTTTTGAAACATTTAAGTATAAAAAAAGACTGGGTGGTTTTGGTATGCTGATGACCGTTAAAACGCGTCATCACGGTCTGAAAAAGGTTTGCGTTGCATTGATTGGACGAACGCAGCACGTGATCTTTAACGGCTCTAGCATAGCGCCTCATCATATTATATACTAGCGACTGCATCTAGTTTTT
This sequence comes from Sinocyclocheilus anshuiensis, assembly GCF_001515605.1. NCBI lineage: Eukaryota > Metazoa > Chordata > Actinopteri > Cypriniformes > Cyprinidae > Sinocyclocheilus > Sinocyclocheilus anshuiensis. The sequence goes on along the minus strand of NW_015546115.1, from coordinate 667,144 downwards.
CCTGAGTGGACTTTTCTAACTCATTTTCACTGTCACCATTTGATATTTTCATTTGGTATTGAGTATTTATATAACGCACGTTGTTTCCGTGACTGTCCACGTGAATATGGGTGTCTGTTGCTAAGCATCTAGTCATAAAATCTTTTCAAACTGTACAAGTTTGGCAGAGCAAAAAAATCCCTTATTTTGCTCTTTTAAGGTAAAAGTAAATTACCGTAATTAATTAATCATGCGCTACACTCAACACTGTCTGTTAATTTAAACATTAGAAGGCCTCATTTTATTGTCCTCATTTGTAAGTCGCTTTGGATAAAAGTGTCTGCTAAATGACTAAATGTAAATGTAAGTCAAAAGATAGTGTTAGGTGGAGACGAGTTTTTAGTTGTGTAGAATGGTGAATCAATATCTTGAAACGAAGCCCCACAGGAACCACAGACACTCAGCTGTCAGACTCTTTATTTGACTTTGTCAAGTGCAAAAGCATGTAAAGCGAAGTGCTACAACGTTACAAGTACAACAGCACAATTCAACACGAAATGTCAAACCTGCAATCAACACATTACTGCACCTTCAGCATTTAATACCAAAAAAGACTTTACAATATTGCATGCAAGTATGTTTTGGCACTTGTGACTGGTTTGAAATGGCAGACATTATTTTTTTTTTTCTGACAAAAAGTAAGAAATATTTTAGCGGCAATACTATCCTGCAAAGAACTACTAAAAAGCCATTATATTTTAAAATGACTGCTTGTGCTGTGTGTAGTTCTGTTGGAAATAGCAATGCTTTCATACCTTTTTTGGGTCTTATTTTTTCCTTTGGCCAAAGCATTTGTGTGAAATGATTGTGCATACTGCGATCCATTTTGTGTACTGAAATTTCTACTCAGTGCGGTTAAGGCAAACGAGATTAAAACAATGCAATCAAACTCGAATACAATATTTACATCAGGGCACACCAATATGTACAGATAAACATGACCTTTCTAAACCTCATCTGGAATGGCCTGAATAAGAACGTTACTGTAGTGGAAGTGACCTTTGACAGAATCAAAACTCCCTGTAGTGGATATTTTCGAGTGCTTAAGCTAATCATCAAATCACTCTCAACTACTCTAATTTCAATATATGAGACCTTAATACATGTATTGTTTAAAGCGGAAAACAACAAAAAAACTAAAAATCCTAGTTTGGGTTTTTAAAAAGAGGGTCCCTGAGCATCATCACGGTAAATACCAATGTAGTACTTCACAAGAGACAAAATCAACACATTGTAGAAACAAATACATGAAAATTAATGGTAATTAATATCCTGATGCAGCTTGTGTATAATACTCAAAGAGAATAGTTCTAGAAAGTTGTATGTGAAGAAATAGTACATACTAGTTTAAATATGGCAAAGCACTAAAGCTTGACATTGCAATAAAGTGCTAAGTTCAAAAGAAACAAGTTTATTTCTTACTTGAGTTGCAAGCTTTGGCAAAATTATACGGAGAGTAATGCTGTTGTAACTATCTCTTATGTTCATACCAAGCTTATTTTATTATTTCTGCAAAACATTTTCCATAACACATTCAAATTAAATCACACCGATGCCATCACAATCATTCATATTAAAACATCAATACAAAGTGCTTTTTAAATTAAATTCAAAACATCATAGAAGGCAGCAACAAACACACTTCCATTTATCATAAGCTGGTTTTTCATTCATTAACAAACTACTTAATAACAACTACTTAACAATAATAATGCTTTATGGAACATCGCTTTTACCTGCTGGAATAACAAATCCCCATACAGAGAATTCTGGGAGTTGTGCTTGAATGAGGGACGTACCTTTGTCTTAATTCTGTCTCAACTTTTTCCTTACTTCATCTAACATTTCATGTCCTACTATTACGTTATCCCAAATTTTTGGTCTCCCTTTAAATTCACACTTTCTGACATGCTTTCCCTTCTCTGTTTTCCTTCTAATTTCATCTTCTCTCACTCGCCCTCTGGTCCGTTTCGCTCTGAGAAACCTCTGAATGGAGCTCTGTGGGAGCAATTATGTCAGAGAAATATATTTGAAATCCTGAGGATTACTAGTTGTTTAGCACCCTGATGGCCTCTTCAGAAGTATGTGAGTGTATAAGTGTAAGTGGGTAAATTGTAAAAGTTCATATATTTTCTGATATGTTTTTGTGTCTATTTTTCGCAAAATGCCATTATATTAAGAAGCATGAATTATGCATAAGTACCTCGAAGCATAGCTCTAATATTTATGTAATCGCATCAAATATGTACCTGCAATCTGGGTGTTTGTGTCTGTATGTGTGCGAGTTTATCAGTGTGAGCCCTTTTCGAATAAGCTGTGCCTATTCTGCATCAATGGGCGATACATATACCCATGACCTTAAGATAGCTTCCTTTAACAACACAAAAAAGAACGTTTCATCAAACATTGTACAACAAATACCATCAAGCTTTAGCCATCCTGCATCAACAGGCTTGCTGTTGTAGTCCTTCATTGTCTCTTTCAAGAGTTTGTTTTGTTGTTGCGACAGCACAAGGTGTGCTCTTGTCGGTTTCAACCCAGTTGACCACCAGGGTCAAGAGGTTGGACTTGAGGTCACTGCAAGTGGGGAAGGAAAAGGGCAACTTGCATCAACTGGAACTTCTTGAGGATTGTAGAAACCATGGTGACCTGCACCCAGTTTCCATCTTGAGACTTTTAGTAAGGCATTACAAATCAAAAGACTTGTGGGTTTGAACTTAAGGCTATGGTGTATTATTTGGTTTTAAGCAACTTTTATTGCTTTTGCTCTTCTTGAGGGCCTGGTTACAAAACCTGCTGTCACCAGGTCCTCCTTTCTTCATGAAATGCTGTAACCCTTGAGCTTCAACGTTCCTCGAGTTCCTAAGCCTTACAACTCAATTCCAAATCCTTGCCTGTACTTGTCTACTGACTGGTGGAACCTTGGGGTCTCAAGGTTTGGGGTGTCCTGAGATAGGTCTGTCTGTGTTGGGGTGCACCTTATTTTTAAGTGGGGGAGGTTTGTGCTTGCGTTTGCGGGTGGGATTCGTAGTAGTGTGTGCAGGGTGCCGGAACACGCTGGAGGGAAGGTTCTCGCTGTTGGTGGGAGAAATCCACTCATGGGAGCGAGGGATCGGTACAGGGGTAGTTATGGCAGAAACAGGAGCAGTTGAGGAAGCAGATGCTGGAGTGGGAACAGGGGTAGGGATGGGTTTGTTGGCACAGCCAGCAACCTCAGATTCCCTTTGGAAATTTGGGTCTACCTTGTTGGAGGTTCCTTTTACTTTATGAGAAGCCTTGTCAGCCTTTTGGCCTCTAGGTTGACTACTGTCCCCCTCAGGTGGACTTGCTTTGAGGGGACCCGAGTCCGCCTTGCGAGGGCCTTTCTCAGTCTTGTCAACATCTACCACCTCGGTACTAGGGGTTTCTTGAGTCTTTTGGACACTATTGGTCCTGTGGGGACTCAAGTCCGTCTTATTGAGGCTTGTGGGAAGAGCACTTGTGATTTGTGAGAACTTCTCTGATTTCCTTGACCTTCGATCTCTCTTGTGAGGATTTCTCTCGGATGCAGGTGCACTTATTACAGTTCTCAGGGGAGATTGTGCCACTTGTGTACTCCTGTCTGTCCCCTTGTATCTATGTCTCTTCTGTCCTGCAGACTCCAGACTTCTGTGGCGGTGTACCCCTCTTCCCCGTCCTCTACTCTTCCTCAGCAGTCTCTCTAGGTGGCACTCTGTTCGATACAGTTCCTCTGTGGCGTGGGTTACCCGGTCCAGCTGCAGAAGCAAAGCATCGAATGCTGGGAGGATTCTGCGGAGTGTTGCCTCCATCTCAGCTCTCTCTTTCCAGCCTTGGCCTCCAACTATCACCCCAAGACCTAAAGTGAGGCCAAGTCCTAGACCTGGGGCTTCAGCCAAACTGCAAGGGCTGCTGGATGTGGGACGCCAGGAGGCCTCAGATCCTCCGTCAATGCTGTCGGGAGTTGGGGGAGCCTCAGGAGTGTCCAGAGGAGGAAGACACAAGGACTTGCAGTCACTAGTTGAAGAGGAACGTGAAGGAGGGAGCTCCATACCCTCAAACCGCACCTTGTGCCGGAACTGTTGGGGAAGAAAGGGATAATGGGTCAAGAGAAGGTGGTGGTAATTTAAAGGACAAAGGCATGCGATGAAGGTTTAATCTGGAGGACATGTGACTCAACATACTAGAGAGTAGGTAAGAAGCAAGTACTCATTTATCCAAAGCAACTTACTGAATAATTTTCTAAAGACAATCCCCTGGGAACAACCCAGGGTAAGAACCCAGTGGTAACAGCTCATGGCTCGTTCTTTGGAGTGTTTGACCAGCAACCATTTACTCACCCTGAGCTTTAGCCATACCCAAAGTTACTAAGATTCTGCTTTATCAAGACAATGCAAATTGCTTTGGATTAAAACCCTCTACAAATATACTACCAATATATGGAAGGGAAAATGGGATCAATTGAGCTATTCAATTTTGGTAAAAAAAAAACCAAAAAGATACATGCTAGAAGACCTAATTCTTGACATGCTACATTGGTAACACCTTTCTTTTGACAAAAGGGCAGGGAATCTTGAGTATTATGGAAGAACACAGACCTCTTTAGCACGGCTGAGCCCCATCCACATTTTGAGGCGTCGCAGGAACAACTCCACCATTTCATAGTCCTGCAGGTCAACGGCTGGACGGTACAGTTCCGCCCTTGCCCGACGATAGTTCCTTAGCAATGGCGAGATCAAAAGCCACAGCAAAACTAGTCGGAGGAGAGTGAAGCTAATGTAGAAGATGAAACAGGAAGCAGAACATGGAGAGGAGCCACTGTCCGGTCGCCATGACAACAGTCCACGCCCATTAGAGCCTAGTAACTTCAAGCAAGTAGAGCTAACAGTTCCGTGGCCCTCCATGACAGAGTGGAAAAGCTAGAGGGGAGAAATAAAAGATAGTACTTGTCTTAAGATTTTGCTAAACTTTTTTTTTATTTTTTATACATAGTTCTGGACTAAATCCAGAAAATAAGTATTCAAGTTATTGATCAGAACAGACTGCTTTTAAGAGATATAAAATGTTCACTAATGGCTCATAATTGACCCATTAAATATTCTAGTTGAGTGAGGGAGATAATTTAACAGTCTCTTGTGTCCGCTTCACCATTATGTCAAAGTTTTTTTTGCACTTTCTTTATGTAAACAGCCTAGAATTTCTTGGCATTTTAATTTAATAATTCAGGATTAAGGAAGGGTGGTGTGTTCAGATCCAAACACAAACATGCGTATACAAATGAGTACTTATGTAAACAGCCTAGAATTTCTTGGCATTTTAATTTAATAATTGAGGATTAAGGAAGGGTGGTGTGTTCAGATCCAAACACAAACATGCGTATACAAATGAGTATACAGGCACAGACAACTGAACCCACAATATGGTCATCGGTGAATTGTTAAGAAGTTGCTAGGGCACTGTTATGTGGTTGTTGAAGTGATGGTTGCTTACTGGCCCAAGTTAAAAAACCCCAACCCCAAATCTCTATAATATTCTGGTCTATGGGATTTTGCACCTTCTTTAAAAATTAAAAGCACAACTCTCCTTAGCAAGCCACATGAAGAAGCTATGCCCTGATGTTTAATAGATTCGTTTTGTGTGTTTGCTCAAATCCCTCTGTATGAGTAACAGCAATGGTGACGCTTGGCTTAACAAACAACTAATAACAATACCCAGTTTATACACAAGGTCACTTCAGCATGCCAAGTTTTACAGGAAAATGTAGGAAATTTGTAATTCAGGCAGAGTCAAGGTCCTCGTACACTCAGATATGTACATAGTTAAAAGACACGGACATTCAGTTCAGATAAATAATTGGCTGACGTCAAGGAGATGTGCTGCTTTTATGAACTCACGTCCTTTATGCATCTAATAAATGTCTTTAATTATACTCGTTTCCTCTGCATTAGTAGGAAATTTGTTGATGCGCGTAGGTCACCGGTATAATCATGACGAAATGCATTATTCATTTTCCAGAAAAAACACTTGACAGGTTTGTGTTTACCAAGGAACCATGAGTCCATGTGGTTTAAATCATTTTGCAGATGGTGTGTGTGTGTGTACTAACCAGGTGTCCGGTGTGTGAGTATGCCAACAGGAACACGAGTAGAGTGACTGCAACTGTCAGCAGCTCCCAGAAAGATCTCCTTAGCGTTCTCCCGAAAACCCCCCATTCTCTCATGAAACGCAGCTGGTGTGATGCCTAAAAAGAGATAAATGAAGTGAGTGATAAATAATGCCTCGCCAGTTTGTATTTTCATATCATTAATTATTGCAGAATTATTTAAGATTTTTTGACTGTACTAAAGCATAAAAATACTAGGGCTGAGGAAATAAATCAATGCATCGCGAATCGAGAAATTCTGCATCGATTCTGAGATTTTCCAAATGCATCGCGTTTCTCTCTCGAATTGATTCTGAGCTTAGGTTTTAACAGAAGATGGCACTGCATGCTTTAGAAACAGCCGTACTCTGCAAACTGCTTGCTTCCTGTTCCTTACACACTCTTGAACCTAAAATAATCATTCATAAAGTTTGAAAAGTTTGAAGCTAATCACAAGGGTTTTTACAGTGAGCTGTTTACATTAATCTGGCGTCATAAAAGCATTCTGAGCCCAGGTGTAATTACATGACTCAGCTGAACGCACAAGCGCGCTTCTTCATGAGCATTTCTTCATGAGAGTGCGGTTAAAAACTACAGTAGTCAACATTTGAAGTGGATCAAAAAAGTTCATCAAAGTTGTTCTAAGATAAGAACACATTTTGGTTTTAGGACAACTTTGATGAAAGATTTTGATGCACTTCAAATGTTGACTACTGTAGATCAAAGTCTACTGTTAAAAACTAAGCTCAGAATCAATTCCAGAGAGAATCGCGATGCATTCAGAATCGATCAATGAAGCCCTAAAAAAACACCATAATATGTTTGCAGACATTTAGGAGACCTGCTAAATTCACATACTTGTTTTGCTGAAAAACAACGCAACAGCCAGTTATTCTACTTTGAAATGTACGTTCTGTGTCGGAATGTCTGTTTTTGTTGTGGTCTCTGTGATTTCACCCACTGCCAATTTACCCAGTAGTATTTCGACACACCGGGTTGCCAGTTGGCGGAAAACACTGCGTACTGCAGCCATGGAAGCCAGCAAACGAACTGGGTCAGAAACTGCAGATTCTACCCAACCTAAAAAGCCTCAGCATCCATCTGTTCCATTGTTAATTGCACTCGTTCTTCTTGCGTGCGCTCAATCTGGCAACCCACATGAGCATCGAGCCCGAGTAGGAGGGGCAGGAGAAACAACTCCCTCCAATATTCTGAATTTGGACTGGACTGCTAGCTGTCAATATTATATACAGAACCTTTAAATATTTAGTGATGTCTGGCCTGATGTATACAGGAGAAGAACTTGAGGTGGGAATTTATGACTTTGCAGATGTGTGTTTAGCATTCATTTAGTTGTCCCGAACAAACTAATTAACAGGACAATCCCGCTGGCATAACCTGAGGTTAAGTGCCTTGCTCAAGGGCACAATGGTTAATTCTTTTAGTTATCAGTTCTTAACTTCATCTAGTACACCATCTCACACTATTCCATATTTATAAGCACTTGAAAAAAATTATAGTAGAGACTTCGCTACACCATTTATTAAGGCGTGGCATTCTGCAGCTCCAACTGTAGAGCATGTTTCTAACAATGCCAAAGTTATGGGTTTGATTGCCATTTGCTCACCTTGAGAACCAGTAGGAGGAGCAGAGTCGCGCTGAGTTGGGTCAGAACCTGGTTCTGCTGAGCCAGAGGAAAGAAGTCCGTAAAAGTGTCCCGTTTTTGTAGAAATGACCCCCATTGGTGGGCGGAGAGTACAGAGCGGCTCAGGTGTAGCGAGGCAACACAAATCGCCAACAGCAGACTGCAAACACTTGCTACGTTCCACAAACGCAGGAAATAGCCACGCCCCTGTTTCCAAGCAACCGCGCTCTCACGTACAGAGAAATAGATCACGAAGACCAGCAGGAGGAGCTGTGAGAGAAAGAAAGAACTTAATGAACCTCTGCCTTTGTTCAGACGGCAAAAAAATAACTGAAATAATAGGATCAGCTTTCAAAAGTGTTTTGCGATTGGCTGATGTTACCGTGAGGAACAGCGGCAGGTTCATGCCGTGACTGAGTGTGTGGAGGCTGCAGGTTTTGAGATCCAGACTAAACTGAGCATGCTCAGATACAGGAAACTCCAGCAGGAACGTGAAGACGGCCAACAGATCGGTGTTGATGTTATAGAGGGGAAACTCCACGAATAGAGCCCTGGTCCTGAACACAAAACATCAGAGGACAGTCGTTCTCAGTATCGTTCCCTCCAGTCTATTAGACTACAGGAAAATAAAATACTGTAGTAATTTAATAATTGAGAAAACAATAATAAAAAATCGATTTAATATAATATAATAAAACATGTTTTACAATATCTCCTTAGCCTTAATATATATATATATGCGTGACCCTAGAGCACAAAACCAGTCTTAAGTAGCACGGGCATATTTGTTTAAAAAATCGATTTAATATAATATAATAAAACATGTTTTACAATATCTCCTTAGCCTTAATATATATATATATGCGTGACCCTGGAGCACAAAACCAGTCTTAAGTAGCACGGGCATATTTGTTGCAATAGCCAAAAATACATTGTATGGGTCAAAATTATTGATTTTTCTTTTATGCCAAAAATCATTAGGATATTAAGTAAAGATCATGTTCCATGAAGATATTTTGTACATTTCCTACTGTAAATATATCGAAACTTAATTTTTGATTAGTAATATGCATTGCTAAGAACTTAATTTGGACAACTTTAAAGGCGATTTTCTCAATATTTAGATTTTTTTGCACCCTCAGATTCCAGATTTTCAAATAGTTGTATCTCGGCCAAATATTGTCCTATCCTAACAAACCATACATCAATGGAAAGCTTATGTATTCAGCTTTCAGATGATGTATAAATCTCAATTTAAAAAAATTGACCCTTATGACTGGTTTTGTGGTCCAGGGTCACATATATATATATTAAAAATAATAAAAATTTTTACATTTTTAAATCTTTAAATAAAGCAATGAATTATGACATGCCTAAACAAGAACAAAAAAATCATCTAATCTAATGTAATACAATATAATATAAAAATATACATTTTGCTTATCAATCTGGTAATCAAAAATGTATTTAATTAATAAAAACAAATAATTTATTCGAAAATATTAAATAATATATCTGATAATCTAGCAATTATTAAGTTATTTTCATTAGGTAATAATTTCACGACTGATAAATGGTAATACATTTTGAGCTCAGTTTTGAGAAGCCAACTGTTGTTCTTTTTTTGATTTGATCAATTTCCTAAAAGGCCTATTGTGTGGTGCAAATGAGTGTGCAATAAATAGTCAATATAAAACAAGTTCCCTCCAAAACAACTTCCTCCTTCTACAGTCTTTTGTTGAGCATCTCCTCACTAACTGATTAGTATGCATTGGCTGTATATATCAGTGTCTGTGTGTGAGTTTATACTCACAGTGGGTCGAGCCACTGGTGTGTGTTGAGTTGTTTGATCACAGCTCTGGAGTCCTGCATGGTCCTGCTGAGATCCTGCACAAATCCAGCGCTGCTGTAGACAGACACCTGACCCCAGTGCCACACACTGTACACACATCAAACCTTCATGAGAATCTCACTGACATGCGGACGAGGCTCCAGAGCAGAGGAGAAAACAAAGACAACCTCTGAGCCAGAAGACATGATCCAAGATCAACCTGGGTCATGATTAATTCAGCTAGAGATCTGTACAGACTGAACGCACACTGATCCAGGAGCCTGACGGCCTCCAGTTTAGTTGACCCTTGTATTCCAGAACAAAAAACCAAGAGATCAAAAGCCAAATTTGGATGACAACAGTTATACAAGTGGTGTCATGGAAGAACAAAGCTTCTTTAATCTTGTAGATTAAATTGCCTTGCCAGTTGAAATTCACCCTTTTCCCCAAACCATCCTATGGTTTGCACAGGAGCTTCAACTCACAACTGACATTTCACTCTCCTGTGTAATGAATCCTGGGATTTTCAGTTTGGCTGATAAAAGAAGACAAATGCATCATGTGACTCTCACCCGCTGCTCTGAGCTGTACTGATACTCCAGTTCTGCACCAATTCTGAGGCTGACTCCGCCCATCCGGCCGGGACACACCCAAACCACGAGGCTGCTGGGAAATAGCCAATGACGGGGCATTCTGGAAGACAGCAAGAAAGATGGGGGTCAAAGTTCATGAGTGATTTGCGCTTTTATTATTTGTTTCCTAAGAATGTATCAGTGTTGGGAAGGTTACTTTGGAAATGTAACGAGTTACAGATTACAAATTACCCTATTTAAAATGTAATTATTAGAATAACTATTTCAATTACTTTAACTAACTAATCATGTAACTGATTACATTTGATTACTTTTCTAAATTTAAATTTCATTTTTTTCCCCCCGAAATTTTTCTAAACTTTTAATCATTTTGAAACATTTAAAGCAGGCGGGGTTAACCTTACAGTAGTGCTCAACACTGATGTCAGACTTTCCAAATTCTTCATCACTTGAATTAAGATTATAATAATTCAATTTTAAAGCACCGCCACTACAAAATCAGTCTTTAGCAAATCATAACAAGAAATAGTATTAATAGCTATGATACTGTTTTTGAAATCAAATCTTTGCATAGCTATGACAGGAAACACTGGCATCTAACAATGCCTTTATGAAAAAAAAAAACAGTTCATTTAAAAAATAAAACATATACATAAACCCAAATAGGAAATAAAACCGTTATCGAATGAGCATGTCATATTATGTGCCCGAAACTACTGAAACATTGGTGTCTCATGTTTTAGAGCAATCAATGCAATTTGGCAAAGAAATTAATCAAATCTGTATGTGTGAGAAAATATTCAGATGTAACCCCTTTGTAATCGTTAACATTTGCATAAGTGACAGTAATTTAATTACACATTTTTCTCAGTAACTGTAACCGATTACAGTTACATTTATTTTGTAATTAAATTACGTTGTAACTAGTAACTAGTTACTCCCCAATACTGGTTACTGCACACTTAGACAGCAAGGAGACTGATTGACATGTAAGGTCTTTTATGTTATGCCTCATACATCAACACACACACACACACACACACACACACACACACTTCTGTCAGACTGACTGCATGGAGTCTGACCCGACAGATTGGTGAACAACAGAAAAAAGACAACACGGAAAGACAAAACTCTAGTCTACATGCTCCTGTGTTTGTTGCTGGCTCAGTAACTGTAACCGATTACAGTTACATTTATTTTGTAATTAAATTATGTAATTCAGTTACATGTAACTAGTTACTCCCCAACACTGGAATGTATGTAGTGAAAATTTAAATGAACAAAGTTTGTTGGTCACTGAAGTGTATTCTGAACCTGTTACTCATCCACCTTATATGAATGTGTGTGTCTGTGAGGAAAAATCCATTTCAGTCAGACTGAAATGCTCTGAGTCTCAGTCTGACAGCTCTGCTTGAACACTCTTTGTCGTTCTCATTGTTCTCGGGAAAATGAAAGAACATTTCACCCATCTGCGAGTGCTGACCTCTTTATACCTTTTTTATGATGTTCTTTATACAGTCTTATGCAGATCCAGGAGCACAGGACCATCAAAGGTAATAAAAGCAGAAAATGAGCCGCTTTATGTACGTAATGCTTTCCTGAAACAACAATATTCTGCTTCAAACTCAGCATTTGCTCAGACACTGATGCCTTTGTTATTATTTTTTCCAACAATAATGAAAGTTAAACCCGCTAAATCCAGTGTTTATATTTTGTATAAAAAGCATATATATATATATATATATGTATAGAAAACATACATATGAATTATCCTCTAAAGAATGTGTTTCTCCATAAGTTGCTTTGAATAAATGTAAAAAATAAATAATATTACATTATATTTGTATTATATTTATATTTATTATTTATTATAATATATTATATTTATCTATATTTTTATGAAGTAGCTGTGTTTATGTGGTGGTGGAGCACCTGGCTGAGCTCTCAGCTGTCGGAGGCGGGGTCGACCTATCAGCAGGCTGCCCGTCTTCTCCATTAGGTCAGGTCCATCCAGTAACCGTGGTAACAGGGAGTCTGAGAGCCATGCCCACACATCTTCATGTCTGCAGACAGAGGATCAGACAAGTTAGAGACGCGTGTGAGTGTGTGTGTGTTACAAACGGACTGTGACGCTCAGAGAGGCTCATGGTGTGAAACAGCAGCCACCTGTCGAAAACACTACATCAACATACTGTCAGCTCACCTTCCTCTGTCTGATCTCATACATCAACACACACACACACACACACACACACACACACACTTCTGTCAGACTGACTGCATGGAGTCTGACCCGACAGATTGGTGAACAACAGAAAAAAGACAACACGGAAAGACAAAACTCTAGTCTACATGCTCCTGTGTTTGTTGCTGGACAATAGTTGTGTAATGCTAAAAGAGCTACATCTGTGTGTGTGTGTGTGTGAATGTGAGTGAGTGAGTGAGTGAGTGAGTGAGTGTGTGTGTCTGGTACCTGCTGATGTTGTTGAAGTGTTCTGTGAGGAAGTGCTCCTGCAGTTGAGTGTGAAGTCGTAGGCGATGGGCGTCTCTGGACGAGTCTGAGTAGTTGAGCAGTAAAACCACCAGCAGGAACAGCATGTAGAGCAGGAAACCCTGTCAATCCGACACAAAACATCTATTATTCAGACACCCACTCCTTCACATTCACGAGCGGCTCTGTCACCGCGGAGAGAAACACACGTCAATCACAGCTCAGACAGTCTAATGAGAAGAAGCCCGCTCCGATCCAACAGCCAATCAGAGTTTTCCTTTGTGTCCGAGAGTCAACCTCGCAATCACAGCGATGTTAATGGAGCACAGTGTGTATGGCGGCTGTCAGCCATGACAAAGATGTCCTCAATGGCTTTATAACCGGAGTTAATGCTGGAGTTGAAGCTAACAAAGGACTTCTAGGAAAACTATAGAGTTATGACAACTTTGAAGCCTTAATTCACTGTTCACTGAAATGACTTCCGTACCTTCAGCATGGTGTGCAGCAGGCGGACCTTGCGCGCCTCCTCTCGGGCCTGTGAGAGAGCGAACCCCTGCGGCGGCCTGACTCGCGGGATCCGCTGAACCACTCTCTCCACACGCGGACAGTCCACCAGAACATCCTGCTCCTCAGCTCTCAGACGACCCACGACCAGAGAGAAATACACCCCCTCCAACAACACCTGAACACACACACACACAGCAGAATCAGCCAACACAGCTGCATTTAAAACACCACTTATTTCACAATGTATCATTTGCGTCATCCACGTATGTATATGTATATAATTATACACATTAACAGATATAATTAGCTAAATTAAAATGTTCATATTTATTGATATGCACATTATCAATAATGATATATTATCAATATTCATAATAATTTATATAAATGATGAATTTATCTAATTAATCATTTTCATTTATAGATATATGATTTAAATAATAATAATAATGCATTTTTATGCATCTTTATTTGACCCTCTGACTCCAGCAATCTCTATTCTAATTCTATTCTTTAAAAAAACTTGCCCCTTTTAGACTTGCACTCTATTTATTTACTAACTGCTTGTTTTCTTTAAAAAAACAAAAAAAAACAAACTAACACTAGCTTCTCTGATCTAAGCTTGCTCTATTCTATTTCTATTCTATCTGTTTTCTTTTTTTTCCGTCTGCTGTTGTGCGTGTATGTACCTTCAGAGGTTCGAGAAGGAGGAATGACGACAGGAAACTGGCAATGCAGGAGATGAGCCACATCAGAGCCACGCCCTCGCTGAAGCTCCGCCCCAGCCACATTGATAGGCTGCTGGACAGGACAAGCCCCACCCAGCTGGCCCACAGAGCAGCCAATCCACACAGAGGAGGAAACGGCCTGAGCTTACACACATCCGTCACCACTAAGAGAGAGATACACACACACACATCGCGCAGGAGTTCAGCTGTTTGTGTCTATTTCTGAGGTAAAAGATCAGAAGAAGTGTGTGTGTGTACCTGTGCGTGAAGTAAAGGCAGTTTTGGGAGGGTCTCGTCTAAATGTTCCACACGGAACAGGTTCATTCATCTTTTGCAGTAGAATCACCTCCGTCTTATCACCGAATATACTGGAGCTAAACACAAACCACTTTCATTCAGCATGGACACATTAAACTGATCAAAAGTGAAAGTAAAGACATTCATAATGTTATAAAAGATTTCTATTTCAAATAAATGCTGTTCTTTTGAACTTTCTATTCAAAGTATCACACTTTCCACAAAAAAATGAAGTAGCAAAAACTTTCAACATATAATAATAGTAAGCACCATTATTAATAATTGAGCACAAAATGAATAATTGATCATTTAAATTGTAATAATATATCACAATATTACTGGTTTTACGGTATTTTTGATCAAAAAAAGTCAGCCATAAGACACTTTTCAAAAACATAAAAAAAACCTTTTGAACGATAGTGTATATGCTATAAAACTTGTTTAAACAGACTTTTTAATGAGGTGTTCATGCACTTGAAAGTTGATCAATGCATAATTCATGAAAGACAAAAAAAACAAAAACGTATGAGCACTGAAGAACCACCAAATTTAGGATGAATCTGATGCCATTTCATTCACATATATGCTGCACTAAATATACACAGTATAATACTGTTTTTTTTATATTATTTTATGTCCTTTATATTATTTCTATTTGAAAATTTCATTTTATGGACTCTACTACCTTTGTGTGCATCGGAAATTTCCCAGTCGATGTTAATTAAGTATTTTTTAAAATCTCAAAGCGCGGGGCCCAGTGCGAGCGCACCAGTTGCACCGCCCAAAGGACGGCCCTGTTTACAGACACTCTGAAGTGCAGATGAGAAACTGCGCGTGACTTACAGATCGCCCATGTCACTGTCCGTCTGAGACAGCAGCTGTCCATCGGCCAGAATGCGCTTGATTAGATCCTCATCTGTCAATCAAAACCAGCATCCAATCAACAACCAGCTCTATGCACTAAGTACGTACTTAAGTACTAAGTATGCAAAAATAAACAAGTACAGGAGAGGCCAGAGGCCAGCGTGTCACCTGAGGAGGAGAAGTATTTGTTCCTGTGGCTGTTGTCATAGACAGTGTCCTCCTCATCGGGACTGAAGGGAATGTCCACACCCAGATGTCTGCTGCCCTGACCTCTCTTGAGCCGAGGCGGGAACACCGGCCCCATCTCCACAGACGGGTCGGTTAACACATCCGGCCAATCACAGTCAGGAATGCTCCACCTCTGAAGACTACAGCAGAAGAACAAACTCAGAGATTCAGTCTGATTCGCGCGCTCATTTTCTCTTGTGCTGACTCACATTCAGTTGTTCATTCATTGTTATTCATTCACTCACAAACTCTTGAATCTCTGATTCATTTATACTCACTTTTTGAATCGTTCACTGAGTATTTGATTCACTTATGCTCACTTAAATTCATTCATTCATTCACTCACTCAGTAAATCACTGACTCCGATTCATTCACACTCTCACTTGATTAGTCGATCACTGAGTGTTTGATTCACTTATGCTCTCTTAATGCATCTGTTTTTTTAATCATTCACTTATTATTCAGTGAATTGCTTTTCATTCACTTTCATTTATTCAATATAATTTATGAAATACATTTATTCAACCACACATTCATTTTCACTCAGTTGTTTATATTATCAATTTTTACCCACCACCTCTGGATTATTCAACATTGTTAAAAAACTAAAAATAAATAAACAAACCCAACACATACATTACTCAATACAAGTTTATTCACTCCATTGTTATTTTATTATTTATATAATATTATAGCATGCATTAATATTTTGGAGCAGCTTTTTATTTTTAATTTTTATTCAAGTTTTAGTATTTTTGTTTAGAATTTGTATTAGTTTTTTTTCAATATTTTTATTTCAGTTTTAGTTTCAGTAATTTTAGTAAATCCAAATTTCATTTCAGTTAGATGCAAAGGCAACATTTCTAATTTAGTTTCAGCTCATCAAGTTTTTCATCTAATATTATATTTGATTTGATTTTAGCTGTATTTCAAGTAATGAAAACAAGTTTGAATAGTTTCAGTTAGGAGTAACCACAGATCGACTTTAGTCATTTGTTCATTCTCGCTCAGTTATTCAGTCTTTCATTCAGTGGTGTATTTGTGGTGTGTGCGATGTAAAGGATGTTTTGCATCCTGCAGGTCTGTGTTTAATGAGCTGTGCTTTAGCGCTTCGGTGACCTCATGCTTACCTCTTAGTGGACGGCGTGGGCAGGTCAATGTTGGTCTCCTCTGAGTATGTCTGCAGAGAGAGAGAAACAGCAGTGAGCTCATTCCTCTGCAGGTGCACAATACACTCAGTTCATCTCAGGATACGTGTTTGCTGCCGTATATATATATATATATATATATATTTGCTCCCCTCACAGTTCACGGCTGGAATCTAAATGGAGCTTCTTGTTTCAGTTTTGTACCTCATACTTCTTTAGATTGTCAGTCGGTTCATCATGTTTTGCATTTGAATAAAAAACGGCCTGGAAATGTGACATTCGGTGACGGCTGTGACAGACTCAACTGCAGCACATTCAAATGTTACGAAGACGACAAAAGCACCTTTCATTTTCAAACCATTTCATTTAGCTTGTCCTCCCCCCGCACCGCAGAGAAATGGAAACAAATCAGCTATGACTAACAAACATAATGATAAGAAGGTCTTCGTCAAGGTTTCTCTCGGCCTTTGTGTTTCTGTGCATCAGTTGGAGCATGCAAACAAAGTATTCGGCGAGAGCATTTCAATTTGCACCTCATGAAAGGTACGAGAGAAACACATCTGGGTCTCTGTCGGAATAAATACAAATACATATATTGTGTTCTCCCTTTGAATAACAGATAGACCTGCATCAGAAAATTCAAAAACAGAATAATTTACTACAATGAGAGTCGAATGAAATTCATCAATCAGGCTAATGTACACACAAGCACACACACACTTTAGCAAATACTTTTGTCCAAAGTAACTTATACTAACAATATTCATAGTACACAATGCCAGGGTTTAGTGAAGAACTAGATTATTGAAAAAGAAACTGAAATAAATAAATTATTTTAAATAAATAACTAATAATGAATAATTATAAAAAATACTTTTTATAAAAATATATAAATTAAAAACAAATTAAATAAAAAATATTTCTTAAAAGAAATATGTGAAAAATGTATGAACATATAGAAATATAAATGTAGAATATAACAAAACATAAAAATAAACATTTAAAATAAATAAATACATAAAACTAATTAAAATAAAGAAAAGGTAATTAATTAATTAAGAAATATAAAATACTTTATAATATACACTGAACAAAATTATAAACGCAACACTTTTGTTTTTGCCCCCATTTTTCATGAGCTGAACTCAAAGATCTAAGACTTTTTCTATGTACACAAAAGGCCTATTTCTCTCAAATATTGTTCACAAATCTGTCTAAATCTGTGTTAGTGAGCACTTCTC
>NW_015546115.1:648740-649201 GCF_001515605.1 Sinocyclocheilus anshuiensis | reverse complement strand
AAAATGGGGGCAAAAACAAAAGTGTTGCGTTTATAATTTTGTTCAGTGTAAATATGAATT
Source organism: Sinocyclocheilus anshuiensis (assembly GCF_001515605.1). Lineage (NCBI taxonomy): Eukaryota > Metazoa > Chordata > Actinopteri > Cypriniformes > Cyprinidae > Sinocyclocheilus > Sinocyclocheilus anshuiensis. The sequence continues at coordinate 649,141 of NW_015546115.1, read as the reverse complement.
AATTCTTAAAAGAATACTAAAGTAATGTTTTCTTCCCCACACACTTGTGCAGACAGTAAGTGATGTGTAAAGGGAAATGATGCAGAACAGAAATACAAAGAAGCTGTACTAAGTAGGCTGTTAACAGTAATACTAACTAGCTAATTAAGCATTATAAAAATACTTTATATAAAAATAAATAAAAATTAATGAATAAAAATAATAAATCTACTTATAACCAATTAAAAAACAAATAAATAAAAATGACTTCTAAATAAACAAATAAGTGAATATAAAAATAATTTTGAAATAAATAAACCGTTTTGGTCAGTTAGTAAGTAGTGGTTTCTGTTTTGTGGAGCAGTGGAAATCACAGTTAAGCACTTCTCCAACAGTATTTGAACGTACCTCTCCAGGAATGC
>NW_015546115.1:647798-648670 GCF_001515605.1 Sinocyclocheilus anshuiensis | reverse complement strand
GAATGCCATTCAGCATCAGAAAAGAGCTTCCTGTCAGTGAGTTATCCAGGAAGTCATCGATCTCCAGAGACTCCTGGTCCACCTGAGGAGGAAGCTGCTCCACAGAGACCTGACCGTCATCAACAGAGAAACAGCTTTTCACTTACCACTGCGCTGCGGTGATGTCTGAACAGATGATCTTACAGTGGAGGCCAAAATCATCAGAACACTAGTATTTTCAGCAGCTAAAAAATGGTTTTAAGACAGTTATTTCTATCTTTTGCTGTCTGTCTGAGATTACATGAAGAAACAGAACAAACTGAGACAGACTCAATCCAGAAGCACTGTGCCAACGTCTCCAAGATGCTTCAAGAGACCTACCTGCAAAGCTACAGTACTGTTAACAGTTTTAGGCACTTGTTTAAAAATGCTGTAAAATGAGAATGCTGTCATTAAATGTCATTAAAATAGTGTCATTAATGTATTTTCTTTATCAAATAACTTCTATTAACTAAATTATGCACACAAAATAATTAGTTTATGTTCTATATTTTTTTTGTAAATGTACACAATTTTTTTAGTTTTTCAAATAAAATAAAACATTTATTTTAAAGTTTATTTATTTATTATTTTTACACTATTATTTTCTGTATTATATATTTATATTAATATATAATAAATTTTTTTTTATATTTATATATTTACATTCATTTTATTACATTTCATACATATAGTTTTTATTTTTGTATTTTACATTTCCATTTTAATTTGAGTTAACATATTACCATTTTTTTTTATTTTAATATAATTTTTTCATAAATTTTTCATGTTAAAAAAAGTATATATATATACACACACACACACACCCTAATATCCATATGTGATGGTTATTT
>NW_015546115.1:616579-647531 GCF_001515605.1 Sinocyclocheilus anshuiensis | reverse complement strand
TTAATATATAATAATTTTTTTAAATATTTATATATTTACATTCATTTTATTACATTTCATACATATAGTTTTTATTTTTGTATTTTACATTTCCATTTTAATTTGAGTTAACATATTACCATTTTTTTTTATTTTAATATAATTTTTTCATAAATTTTTAATGTTAAAAAAAGTATATATATATACACACACACACACACACCCTAATATCCATATGTGATGGTTATTTAATATTAAAATGTTATTATAAAAATATTTAATATTGTATTTAACATTTCTTCTTTTATACTATTTTCTATATATTAATATAAATAAATACTTTACATAATATGTTTTTATATTTTACATTCATTTTATTATAAATACATATCTATTTATACACATTCATATATATATACACATACACACCCAATTTAAATTTTGTTCCAATTTAGTTCTCATTTAGCCTAATTTAGTAACAAAAACAGGAACAAAGTTGTTTTGTCAATGAAATGCACCTAACTCTATCCTGTATTTTAGGTGAATACAGTTAGTTTTTCATTATGGAGGGCCTGCATTAGGTTTACTGTCCACTAAAACTAACAATGTAATGTAACTTCTTATTAGGAGCAACGCATTACTGTTAATATTCACGAACATTATGAGCAAACAGAATATTTAAAGGACTTGATTTCCACTTCTTAGAGCATTATGATTGGTTCTTACCCTTATTCATTTTCTGAATATTCATGATCTTACGAATCTAATTCCAGCTCCAACCAATCACAACAGGTGTTGCATCTGTGGAGGCGGGGCTTTACCTGAGGCTTCCACCTCTATCTCGACTCTGCCGTCTGTTTTCTCGTTGTCGACCGAGAGCCATTCCTCAACCAGGAAGAAATAAGTGCTGGCCGTCTGCAGGTCCTTCACCAGGACGTACTGGAGCAGCCATGCAGGAGACAGACCTGACAGACAGACAGACAGACAGAGAGAGAGTGGTTTATCCTGACTCCACACTGCTTGTTTTGTTCAAGGCCGATCTGTTCAGTACCTTTGTTGTCGTGCCACACGCGGATCTTCAGCACGCTGCCCAGGCTGCTGTCGGAGGCCACGTGGAAGATGTCCAGGCTGTTTCGAGCGAACGCGCCGATGCTGTCCAGGTGTCTGTGTCCACTGCGGCTCTCACTGCCGTGAAGACTGATGCCGACGTGAGCCGTGGTTCCTGCAGCGGGAATAAAGAGCTCAGGCTCCAGCCAGCTCACTCCAGACAACTGCCAGTCACTCAGTGAGGAATATTCATCGCTCGAATGCATAAACCTGACAGTCTGTGGGTAACTGATCTGATGTAAACAAACAAGCCTCAGACACCACCAGGGTTATTATAGTGAACTAAAACCAAAACCATAAAAAAAAAAACATTTTTCTTACTTGAAATAAAGGCAACTTAAATAAACTAAAACATTAAAAAACTATTTTTAATTATTTCAGTTAGTGGCCAAAGCAAGATTTCTCATTTTAATATAGTTTAACTTCATGTACCAAAATAACAAAAATAAATAAAAATTACAAAATAAATAAAAAGTGATATAGACATATTAAAAAAAGGACAAAAACACAACACTAATACTTGATCTAAAATTGAAACGAAATGTAAAATACAAAAATAAAAACTAATTCAAATTATATATATAAAAATAAAACTATAATAGTATTTTCATGATACTAAAATAACACATAACATTTAAAAAATGTTACTTGACATAAAATGAACATTAACTGAAGAAGAAAAAAACCTAAAACTTATTTGAGTTAGAGGCCAAAGCAACGTTTCTCATTTATGTGCTCTATAATATGGTATAGTAAAATAAGTAAAACTAAACCGGAAATAAAAATGAACTAAAACTAAATAGACAAATTTGAAAATGACAAAAACACACAACAAAATAGCTAAAACTTTAACTAAAATTAAAAATGGAAAATACAAAAATAAAAACTAATTGAAAATATATATTAAAAAAACAACTAATAGTATTATTTAGGAATTTATCTAGGAATCTATGCAATTTTAACCACACACAAATTTCACTCATGTTAAAGTTGGTGACGTGAATTCATTGTGTTCACTGTGCTTCACATATCTACACTATTGATAACAGACAACTGCCCTTTTTTGGCCGTAAATTCTGGCACCTTCACAGACACCTGGATACAGTGAGGCAGAACTAGTCTCTTTAAAATGTCGATCGGATGGTCTCTTTCAGTCTAAGTGGACGGTCAGACTTTCCTAACCTACTGATGATCTGCGAAACATCCGCATCTCACCTGCTCCGTAAGCCCAGCCGGTCTTGACCTGGATCTCGTACTTGTACAGCCCGTCCTTCCCACACAACGGCACCACAGAGGCCCGTCTCAGGTCCATCTGATCCAGCTTGCGCATTATAGCGCCGGCCACGGCGTAACACAGCAGTCCGATCACACACACCAGCACCACCACCAGACTACGAGTCACCGAACGCTCCTGACAGATGACACTGCTTTATCACTATCCCATCAGACCATACCTCCTAAACTATAATATAATATAATATAATATAATATAATATAATATAATATAATTTTTGAGTTTTGAAAAATTTAAATTAAACTATATAAAATTAATAACATTTTATATATATTAAACTTCAGATTAAAACATAAAAATAATCTGATTAAAAAAAAAAAGTTTGAAAATACAAAAAAAATTACTAATTTATATAACTTTAATTCTTTTTTAAAATTATAATATAATATAACAATATAGATTAAAACAATTTAAATAACATTTTGTATTTATTAAACTTCAGAAAAAAAGAAATACAAAAAATGTAAAGAATCTTTACTACTAAAATAGTATAATATAAAGATAAATGTTAATTTAAAATAAGATACATATAAAATAACAGAATAATCATATATATAGTAGTCAACATTTGAAGTGGTTAAAAAAAAGTTGATCAAAGTTGTCCTAAGACAAGAATGCATTTAGGTTTTAATCCACTTCAAATTTTGACTAGTGTATTTTAAGCTATTTTAAAGAATCATTACTACTACGTCTGGACAGAATTAAGGTTAAATGGTTCTTCTTTCAGACGAATCCAATCGGAGTTATATAAAAAATTGTCCTGGCCCCTCCAAGCCTTTCAATGGGGGTAAGTGCGTGTTGGTTGTCAACAGTTCAGAAGACGTGAAATAAAGTGCGTGTATCCGTAATAAAACGTCCCTCACACGGCTCCGTGTCAGGATTCTGGACTGCCTATGTTCTGTTTTGCCCCTGTTTCTGTTCTAGTGTTCCCTTATTTGGTCTTGTTCCTGTCCTCGTTTAGTTTAATTAGTCATCCCGTACACCTGTGTCTTCCCAATTATCCTGTGTATTTAGCCCCAGTCTGTGTTTGTCGATTCTTAACGTCATTGTACTACGTGTGTCTCCTGGCTACCCTGTGTTTCCTCCTGTGGATTATTAAAGACTGTTCAGTGTGAAATTCCTCGTTCCTCGCAGTAGGCAACCGTGACAGAAGAATTGACTACAAACAGTAACCTCCATGTGTATACCCTCCGTTTTTATGTTTCCCGTTTTCGCTCAGTGTTTTGTTTTCCGTTGTTCCCTCATGGATGCCCTCCTTCGCCCGGAATTTCTCCTCCTCCTGCTGGAGCAAAAGCCGAGCGACTGAGCAGAGGATCGCCCCGGATGTAGAGCTGAACCCGTCAGACCAGTGTTCCTGTCCTCGTTTAGTTTAATTAGTCATCACGTACACCTGTGTCTTCCCAATTATCCTGTGTATTTAGCCCCAGTCTGTGTTTGTCGATTCTTAACGTCATTGTACTACGTGTGTCTCCTGGCTACCCTGTGTTTCCTCCTGTGGATTATTAAACACTGTTCAGTGTGAAATCCCTCGTTTCTTCGTTCCTCACAGTAGGCAACTGAGACACTCCAGGGTGTGAGTAAAGGCCTCCTGTAGCGAATCCTTGCATTTTTGTAAGTAAAATATCCATATTTCAAACATAATAAACACTTTTTTTCTCACTTCCGCTGACTGTCATACGCGGAAGCCGTTCTGGCCTATGTCTTTATTTCACGTCTTCTGGACTGTTTACAAAAAGCACCCGCTTACCCCCATTGAAAGGCTTGGAGGGGCCAGGACAATTTTTAATATAACTCCGATTGGATTCGTCTGAAAGAAGAAAGTCACATACACCTAGGATGCTTTGAGGGTGAGTAAAACACAGGCTAATTTTCATTTTTGGGTGAACTAACCCTTTAATTTGAAAAAATATTATTAATAGTATTCTGAAAAAGCAAATGTCCTCTGAGTTGAGTTGTAATGCTCACAGGAATGATGAAGGAGACAGCGTCGACGGGAACAAACAGGCTGGCGGCAAAAGCAGTGAGATGATGCGTGCGACACACGGCTCGGCCCACGCTGGTCTCGGGAAGCGGATCCATGCCGTCCGTCCGCCACTGATTGGCACTTTCGCTGAAATACTGACACAGCGAGGTGAAGACGGCCACCTCGAACCGGATCAGATCCGGATCGCCAGCGCCGCAGCCCACGGTCACGTTTATGAAGTGATCACGCGTGGTGTCATAGGACCTGATGGAGAACACAAATCAGAAATTAGAAGAAAAAGCTCATTTGTGTGTATTAGTGGTGCGGAATCGCAAATGCTTTTATTTTATTGGCTGAAAATCAAAACCATAATTTACAAAATAAATAATTTAGAGTTTTATATCGGACAGGATGAGCCGCTCTCTTTGTGTTTTGTGAAACACTCATCTTCACTGCTGATACTGATGAACAAGTCACTCAGCAGGTTCTCCTGTGGCGGCTGATGTTGATTTTAACAAACAAAAGAGCCGCCCGCTTCTGAATGCATCATTTATTAAAGATGAATGGCCTAACATCAACATGCACTTCCAATATTATTCAGCCATATACAGCAGTGAGAAACATCAAAACATTAGCAAGAGCCTTACTTTGGAGACAGGAAGAAAGTGTAGAGTCGGTGGTCCAGGTCCCGCCCCCGCGTCATATTGAGCGTGATGCGTTTCCTGTCAGTGCTGTTGTATTCATTGGGCCATTCGGAGGTGTGCAGATAGGCTGTGATGAATGGATCCAATTCCCACTTCTCTGGAGAATCTGAGGACACAGGGATGAAAAGAAATAGGTGTTAAGACATAAATCAAAACAAGAAACACTCAAAAGGAGGATGAATTTCCCTGAAAATGCTATTTCCCCTCCGACGGGAAGAAATAAAGCTGACCTTTACAATACATTACTATACATACATTACACTGACCATGTGCTGTAATAACTAGTAATTGTTCCAATTAGTTGACTAGTTGGTTTGTTTGACTAAACTAAAATGAACCTGGAGGGGTTCCTGTAATAAAGCTAGAATTAAAATAGATAATTATTAGGTGAAAACTTAAACAAAAATTACTAAAAGTGAAACACTAAAGTTACTAAACTGAAAAAAAAAAATAATTTCAAGCTAAACAGAACTATTTTTAAAAACAAAAGCCTAACAAAAAATTACAAAAGCATATACATAAAGTATAATATTTTTTTTTTATAAAAGCTCATTTAAAATATTAAAAACCACTATAATATATATATATATATATATATATATATATATATAATATAATAACATATAATAACACTATGCCAAGTTAATGTCCTTTATTAATCAAATATCATGAAATATGTTTGTTTATTAATTTATTTATTATTGGACATTTCACAATTTGATGATATTTTCTCATTCAGCTTTCTAAATACTGATCAGATAACATGAGATTAATTGTTATTATTTTTTATAGCACAAGTTTTTAACAGGAAGAAAATATACAGTGGTGGCCAAAATTGTTAGAACACTTGGCATATTTAAGAGGTTTTGCCAATTATGGACTGGGCCCCTCAAAGTCCGGACCTCAACCCCATTGAGCAAATTTGGGGTGAGTTGGAAAATAAATTGGACAGATCTATTGTACATTCAAAGGAAAGCCTTTGGCTTGAGTTGCGGAAGGCATGGGATAACATTAGTGTTGAAGTTCTCAGGAAATATATTGACACTGTGCCAGAGAGATGCGCTGCTGTAATTGCTGCAAAAGGTGGACACACCAAATATTAAAGTTAAAAGAGGATAAAAACAGTACGACTCACTTCATCTGATATTTGTTGTGCTCAGAGCAGTGTTCAATCATGAACATTATGAAATGGATTCATGTTTTGGAGGCAAAAAAAGGTCAATATTTTCAGATCTGTCAGGTGTTCTAACAATTTTGGCCACCACTGTAAATCTATAATTTGGTGGAAAATTTTTTTTATCATGGAAGTGCTAATCACAGATAAATAATCTTATAATAAAATAATATATATACTGTATATTTTTTTCTTTTTATTATTTATATATTTTTTTCTTTTTTAATTTACATATTTATTATTTACAAAGTGATATTTTCAGACAATATTTTAACACCTTTCTTAAGTACAATGACCATATTCAAGGCAATTATTTAATTGCAGAAACAAAGCATTACCTTTATATGACACATATGCTTTTTTCTCATACAGTGTAAATTGGTCATTAGATTTTAATGTTTTTGCCACAGTTTGTGATTGTTGTTGAACGAGTTTCTTATTCTCAGTGGCTCCCCCTTGTGTTGGGCGTCTTACCGTCTAGTACGGTGAAGTTGAGCTGGACGTAGATTCCCGCTTGTCTGTTGGTGTTCCTCGTGCTCACCCTCACGATGATTGAACCGCAGCGGCTGATGTTCTCGGCTCCCGCTGGCGGCAAGACGGCCTCCAATCCGTTCCCGTCCAGCCCAGCCACACTCCCGTTATTAACAGCAACCGTTATGGCATGGCTGTCGTCCAGATCCGAGATGGGAATCTGCGTGCCGTTCACCGTGCGAAACTCCATGGACGCCACCTCTGTCGACACGGTGTAATTGGCGACGTAGTTGAACGGAAACGGATTGGGCTCCACTTGGAACAGCAGCTGCACGATGCCGTCCTCGCTGCTGGGCGCCAGAGCACCCCCTGCTGCCCGTCCCAGACTGCTGTTGAAGGCTCGCGGGATGGAGAAACGCCGGCACTCGGCCGCGTCGCTCTCGCCGTAGCAGAGCAGGCTCTGAGGTTCGTCTCGTTTGCCGGCGGCGTCGATCTCTGCCCCGCGGAGGATCAGCGGCTCCTCGTTCAGGACACGGCCCAGCATGAGGATTCGCATGAGGACGGAGGACAGGGTGTAGGCTTTAGCGGCCACCCGCAGCGGGTGATGCTGCTGCTCCTCTAAGAGAAGCGGAGGCGGCTGGGAGAGGCCGTCGCGGTCCTCGGCCTCCAGAGGAGGAGAGGAGGCAGCCTGGCTCACCTGGTGGATCAGGTCACCTGAGGGAGGAGACAGTGTGGAGGTCTGATTTACTGACTGGATGAATACTGAAAACCAGCAGGAACAGGATAAAAGGCTCCACGAAAGACCAGAAAAGAGGAGTGATATAAGTGCTACAAGACTGAGACAAGATATACAAATCTTTTAAAAAGAAAGGTAATTTTAAAAATAAAAGCCTCACAATGGAGACAAATCAAAGACATTCAAAGAAAAATATACCTGTCAATAAATCAATCTAATTCATTTCAATTAAACACACTACTGAGAAAAACCTTAAAATGAAGATAAATCAAATAAAGATAAATTAAAACTATTTTTGTGGCAGATAAGCCATATTATATATATATAATTATATGACTTAAAATATAATATAATATAATATAATTTTTATGAATTAAAATGAATAATAAAAAAATTTAATTGAGTAATATTTAATATTAAAATAGAAATATACAAATATTTTAAACAGAGGGGTTATTTAAATAAAAGCCCCAAAATGAAGATGAATCAAATAAATTTTATGGCAGATGAGTAAATAATTGAGCAGATGATGCTATATAAATAATAATGATATATATTTTATTTTATGAATTAAAATTTAAAATATTCTTCAGAAAAATAGAAATATGTAGATCTTTTAAACAGAAAGGTAATTTAAAAACAGTTATTAAATTAAATTATTAATAATTCATACAGGTTAGGGGCATTTTACTGAGAAATATTTTATTGTATTTTCTTTAGAATTAATTAAACTAAATTATTTGACAGCAATTTCATACGTAAATTAGGTTCAGATAAGATTTAAGGTCATTGCACACTGAGTCCGAAATTTCCATCTGAAAATTTCGCACATTAAAAAATAAATACGACCTCACATTGTGTCAATCACATTTACACACTGCCTCCGAAACTTTTGCCCGTCATAAAAAATTTTGGATTAGGTTCGATTTTTTGCGTTTTCGCATCCGTAGCAAGCATTTTGATAGGAAAGGATGACGAATACGAAAAACTGCATACGAAAATTTCAGACTCAGTGTGCAAAGACCCTCAGTCAGAAAAGAGAAAAATGAAAACATGTAAACAAGTGAACAGTAACAGCTTGTTGCCTCTGGGGTTGTTTGTTTGTTTGTGACTGTGTTAGCATAACATAGCCAATTAGCCATGAAATGGATGATTGTGTTTACCTCTCACTGGTGTGTGTGTGTGTGTGTGTGTGTGTGTGTGTGTGTGTGTGTGTGTGTGTGTGTGTGTGTGTTACCCATGATATTAAGGATGTTGTCTGCTATCTCGGTCGGGGTGACTGTGCCCTGTTTGGTGTCTGTCTGCAGGATCTCTAACATCGACTCTAGTTTGTCCAGAGTGCTGTTCTGACACTCTTCACACACAAACTCTCGACTCACAGCCTGCAAACAAACACATACGAGACAGATTTTATTCACTTTTATGTCTTTTGAAGTGCTTCAGGATTCAGCTGATGTGAGGCATGTGAGTGCGTCTCGTCTCACCGTGCACTGCGCGAGCGCTGCTGATGTCTGCTGGATGTCACTGACGGTGGTGAGGTCCAGTGACGTCAGCGCTCTGGTGATGTTTCCTCTGACGCTCACACGATACTGACGCTCTGCCTTAGACACACGCTCACGTCTGCGGGAAACACCCTGCTCATACTGACACACAGAAACACACCACGTGATGAGCAGATGGAGAAAGACACGATGGACGCATAAATGATAGATAGATAGATAGATAGATAGATAGATAGATTAATATGGATAGATGGATGGATAGATAGATGAATAGATAGTTGGATAGATAGAGAAAGAAGGACAGAGACTGATGGATGGATGGATAGATGGATTAATATGGATAGATGGATGGATAGATAGATTAATAGATAGAGAAAGAAGGACAGAGACTGATGGATGGATGGATGGATGGATAGAGATTGATGGATAGATAGATGAATAGATAGTTGGATAGATAGAGAAAGAAGGACAGAGATGAATGGATGGATGGATGGATGGATAGATAGATGGATAGATAGATAGATTAATATGGATAGATGGATGATAGATAGATTAATAGATAGAGAAAGAAGGACAGAGACTGATGGATGGATGGATGGATGGATGGATAGATGGATAGATAGATAGATTAATATGGATAGATGGATGATAGATAGATTAATAGATAGAGAAAGAAGGACAGAGACTGATGGATGGATGGATGGATGGATGGATAGATGGATAGATAGATAGATTAATATGGATAGATGGATGATAGATAGATTAATAGATAGAGAAAGAAGGACAGAGACTGATGGATGGATGGATGGATGGATGGATAGATGGATAGATAGATAGATTAATATGGATAGATGGATGATAGATAGATTAATAGATAGAGAAAGAAGGACAGAGACTGATGGATGGATGGATGGATGGATGGATAGATGGATAGATAGATAGATTAATATGGATAGATGGATGATAGATAGATTAATAGATAGAGAAAGAAGGACAGAGACTGATGGATGGATGGATGGATGGATGGATAGATGGATAGATAGATAGATTAATATGGATAGATGGATGGATAGAGATGGATGGATAGATAGATGAATAGATAGTTGGATAGAGAAAGAAGGACAGAGATGGATGGATGGATGGATAGATGGATAGATGGATAGATGGATAGATAGAGGTGGATGGCGGGTCTCACCTCATTGAGGACGGTGATGAGGGCGAGCGAGAGCTCCCGTACTCTCTGTGAGTCTCCCTGACGGAGCAGCTCTCTCAGGGTGGAGTCGGTCAGATTGCTGAGCCAGTGAGGGAGACAGCTGAATCCGTCAGGAACCGCCGGCAGCACCACCTCCATCGACCTGACACACATCACAAACCATTCACAGCACTGCCAGAAAAGAACAGAACACGGGAAGTCTTCATGCCAAACCGTGTCTTACTTGTTGCGGGCCATGACTGTGGCCCCCTGGTGGTCCTCCACCATGACAATCACAGTCACCTGGAACTGGGCCGAGCTGAAGCCGGGTGGCAGGAAGGCCGAATGTTCTGGACTCGTGCCTTTATACACACAGAACTCCTCGCAGTACAGCCCGGAGCAGCGCACCGCCAGCAGACTATACACCAGCGGAGACTCGGCCTCGTCCATATCAGTGTAACCTGAAAACCAGACGCGACTGTTCAGCATAGTGCTGGGCGGCATGACCAAAAATGTATATCACTGTATTTTTCTAAATGATACCAGTTTCACGGTATATGATGGTATTTCTTTTCATGCATTATCAGGTGTTAACCGCATTTTCTACTGATTGAGAGAGGAAATACTGCAGTAGGTTGACTTAGAAAAAATTTGTAATTTTAACTGAACTTAGTGCTTGTGATGAACTTCTTCATGTGACTTCCTCATCACCACCTGATTTTGATGGTTACCAGTGTATTACAAAGGTACAAAACAGATTTCAGAACTTCAATAGGTTGTTAATTAATGAAATGCGATTTTTTATTGTAAATTTAAGTTAAATCCGTAAACCCTAAAATGTTGCTACAGTATTTTTTTACAGTCGAATTCTGGCAACCACAGCTGCCAGTTTTTTACCGTAAATTGTACGGAATTTTTTTCACAGTGTAGTTCAGCACCTGCTCTTTCTCGGCGACCTACATGCAGTCCTTCTTCTCCAGTCTCACCTGAGCAGTTGAAGTGCACTCTCTCCAGCAGCGTGCACACCTGAGGCCCGTCGCCATCCGCCCACAGAGAACACGTCCCGCCGGCTGGAGGCAGGTTGGGGTGGAGCTCGATGTAGGCCACGCCCTCGCGGTCCATGCTGTCATCGGTCACGTGGAGGCTGAATATGTAGGAGTTTCCGTCGCGGAGTATACCCTGTCGCAGGACCAGGTTCATGCTGTCGCTGCCCGTGGTGGTGGTGTTCAGATCCAGCACCAGCGTCTCGTTCCCTCCGGTCATTGCCGTCCACCGCTAACAACAACAACAGACAAATTTCCAAGTCATTTCCATATTATTATTTAAACTTAATTAAATAAATACATCACTTTAAAATGAGAAATTTCTTTATAATAAAGTTAATTATTAAATAAATGTAATAGTTACAATTAAATGTATTATATTAACTGAATAATTCTCTTTATTAATAATAAAAATTATTAGAATACAACTACACTGTTATATAAGTATAAATAAATTTTATATTAATATTTATATGATTCTCTCTCTCTCTCTCTCAATAAAAACTTATTTTAAATGCATATAAATCTTTATGTAGTTACAAAAAATTTCACAGCTTTAGGAATGGTTTTGTATTTCCATGCCACTTTTATGTACAGTGGGTACGGAAAGTATTCAGACCCCCTTACATTTTTCACTCTTTGTTATATTGCAGCCATTTGCTAAAATAATTTAAGTTAATTTTTTTTCCTCCAACAATTATGTGTTTTTCTGTCAATATGGGGTGCTGTGTGTACATTAATGAGGAAAAAAAATTAACTTAAATGATTTTAGCAAATGGCTGCAATATAACAAAGAGTGAAAAATTTAAGGGGGTCTGAATACTTTCCGTACCCACTGTATTTACTTTCATGCATTTATTTAATAGAGCAGATTATTAAATTAATTAACAAATCTAATTAATATTATATAATTTAATAAATGATTGTATTAAAATCAGTAATAGATGTATAATTGCATTTTATATATTATATAATTATTTAAAAGTGCTATGTATTTTTTGTATTCTCATTTTAATATTAAAATTATGTTTTATTTTTTATAGTATTATTTCAAATGATGTTATTTTTTAATGAGCTCCAGGCTGGTTTTTCAGTAACCTTGCAGTGACCTCCATCACCATCAATCCGAATCAGCACTCATCTCAGACCCGAGTGTTTGCAGCACTAGATAAGCGTCCCTGAATTGTACCCTAATATTTACAGTCTCATGGCTCATGGGAACCAGACCGAGGGGAAGGAGTGTTTGACCGCTCGGTCACCAAGCAAATGTCTGTGCGTGTTTAACGAGGTTTGGCATGCCGTTAACGGCTAATGCAGTGGAACACATCACATCATAATGATGACATCACCCGGTACGCCCACTCAGGTCTCCCCTCCCTCCGGTTCCCATAACCATAACATCACTCGAATCTCAGTCTAAACATTATGAGAAAGCAGGTCGGAAAAAAGCAAGAGGAATGCCTGCGAAAAAAGAGAAAGCGTTCTAGAAAGACATCATGCCGCTATCTCTCCATGCACAGCGCTCTTCGATAAATTATGACGATATGTTTCCTCTAATAAATAAGGCACGAGTGACTCCAAATATAATCCAAAAATCCAAATATGTCATTCCCAACATTCAGATTCTATGAGGACAGTATTAATCCTAGGGACAAATTATATCATGCTTTCCATGCTTTTTGTAAAGCTAAAACATAAAGAAATTAAAATGCCGTGCCTTTCACCGGCCAAAAAACTAATAGATATGGAAAGTCCAATTTTGATTCTATGATGTCCTTAAAGGTCCCCTGAAATGCTTAGAAACACGCAGTGTTACTCTATGTGTTGACGTCATTTTAACTGAAACAGGAAGACAGGGCGGGACATATCAAGCAGCCCCGCCCCTTTTTAAAATAGCCAATAGCGTTCGTTTATATCACAGCTTGGGCTAGAGCCGTTCAGAGCCGTTGAGCTCCGTAAAGCCGCATTTGACAGGGTATGCCAGCCACAATCTCATCCATATTGCTATAAAATATAACATTCTGTGTAGAATTCAAATAGCTCCGATACATTTTGTGGTCTGTGCCGACTCGCGCATGTGATCCGCTCCATGCTATCGTGTCTCTGGACCGGAGCAGAGTGTGTGCGCGGTGCGGTGGTTAGCGTGACACAGCGCCAAACCAGACTTCTTTTTTTCCTCAATGGAAAGCATATTTACACTGTTTAAATCGTTCCCTGTCCCCTATATAGTGCACTACGTGCCATTCACTGTACAGAAAATACTAATTCTGTGGACAAGTGACCGATTTCAGCCGCGGCTTCAGCGTCTATTTTATTATTTTACGGGCGCTTCGGATTCTAGAGAGCATTTGATTGGACAGAAAGTTTGATGAGAAGCTGAAGTACGATGTGACGTCAAAAAAAATCGTTGAGCCATTTTGGCGGAAGTGACGAACTGCAAGCTTTGAATGCTTATATCTTCTAAATGCGAATTTTGTCACTGTTTTGGAGCACACTGCCTTATAGATAACCTTAAGACTAACATATTGATACTAACACCCAAAAAAACGTTAATTTTGATTTCATGGGGACTTTAAGAGATCTACTTGAGCATCCCAACCCACCCGAAACAGCAGGGAGTATTGTGAAAACCTGCTCGAAAAGTAATTATGTTTGCATTTCGTACTTCCCTGTAGGCAACAGTGGTTTAATAGTAACCCTGTGATTGTGCTTGTTCTCACCCCTCTGTGTGAGCTGTGACAGTTATTGCAGGTGCCAGCCAGGTACACATAAGAGCTCTGACTGATCTCGTAGCGAGACTGAGCTTTGCACGACACGCACTCCAGAGACACCATCGGGATGCGACCGCTTTGCACCCACACCTGTGACAAGGAGAAGAGACAGAACAACAAACTTTAAAGGGCTAGTTCACCCAAAAAATTAAAATGCTGTCATTAATTACTCACCC
Source organism: Sinocyclocheilus anshuiensis (assembly GCF_001515605.1). Classification (NCBI taxonomy): domain Eukaryota; kingdom Metazoa; phylum Chordata; class Actinopteri; order Cypriniformes; family Cyprinidae; genus Sinocyclocheilus; species Sinocyclocheilus anshuiensis. The sequence goes on along the minus strand of NW_015546115.1, from coordinate 633,419 downwards.
TCATGCCGTTCCAAACCCGCAAGACACTTCGGAACACAAATTAAGATATTTTTGATGAAATCTGAGAGCTTTCTGACCCTGCATAGACGGCAGTGTAACTGAAATGTTGAAGGCCCAGAAAGGTAGTAAGGACATCGTTAAAATGGGCCTTGAACGTGGTAGTTGTGTTGCAAAAATGTCTTAATTTGTGTTCTGAAGATGAAAGAAGGTCTTACATGTTTGGAACGACATGAGGGTTAGTAATTAATGACAGAATTTTCATTTGTGGGGTGAACTAGCCCTTTAAATTATGCAATTATGTTTTCTGTTGACCATGGAAACTGACATGGCAATTGATGGAAACTGATTAATTTCTCTAATTAATTAATTTCAAAATCTCTCATTCTTTGAACTGATTCAGATATTAACAATGTTAGCACTGAGACTGGCGAATTTCCCATTCCTGTTGTGAATGTGACACAGGAATAATGAATTTGTGAGGAAATAAAAGAATTGTAGGGGTCATAAGACATCACAAATTGGTTTCATCATGGTCCTCGAAGCAATCAGACCTTCAAAGTTAAATCTCATGAAATATTCCCTTTAGCATCCGTCAAAGTTTCAGTTCAGTGAGTGAAATGAGTTTCATATACATTCTCATTCAAAACTCACATATATCAGGCTTTCACATATAGCTTAATAATGTGAAGGTCAGAATGTAAATTATGTTTTGATTTACGTAATGAACCTTCGTTTTACCCATTCGGGTCAGTTAATTATAGCCAAATCCAGAGTACGCTAAATACGAATGAACATTTTGTAATGATGATAGCAATGAATCTGAATACTGTAGAACAAAACAAAAAGGCGGGAAACGCTAACAATGAATATCAACCACTCATAATTTTGCTCATTTACATGCGCTGCATTGTTTTAGCTCACACTTCTCTGTTGAAGGTATGCATATCAGGTAAAAGCACAAATACACCCCAGAAAAAGGCAAGATTTCACATCTCGCAGGCCGGTTTTGAGTAATGAGATGGTCAAGGATGTGCTTTTGTTCATCATTTGATTATTCACTGTGGTCATGATCGCTAGAAACTGTAAACAAATATTTCTTTTTTGATTAAAATCTGTTTACCTCCAGCTTTCCATGGGATGGCAACAGCGTGACATTAATTGCGCCATTCAAAATGGCCTGAGTTTTTTATTGTGGATAATTAGTATTCTATAATGAGCCTGATTTACATAGAAAAGAGGCATGTTTGCACTGAAAAGAGTGACAATGACTTCATTAAAATATGACACAGCTCTATTCAGTGCACTTTGAAGATGCTTCTGGACTGCAGGTAGTTGTTGAATAAAATGCAGGTTTCATGCACAAAAAAATCCAGCATTTTATTTTAAACGATTAAAAATAAAAAAAAGTTAAAATGTGATGAGATGTATTTTGGAATATAAAACATCTGTATTTGTACATGCAGCATATTAGGTATGAAAAGCTGGCAGTAATCAATAAGAGCACTCACCATTTGGTTTGTGGACTCTGGGGTCATGCCTTCTTTGCTGACGGTCAGGCGAAAGGTATACTCAACATCTACCTCCAGTTCAGAACCAGAGATTCCCAGAACCGGGTCGCTCGGACCCAACCCGAAATGCAAAGTGGAGCAGTGAGCTGGGCCCTGCAGGGTGAAGTTAAACGACAGAATCACTGCAGATGGCAATTAATCAACTCATTTACCTGCCTCAGGATATACAAGACAAGAGCATAATCATCAAACAAGTTTTGGTACCTTTGTTGTTTAATGACTTTACCTAATGAGTTTTCTAATAGCATTTTAATCACTGACCATGACTGTGCATTCCGAATTCACGTTTGACACCCACAAAGTGTACTTTCCGTCTTCATTTTGGACAATAAATCTACTGCATTATCATTTAGAACCTAAAATGTTTTATTTTGAGACACATTTTGCTTAAAGTGTGCTTACGTTTCCTTTAAAGTAAATGCCACCTGTTTTTTAATTTTATTTTATCTAATGCAATGACATTCATACATTTTTTATGTGGCTAAAGTGTTATTTTTTGGTGCCAGTGGAGCTTGAAATATTTCATTCTACTTAAAACAATATTCCTTTGAATTTCTGTCAGTGACAAAATGTTTTAATAAAAAGCAGGAATCTCTGGCTCCCCTCCGGCAGTGATTCTGAAAGGCTGGCAGAACTCTAAGGAATGCTGAGTTTATCCGCTGCTCGTTATGTAACTGATCTCAAGTACACACCACCCAAACATCCACGTTTGTGGCACATACTTCACATATTTTATCTTTCTGAGCTGCTGTGTGTAAAGTTTAGCCTTTGATACTAGATGTCCCTCACATACTCAACTATGTGTGAATTAACTCTCAAATTCACACATTCACATATCTGTTAAGAGCTTTAAGCTCTCAAATATGCCTATGAGCTCAGTGAACAAAAGCACTTGATTGTTCATTGTTTAAATGCCAATTACTCAAACTCTCAAACCCTCTCTCAACCACAATGTTTATTTTACTTTTTCATCCACTGATCATTTCCAGGGGAAAAAAACTCTCGAATTGGATTATTCAGCTTAAGACACTTGAGTATTGAATGAACAGTCATACACAACAAGGTGCTTCACATATTAGAAGCATCTAAGCACCAACATTAGTTCTTAAATCTATTGCTATTTTACAGCTTAAATCAGGGATGTCCAATCCTGATCGTGGAGGGACGATTTCCAGCAGAGTTTAGCTCCAGTCCCAACTAAACCCAGATGAACGAGCTAACTAAGGTCTTAGGGATCAATAGAAACTTCCAGGCAGATGTGCTGGAGCTAAACCGTACAGGAAGATGTCCCTCCCAAAGCAGGATTGGACATCATGGCCTAGATCCATTTATTGCAAGTTTAAGACATCAAAAAGCATTCATTTTTATATATCTGTTACACATCAATCATGATTACCTTTGAGGTGCTCACACATTCCCAGTGGTAGTTGAGCAGGGACTGGTTCTCTGGGTCCAGGTTCGGGTCGTAGGATTGCTCTGCGCTCAAATGCAAATCTTGAGTTTTGGACCACACACGGTATGTGCCACCCTCAATGATTGGCACTAGCTTTTTGGACATGACTGAAAGTTGAATACATGCTGCCTTCCGTAGTGGCACCCCCTCATAGGACAGAGAAAAAACTAGAGTGTAGTTCCCAGCAGAAATCGACATCTTGGGCACTGAAATTTGGAGCCTCCGGACGTTGACTTCTGGGGGGAGACGGACCTTAGACGGTGGTGGACCTTTCTTGTCATCATCCTGACAGCGAGGGGAGGTGAGGATCTCCCAGAGGTACTCTACTCCATAGAGACCACAACCTTTTAAATTCACATTGGCCTCTACCGAGGTTGGCTGGTAACGCCAGATGGCGAGTCGTGGAGCTTGAATGATCTGAACTTCTGGTTCGTCGCACTTTAGGACAGAGATGTTGACATTATCCTCTGCTGTAACCCAGCTCACCAGGTTACTGACATTAACTCGCACCACATAGTGACCAGGAAGGATGTAGATATGACTAAGAGAAGGTGTAGTTGTGACAGCTGCAGAAGTACCATCCCCAAAGTCCCACTGATATGTCGCTGGAGTGGAAACAGGAGTGATTCCCACATGGAAGCTGACCGTCTTGTTTATGAAGGTGTTGCTTGGTTGAGCTTCCAAGGTGGCTGACCTGATAATGTTCTGAACTCGTATAACCTTGGTCACATTTAATCCGTTTAAAGAATTGAATGCTCTAAGGAATATGGTCAGATTGCCTGGCTGTTCTGGCGCATATGTCACCGACTTGCCAACCCGAGAGATCTTGAGACCATGATGAAGGTCAAAGGTCCACAGAATGGTCAGCGGATCACGTGTCGGTGTGCACGCTACATAAGCCCTAGGTACACCGACAGGTATAGCGGCATCACAGCAGTCCAGTATAGTCAACTTGGTCACAGGCTCCATGACTTCAATGTGCAGAGTCCTTCGTTCTGAACTCACTTGGTTGAAGGCAGTAAGGTTGACGTAGTACTTGGCCACAGTAGTGAACTGGTGGATGTAGGTTTGATTGGTCAGAACAACAGTTGCATCACCACTAATGCTCAGGATGAAATGAACAGAAGTTCCAGATGAGACAGAGATGGTAAACTCAATGTTTTCACCAACCGCAGCAATTTGTTTGCCGGCCTTGAGCTCCAGACCCTGGATACGGTCTTGAACGGTAAACTCATGTGAGTATGTTTCTCTGTTCATGTCATTAGTGGCGTTCAAAGCGACAGTGAAAATTCCTGGTTTGGGGAAGATGTAGGAGGTGGTGCGCTGGTTCGATTTTGTGTTGTCTGGCAATAGCCACATCCACGAAATGCTGGATCCCATCCGTGTTTCTCCACGCAGAGTAACATTGTCCCCTGAAGCTACAAAGTTCTCTGTAACATTTGTGGCGATGAAAGTCAATCCCGAGATTGGTTCTTGAATGCTGATCCACTTTGAGACCACTTCCGAGCTGACTTTGTTGGAAACCTCCACTTTAACCAGTTTCAAACCTGCGCTTCTGAAACGGTGCATGACTGAGGACATATCAGATGTTAACAGTTCACCATCTGCCCACCATTTGTAATGAAGCACTGTTCCAAAACTTGCAAATACTGTCATATTTGTCATGGCATTTACTGCAGCAGGGTTTGATGAAATCTTAAGGACCAGCTCCCTTACAGGATCCAAAAACTCAATAGTTTTGTTCACAGCCAGCTGGCCAAGCAAGTTGGTTGCCTTGAGGACGACATCACAAGGACCAGGGGTGGAAAAGTTGAGGTCTATGGTCTTGCCTGTGAGGTTGTAGTCATGGTTTTCATGTTCCCTCAGAAGGTTCCAGCTGAAGGTCATATTGGTGCCCTCTTTTAATGAGGCTTGTAAGTGAAGGACACGGTTGCTTGCAAAACAGCATCCTTCAATAAGCTCATCAGCCACTATCTGCAAGCCCTCCAACTCACGCTGCACAAAGATGGAAATGCTTGACTGAACAGTGCCAATGTCATTCTCTGCAGTAACGATGACATTGAAAGTCCCAACGGAGCGAAACGTGTAGAACATGGTGTGAGTGCCTTGGATAGACGTGCACCGGTCACAAAGAATCCAAGAGTACCTTACACCATCTCCTTGTTTGAGGTGTGCCTCAAAGTGAACGGAACTGTTCAAAGGGACATTAACAAGGCTAGCATTTACTGACAGTCCTGTGATTGGGGCCAAGACCACAACGGAAATCTCATTTTTGGTCTCACTTATTTCATTCTTGCCTGTAACACTGATGTTAAACCTGCCCGAGGAATTGTAAGCGTGTGATAAGTTTGTCCCATTAAGTCGAGTCCCATCTCCAAAATCCCAGATGTAGACAGCATTCTCAGAGTCTGAAGATGCCTTGAAAGCATAGCCTTGGTGTAAAGAAAGATTGTTCTCTTTATCCCCATTATGGCTGATCAGCAAAAAACTGACAGATTGTTGCACCACCACTAAAACAGTGTCGTTGATACAGGAGATGTTGTTGAGCGCAGTAACCGTAACCAGATATTCCCCAGGACTCTTGAATGTAAAGGCCATCTCCTTACCACCTCGAACAGGACCTCTCGAGTCAAGTACCCCAAAATCCCATAGGTAGGTGTAGTTAAATTCTGGGAAGGCAGCTACTGTAAATCTGCTCTCCTCACCGAACTTGATGTGTGTTCTCAGAGGAAACAAAGACACTGTTGTGAGTTCAGGTTGGACGCAGACCCTTCTGAAAAAATTTGCTTTGTTGGCTTCACTTGACATAAGTAGCGAGAGATTGTACTCGCCACTCTTAACGTATGTGTGCATTATCATCTGCGTTCCATACTGAGTTTCGTTGGGGCTTCCATCTCCAAAACTCCATACGTACTGATGTCCTGAAGCGTTCCCTGACACAAATGCATGGAAGAGTACCTCTTTGTTTTCCAGAATGCACCCGGGAGGTTCTAGCGATAACACTTGTAGCACAAACACCTCAACAGGTATGGTTACCCATTGAGAGCTCACAACATTCTTTGCGGTGACATTTACAGTGTAGTTTCCATCTTTCCTGTACGTATATTCAACTTTGGGTTCCATAACCATGTGCACCATTCCATCACCCATGTCAAAGCTCCAAGTTACACTGTTGCCTGCTTCCAGACTTGCCGTGACAACGGTAGGAGTGTTGCATTCTGTGGGAGCAGATGACATCACCTCCAAGCCCTTAACATCCTCATAGACGATAACTTCCATGCAGGTGTCTGTCCAGCTAATGGTGTTGTTGACATTCACGCAGATATTGTAGACACCGCTGTGAGCGTACGCGTGAGGAACCCTACGTTCACGCCCCTTCTGTACACTTGAATTGTCACCAAAGTTCCAGGTGTAGATGATGCCGTAGGGAGACGGTAGGGGGTGGGCCTCGAAGTCAGCTGGTTTTTCGGCACGTAGCAGGGGCGGGTCAATCTCGATTCGCACACTTGTCAGAACGCTAAAGACGTATACATCGACTTTGCATGTCTTGTTCTCATAGCGGTTGGAAGCCGTGAACAATAGGGTGTACTCCCCTGCAAGAAATATGAGTTAAAAAAAAAATCAATGTAGATAATCAATACAAATAAAAATCTGGATAAAATCAATATGATTTTTTTTTTTACCTGGCTGTGCATAAATGTATTCCACATCATCACGAATCACCACCTGGTTACTAGAGGGGTTATTGTAAGGGGGCTTAATCTGATGTGTACGGTTCCCTCCATCTCCAAACCACCACCTGTGACACATAAAAACCATCAAAACAAACTCACACTCACTGCACGCCTGATTACATGCATCGTTTTACAACTGGTTTCACAGTTTTTCACAGTGTAGACAATGCTTTTAAATAGTCTTGGAAAGTACTGAGTCTTGACTTTAATTGCACAAGTCACTGGGAATGTTAAACCATGACCTCACCGAAAATATTTTTAGGCAGTCTTAAAGTTAACATGTATGGCAACCTTATGTAAGAGAGTACTTTATTTTAACAGTAGGTACTGGACAGTGGTTGGGGAGGAGTTGAAAAATAACTTGATAAGTCACTTCCTTTTTGCATTACAGGTCATTTTTTCCCCTTTTGAATGATAAGAGTCCAGAAACATGTATTAAGTTAACTCTGGTTTCATGGTGGCTTTAAAGACAAGCTTATTGCAGTATAAAAGAGGGGATTAAAGGATGAGGGGAAAGACAACTTTGAGTCTCTTTTGGTGCCTCGGGAATTCGTAAAAGCAAGGTGGCAGGTCTGTTTTAAAGATGTTTTTAGCTGGAGGGAATAAAAGCTCTTTCTTGCAAATCTTGCCGTCTGACTCATCGCTGCGGGAGGGAGAGGTGGAGCTGCTGTTGAATCATCGCCTCGGCTCCCAGCGATACACCTTCATCTCTCGCTCCATCTTATCCCCACTTTCTCTATAGAAGTGCAACCCAAAGGAGAATCAGGTATCACGATTGACTGAACAAGCGGCGGGCTGAACTCAGGAGATACTGAGCAGACGAGATAAAAGCGCGGGGAAGAAATCGCTCTACAGTACTCGTCTGACAGACTTTTTTTTGGACAATAAATAGAGAAATCCATGAAATAAATAAATAAAGCAGACATCTGCAGTGGCGCGCAGCAGGCTTCTGGGGGATGGAATGGAAACTTTGGGAATCGTTCTATACTCGGCGTTGAAGGGAAAATTCTTGTCAGCATTCTGTGCTAACCACAGACTGTAAATCTAGAGAAAAGTGCCATTAAAGGAGAGCAGGCTGGGAGTGTGTGAGGCGGTGGAAGCCGTAGAGAAAAAGTTTGTGTGCCACATAACCCTCCAAGAAGAGAGTTATTTAAAGAGAGCATTCGCAACCCATTTTACTTCCATGATGAATGAAAGAGCTTGATTTTACCCATCAGGAACTGATTATATTGTAATTGGGTGTTTCATCTCAATGCATCCCAATTCTAGGACTTTTTTATGAAATCTATCATTTGCTACTATTGCTCAATTTTTTATGACAATATCAGTCACAGGCATTAAATTACTGCATTAATTCCATTACTGCATTTTAAAAAGACTGCATTACAAAGTGTATTATATCTAAATTAGGAATAAATACGATATATTGTTATTATTGGCTGATGTTAGAGATTTTTTATGGCATATATGTCAGCTGATAGTGGAATTGTGCATGCTCAAAACATCATGATGTAAATGCATTTACATTTGCCATCAACTAACGTTCATTTAATTTTTTTTTACAATGAAATTAACATAATAAAAATATTCCAAAATGTATCTGTTGACTGAAAACAATTTATTTAGAAATAAACTAGTGTTTAAAAGTTTAGGTAATATCGTAAGTTTGTTTTTGTTTTGTTTTTACTTTTATTCAGCAAGTTCAAATGTGAATTTATAATGTTACAAAAAGATTTCTATTTCAAATAAATATTGTTATTTGAACTTTCTATTCATCAAAGAATCCTGAAAAAAAGTATCACAGTTAATAAATTACATATACGTATTATATTACTTATTATTTTATTATAATAAAATAAAATATAATGAAATTGAAAACACTTTTCCACGACATTCTAATTTATTGAGATGCACCTGTATTGTGCAATATTGTGCAACCCTAATTTAAATGGCTCCTTTTTAATATTACATTTTTTTTAATCGGTTTGGCAGACCCCAAACTTTTGAATAGTAGTGTATTTGTCCATTACAGTTTTTTTTTTATTGGTTTGGTACTATTTTCACAAGTAAGGTGTACATTTTCAAAACTCTTAGTACTAAACTTTAAACTGATCACACTTGTAACACCACTAGTCATACTTTCAAAACCTGATCTCATGATTTCATTGTAGTTGCGTGCCATATGACTGAATCTATATTCTAGCTGAATTTTTCAGATGAAGGGTGAGTTATAGTAATGTGCAGTCTTTACCATGGTAATGTTTCTATATACAGTATCACATGGCATAATGTAATGTAAAATGCTGGGTACCAATTTGTCCCCAAAATATGGTTACAGTAAGTAGGCACATACACACACACACACACACACACGCACACACAACAACACACACACACACACACACACACACACACACAGGTTTTCCTATCATTATGGTGACATTCCTAAACCTACCCTTACGAAAAAAAAAATTTTCTCATTGGACCCAAAAATGGACAATGATTTCGGATATTGCCATCTTTGTGGGGACATTTTGTCCCCATAAAATAGGGTTTACCTGAACCACACACACACACCCTTACAAAATAGTGGTTATCATCTTAGATGAATCACTTTTAGTGTAAAAATAATTCAGTGCATTTGGTTATCCCTAAATTGCAATCACGTTCTATAGAAACTAAATATCTGTTGAATCTATATCTATAGATGCACCAAATGATCCACTGATTAACCATTAAGATGAGTTAGATTCAATAATAGACAAATGTATTAAACTGAATGAGAAGTCATGCTAATGAAAAGTTTGATAGTAATAGCTTTATGAAAGGCAGTTACTGTGAATGATTCATTTATATAGATTAAACACTTATTTTGTGTAGTGAAAAGGATATTTTGTGATTGTGTTTTGTGTGTATCGTACTAACAAAATTGAAAATATGCTGAAATGTTTGAAAAAAGTGCACTTTTGACGATCTGTTGTGATATTAGTACTAAGAGTTTTGAAAATGTACCAATTGCTTGTGAAAGCAATTTAAAAAAAAGTGTAAATAATCCTTCATAATGACCTTGCTGGCAAAAGTGTTTAGAATTAATCTGATGAATCTTTACACTTGAATCTTTAATTTGACCAATCAGAGCTTCACTGTCATAGAACATACCAGAAGGTGACATCCACCGCCATGTCTATCTTCACCGACGCAGACAGGTTCAGGGACAAACCCTGCTGCACGATTTTGGGGACTCCGTGGACCATCGGCTCAGTCATCGGGTTCATGCGGTCTACTGTGACAGTGAAGTGCTCTGTCAGCATGCTAACCTGGTTCATAGCCATTACCTAAGAAATGAGAGATGGGTCAGTTGCCAAGCTGATAGAATCAGTAAGGCCTTTACATAAACTGGTCTGAGTTCAATGAAAACCAGTCACCGTGAGTTTGTACACTGCTGCGTTCTGGTAGATGATATTTAACATGCTGTTATAGTACGTGAAGTATGGTTTATCATCCACTGTCCATTTGAACGACGGGTCCGTACCTCCCTCCACAGAGGCTATGTAACTCTGAAATAAGAGAGAGAGAAGAAGAGGTAAGCAAATAATAAGACCATTAAAGATGAAGGTCAGGGCCATAACAAAGGCGACACGGTGGATAACGAACAGCGTGAAACCTTCAGCTTCTGTCTCACAGACATCTTAATCAACATAAAATATCAGCAATAAATACTCTATCCTTGAACAGCGGCTGTTTAGAAACCAGTTTAAACTAGCCTAAAACTACCAAACCACATGATTTAAGCAGTTTGAAAAATACTAGCATAAAATATTTTAAAATATGAATACAATATCCTTGGACAGTAGATGTTTAAAAGGTAAAGGCATGCTGAAAAAATGGCTTAAACTAGCTTAAGGTGGTTAGGCTGATCTGCTTTGATGGTTTCAGGCTTGGAAACCAGTTTAAACCAGCAAAAAATGACATCAAACCACCTGGTTTAAACAGGTTTTTGAAATATGGGCAATATATACACTATCCTTGGACAGTAGATGTGTAGAAGGAAGGTAAGGTCATGGTGACGAAATGGTTAAATGGTGATTATCTGATCTGTTTGGATGGTTTTAGACAGGTTTTGGGGCGTTTATCAGGCTGGATAACCAGCACAAAAACCTGAATATTTGCAAAAATACTCTATCCTTGGACAGTAGATGGTAAAGTCGTGCTGGAAAGAAAAAAGGTTTAAACCAGCCTAAGGTGGTTTTCTGGTCTGTTTTGAAGGTTTTAGAAGGCTTTGGGGACTTTTTAGGCCAGAAAACCAGTTTAAACCAGCAAGTCAGCAAACCACCTGGTTTAAGTAGTTATTAAAACTGCTGTTAAAAGTTTTAAACCAGGACATTTATAAGGTAAATTCATGCTAAAAAATTGCTTAAACCAGCCTAAGGAGATTATGCTTGTCTGCTTTGATGGTTTTAGATAGGTTTTGGGCACTTGTTGGGTTAGGAAATCAGTTTAAACCAGTACAAAGACCAGTGAACCACCTGGTATTTACAACAAATACACTATCCTTGGACAATAGATGTTTATCAGGTAAATGCATGCTGGAAAATGGTTTAAAAGAGCCTACGGTGGTTATCTGGTTTTAGACAGGTTTTGGGCACTTGTCAGATTATGAAACCAGTTTAAACCAGTTTAAAAGCAAACCTCTTGGTTTAAATGGTTTTTAAAATATTAACAAATACACTATCCTTGGACAATAGATGTTTATCAGGTAAATGCATGCTGGAAAATGGTTTAAAAGAGCCTACGGTGGTTATCTGGTTTTAGACAGGTTTTGGGCACTTGTCAGATTATGAAACCAGTTTAAACCAGTTTAAAAGCAAACCTCTTGGTTTAAATGTTTTTTAAAATATTAGCAATAAATACACAATCCTTTGTAGTTGTTTAGAAGGTTAAAACAATGGTTTAAACCAGCGTAATGTGGTTTGTTTTGATGGTTTTAGAAAGGTTTTGGGCACTTGTCAGGTTGGGAAACCAGTTTAAATCAGTGTAATGTGGTCTGTTTAAACGGATGTAGATGGGTTTTGGGAACTTGTCAAGTTGGGAAACCAGTTTAAACCAGCACAAAAAAAAAGAAAAGCGAACCACCTGGTAATAACAATAAATACACTAGCCTTAGATAGTAGATATTTAGAAGGTAAAGTCACGCTGGAAAAATGGTTTAAACCAGCCTAATGTGGTGGATTTTGGTGGTTTTAGATGGGCACTTGTCAGACTATGAAACCAATTTAAACCAATTTAAAAGCAAACCTCTTGGTTTAAATGGTTTTTAAAATATTAGCAATAAATACACAATCCTTTGTAGTTGTTTAGAAGGTTAAAACAATGGTTTAAACCAGCCTAATGTGGTCCGTTTTGATGGTTTTAGATGGGTTTTGGGCACTCGTCAGGCTGAGAAACCATTTAAAACCAGCCCAAAACCAGCACACTACCAGGTTTAATTGTTTTATCTCAGCAGTGAGGATGTCACTCACCACTACGGACTCCATGAGGACTCTGTGAGCAGGATGGGGTTTGATTAAGAGCACCCGGAGAGGTTCTTGCACCCTCGCCTGAATTTGTAGAGATGCTTTGGTAACGTTGCTCTGGACAAGAAACAGCACGGTGGTCTGTTCTGGTGTGGACCCGAGCTGGAGGTCAAACCATGCAAACATGGTGTCGTTGTACGGGCCGGGCTGCCTGCATTCGGCCACTTTCGCCACCAGGTTCTCGGGACAGGCGTTGTGAAAGGGAACGGTCTCATTGCTGCCTTGCTGGCCAATCAGAGCATCGTGCTGCGAGCGGACCGTGACGAGAATCCATGTCTGATTGGGCAGGAAGTACACCGTCCCATTGTGATTGGTGGGATAGATCACGGCTGGGCCCAGAGGTGGAACGACGTGGATGGGACAGGATGCGGTGACAGGAAAATCCTCATCACTGGATGTCACTTCCAAAGTGTAGTCGCCAAGCTGAGGGAGGCCAGAGCGGAGGAAGGGACCCTGCAGCACGGTGCTGTTCTGCCCCACGTACAGCACCCTCACCTGGCAAACCACACCCTCCTCCCAGCCGCCCTCTGCATCCGACTGCAGCGTCTCGTTTACGTCCCACCAATCGGAGCGGTTCTGGATGAGCACGCTCTGTTTCCATGGCGACGAGGGGTCAGAGGAGCACTGGAGGAGCCCTGACGGTCCGGCGTCATGCTGCAGGGCGATGAAGTCACCAGGGGAAACTAACAGGTCCTCTATGTCCTCTTGGACCTGAGTGAGAGCAGGGCAGAGAGTGAGAGGCAATGAAACCTGTACTATTGTATCAAATTACAAAGCTGTCCGTCAAGGTTTTTAATTTTCATACCCTCACAAACGTGTGGCATAACAAATGCTTGAATGTGTGCTTTTCTAGTAACAAGCTATTTTCCAAAGAAAAAGCTATATAGCTGTATGTTGTTTGTTGTCACATTTTATTGTTCCTACTAGCTGGGACAATTAGAAATGCACAGTATCTTGTTACCATATCGGTTATCAGATGATTATTTTGTGTATTTAATGGAGCATGCAAATGTGACCTACTTTTACATTTAGATTAACATTGAGTCATCCAATGCTCACTAAAAACACTAATAATAACTTAAATGTACTCATTAGCATGCATCCATTTTTCATGTTGTACATTACAGCTTTGTGATGGTTAACTTGCAGCATTAAAAATGATTCATTTTCATTTAAAGTGGTTTATTTTTTACTTCATTTAGCAAAACCAGTACATAAATATAAGCCATTTATCACTTCATTTCAAACTGGTTCTTTTGCATGGTTTATATACACTACCATTCAAAAGCTTAGAGTTAGATTTATTGAGATATTTATTTAAAGGATGCATTAAATTGATCAAAAGTGACAGTAAGTGACTTAGTTTTAATCAGAAATGAAAAAAAAATCTGCATATTAGAATGATTTCTGAAGGGTCATGTGACACCGAAGACTGGAGTAATGATGCTGAAAATTCAGAATTGAAAAAACCTTATTTTGAATTGTAATAATATTTCCCAATATTACTGTTTTTAATGTATTTTTGATCAAATGAATGCAGCCTTGGTGAGCAGAAGAGACTTCTTTCAAAAAATAAAATCTTACCAACCCCAAACTTATGAACGATAGTGTAAATAAACGATTCATCAACCAAATACGGATTCTCACTTTGACATTCTATGAATTTTATGTATGTTTTGCATGCTCAGAAAGCCTAACATTCAACGTTTGTCTATATATGCGATATATTTGAATTGGTTTTGTATAATGTAGCAGTCCAAACACGGGCCATTTGTTGAACAACCATCAGCTAAAAGAAGAGAAATATATATCTGAAAATACCCTTTTTAGGGCGATATATATCCTATTCTGAAGAAATACACCACCCTTATTTATTAGTTTTTTCTGTTAGTCATCTTTTATTTCAAAACACCTCTTGCAGTAACATCCTATCATTTATAAAAAGTATTCTTCTGAGAGCAAAAACCAGACCACATGGCAACACTGACTGCGGTGAGCACGAGGGGGACAGTGATTACCCTTAATAAGGTCCCGACCTCTGGAATTACACTGTGCCCCGAAACAGACCACAAATACCACAGAAAACACACAAAAACAGCCCCAAAAGAAAGCTGTGAGGAGAAGCTTGTCTCACTGTCATGTGCCTCTTCATGAGACAGACTGAGGGTCATTATTAGGACTTGGTTTCAGGCAGCAGAGAGGGAGTGGAAATAATTAACAGTGATCTGAACATCACTCGAGGACATTCTGAGCAGCCCCGCATTTACTCTTCAAACGCTCCGTTTAGAAAGAACGCACTGAAGGAGGGTGAAGCAGACGACCTGCAGGCCCACACACACACTCAACCTCTCATTAAAAGCTCAATGCTCTGGCATTTCACCCCGAAGCTCAAGCGTGCTGGACGCATGGTCTATGATCCAAATATATCAGAAGAGAATTACGACAGTCAGTGGTTGAGTCTTATAAAACCCGTCAAGATCCATATTTCATACAGAAAAAAAAAAAAAAAAAACAAGAAACTATATTTTGCATAAAGAAAATGAAACCTTTTATCAGAATGTATTTTAGAAGATTATTTGCATTGCAAAAATGAGTCACATTTTCATTTTCATTAATGAAATTGAATAAATACTATATTCCTATTACTATATTCACATTAATGTAATGAGAAACAGTGCTATTTTAGTATACTACTGTAGTATTTATTAATATTTTGAATTTAAATATTTGAATTTTATATTTTCAGTTTTCTTTTTAATTTTGGTTTAAGTTGTTGAAATGTTGTTGTGTGCTTTTTTTTAATATATTTCTAATATTTAGCTTTATTTCCTTCTTTAAGTTATTTTAGTACTTAAATTTATTTCAGTTAGTTTTCAAGGCAACATGTCTAATTTTAATTTTTGTTTTTGTTTTTTTCTAATTAAAGTTTTTTTAAGATTAATTTTTTCATATAATATTTATATTTTGTTTCAGATTTATTTCAGTTAGCCAAAACAATTTTTAACAATTTCGCTTTACAATAACAACTGTTCAGTAAGAATTTTACAATAATACGAGTTTTGGGAAAATTGTTTAATTTTAAAAAATAATGTTACAATGGAAAAAGAATCTTAATTTTCCTAAAACAGACTTCATTTGCCTTTCGCAAAATAAAATATTTTTTTCTTTTGATTTTGGAATGAAATCATGAAATCAGGATGATACAGACATGTTCCTGACAGTTTTTGAGAGTACAAAATTAGAATTTCTTTATTCTTAAATAAAAAGTATGTTCCTGACTGTTAAGATTTCAGATGAAATCCAGTCTGGTTTTCATTCAGTCAAACTCACCCGGATGCTGGATGGCGGTCCGGCCGATAGGGAGATCAGCACCTCCTCGATGAGTCTGTAATCTGGGTACTGTGTGCCCGCAGGCAGAGGACTGACCCCAGAACAGTTCACACAAGCCCCGGTATGACACGAGCTGGCCAAGGGCAGACAGCGCTCAGCGTATGGACAGTACTGACGTCCCGCTGGACACTCTGTGGCTGCTGGTGGGACGGAGGTGTCATTGATCCACTCATCCGGGGCCTGACAGACAGTGATGGGGGCGCAGAGGTCACCGCAACCTGAAACAGAGTCCAAACCAATCAGTTTATCATAAGAAAAATAAAATAAAAATGAAGTGAAATGATTATTTCAAAAGAACACAATTTGTGGATGTTATATATATATATATATATATATATGATATAATATGAATGAATAAATATTTTCATTACATCAACGGTTTTAATTAAATATATACATATACATACATTAGGGCTGTAACGATACACATATTCGTATTGAATATTTGGCATTTCCAATTAATGTAGGCATGTTACATTCTTATTTTTATTAGGCCTATTAGTATTATGCAGTTACTTTTATTAAATTAAAATGACAATTAATTTGCCCCACAATAATTACCACATAACTGACATGCTGCAAGTATATTTACTCCTCAGTTAAAATGTTTTAAAAAATGTATTTTAAAACAGGTCTATTATACACTGAATTATAGTCCTAATTAAAATATTAACACTGCAGTCATCAATAAAAATCAATGAAATAAAAAGCTTTTATTCCACATAACTGACGCGCTGCGAGGATAACAAAAGATTAGGCTATTTACTCCTCAATTAAAATGTTTTAAAAAAGGTATTTTAAAACAGGTCTATACAATGAATTACAGGCCTATGATTACAATATTAACATTTCAGTCATCAATAAAAATCAATGTAAAAAGCTTTTATTTCAAGCACCGACTTTCAAAAACAACCTGTTTAACACGAAATACGTCTCTTAACATTTTTTTCCCACTATTTACGGGCCACAAGAGAAATATTAAGACAATAAATGAAAACAGTTAGCTATATACCGTTATCAGCATATGTTGAAGTAGATTCGTCTCGTCGTCTCTTAGAGAATATGCGGCGTCAGATGCCGAAAGCTCCGTCATTACTCCGTCATTCCGTTTTTACTTTCATT
>NW_015546115.1:611205-616499 GCF_001515605.1 Sinocyclocheilus anshuiensis | reverse complement strand
GTGACACCCCTAATACATGTATATATATATATAAATATATATATATATACATATAATTAAAACCGTTGATGTAATGAAAATATTTATATAATATATATATATTCATATTTATATATATTCACTTTATAACATCCACAAATTGTGTTTTGCACTAAATATACATCTCTAAAATCTTTCGTATTTTATTCAATATATTGTTATATTTTATAAAATATATTAATATAAATTGCAGCATATATTAAAATGGATATATTAATGCTGTATTTAAACCTTCAAAGATTTTAGATCTAAATCCTCTTAAAGATTTAGTAGTACTCTTTTTGTTTGTCAAAGTTTTTTGGCTATAAGTCAGCAAACAAACTTTAAATCTATATAAATATAAAAATATAGTTCATGTCTCGTCATCGTTAAATTATTAAAACCTAAAAGCACATCTTCACTGAATAATCACTGCTCACTTGACTATTTTTCTCAGCGGCCTGATTGAACAGATCAAGAGTTGAACTTCCAGCACGTCGTTCTGTGTCTGGAGGTTGTTTATTAGTTCGCTTGGTTTGCAAACACAATCGACACAAAGAAATGAGCTTGACTGGCAGAGGAACATCTGATTTCATTTAAAAGTAAAATTATGATCTCCTTTCGTGTACTAATCGCTTGCAGAGCCGCTTATGCGTGTGTTTGTTTGTTTGTTCATCTCTGAGCTCCGGCTGCCAGTCTGTTCCTGCACGGCAAACGGCCAAGTCCTCAAACAAGCCTGTTACCACGACGACGCATTAATACTCACGACTTCTCAAAGGAAAGTCCTATGATAGCAGTGTGTGAGGAGGAAAAGACCAAACCATTTCATTAAGAAGTCACGAATATTTAAACACAATGTTTCCCTTGACGCAAGTTATGATGCAAACAATGACAATATTTTGAAAGATAAATGCTCAGATGATAGTTGAAGCAACATCTGAGGTAATTGGACAGAGTAACCTGGAGTTTCTAAATGAGAAAGTAACTGATGCTAATTAAAGTTGGCAGTCTAAAATCTGAAGGATTAAAACTGAGCAAAGTATTAGTAACATTATAAATACACACTGACATTTACATGCCACTTAATAAATAATTAAAATGATAGATAAATATGAATAATAATATGCCTTGTTCCCCTAAAGCTTGCTCTTTTCTTTAGTTCCAGTGGCGTTATCTCTCTGTGTCGGATCGATTGCTGTTTGTCACTCTTCTGTCTCTGCTCATGTTGTATTGATCAGGAGGAAGCAGTCAGTGCAGTATAAAGTGACCTGGATGACTCTCTCTGAGCTGTTATCAGTCAGAGTCAACCCAACAGACGCT
The DNA here is from genome assembly GCF_001515605.1 of Sinocyclocheilus anshuiensis. Lineage (NCBI taxonomy): Eukaryota > Metazoa > Chordata > Actinopteri > Cypriniformes > Cyprinidae > Sinocyclocheilus > Sinocyclocheilus anshuiensis. The sequence goes on along the minus strand of NW_015546115.1, from coordinate 615,161 downwards.
ATCTGTCTCAGTTACGTTTCTCAGCCACACACTTTCCAGATTCGTGCTTCTGGAACATCTCCAGATTCATTTGGTTTATGAATATGCATCTAGTGTCTGTCTGAGTGGGTTGAAAGGGTGAGAGAGACTGAGAGAGAATCTACAGAGGTCAATGTACAGGAGTGTGATGAACCTAACTTTAGTTTGGGGACATTAATGACATCACAAGTAAGCCAAATCTGAATCTGAACATTTTAATCTGAAAAAAAAAAATAAAATAAATAAATACATAAAATCAGTCCAGGGAACAGCAGCAGCTGCACACACACACACACACACACACAGGTAAACATGTCAACATCACCAAACCAAAGCTCAGCACAGATCATACATTGATCACCACAATGTCTGTCCAAGCTGGTGTACATTTCTGTTTAGAAGCGAAAGAAAACAAAATCACATATTCATAATTATTTTATACATCCTATACCAAAAATAGTTTCATTTAAAAGTGCAAAAAGAGCCGAAACTAACTGCAGTTATAATGCGCACTACACTGATAAGTCAACAGAATTATGTTTGTATTTTAATTGTATTTTTACATCAAAAGATAACAGAACACAACAAAAAAATTGCACAAATGGCTTCATACAACATTTCTTTCTAATGATATAATGATGAATTCTAATGAATTCTAATGAACAAAATTTGTCCTGGTGAAAATACAAAATTATAAAGTTCATAAAAAAAAAAAGATTTATAATTATTTTTTTATTGTATTTTACACCTTTTTTACACCTATTTTCTATTGTCATACAACATTACACTAAAAAGTATTTAAGATCTTTAAATTTGATTCAATTCCTAGAATTATTCTGAGTGAAAATACGAACGAAGTTAATTTTTAAAATAAATAAATAAATATGTATGCACTAGTGCTGTCAAACGATTAATCGCATCCAAAATAAAAGTAGTTGTTTACATAATATATGTGTGTGTACTGTGTGATACGCAATTGTATATTATGCAGGACTTACATTAGCCCCACAACCCTCAATCAAGTTTGATTTTTTTCAGCCTTTCTTAGGAAAAAGTTTGGGCAAGCCTAGTATAAATTATAATTGTGTACAAACTAGTGCTGTCAAACGATTTATCGTGATTAATCGCATCCAAAATAAAAGTTTTGGTTTACATTGTATGTGTGTGTGTGTACTGTGTATACTTATTATGTATATATAAATACAAACACATACATGTATATATTTAAGAAAAATATGTTATGTTTATATATTAAATATATTTATGCAAAATATAAAATCTAAATATAATATATTAAATATAAATATATAAATGTATATACATGTAAATATTTTCAATATATATACTGTATGTGTGTGCATTTATATATACATAAAAAATATATACAGTACACACTCATATATTATGTAAACAAAAACTTTTATTTTGGATGCGAATAATCGCGATTAGTCGTTTGACAGCACTAGTATGTACATATATATTAAAAAAAAAAAAAATTATTTATTGCATTTCAATTTGATTAACTTCCTAGAATTTGTCTGAATGAAAATATAAATAAAGATATTTTAAAATTTTATCATATATTTTTTATGTATAATATAATTTATTAATGTATTTATAATTATGCATTTATTGCATTTTAATTTGTGAAAATACAAATAAAGTTTTTTTTTTTTAAGTATGTATGATTATTCATTTATTGCATTTTATACCAAACGCTACAAATAGACTTTTTACAACAATAAAAAAAAACTACAGTATATAAAATCTTTGAATATGACTGTATTTCTAAGATTCATGGTAAAAGTATATTTAAAAAAAAATACAATAACTTTATGTATATAAATGGAGTGATTGATTAAATGAATTTTACACCAAAAGAAACAAACAATACACAAACAGGCTTCTTATAACATTACAATAAAACCTGTATAATTTGATTTAATTCTTAGAATTTCTCCTGGTAAAAAAAAAAATACAAGACACAATCTACAGTTAATTTAAAAAGCTCTTTTCGGCTCTATAGTTCTGTGTGTGTTTACCTCGACGCTCCCGGCGGGTGTGTTGGGCACAGAGGAGTGTTTCGCTGTGGGGCTGCTCAGAGGACTGTGGGAGTGAAACACAGCGGTGCCCACCGCACACACAGCGGCATCAGGAACACGCACTGCAGACAAACACAGACGCTTATCTCCTGCGGAGAAGAGTGTGCATGCAGACTCTGTCCCATCAGCACTCGTTCTCACATCAAACACTTTTGTCCATACGTAAAGCTGAACACACAAACACACAGCTGCAGCGTTACTGATTGAATCGACTGCTGTTTGAGCTTCGGTGCGTGTTTCGATCTTTCTCTGCATCACCGTTCTTAGGTGTTCAATACTTTGAATAATGAAAAGAAAAAAGCTGAAAATCACATCAGGGGGAGAATAATAAGTGAAATAAGCTCAGCTGGGTGCAAAGAGAATAACTGCGTGCCGTGACATAATATCTCTGCCATTTCAGTGAAAGTGCTTTTCATTTTTTAGTGACCCTGTTATTTGGGAATTGAACATTTGAATTTCATCTCATCCACTGAATTTGCTGCACTAAAGCGGTGCATACCTTCGAAGCAGCAACGGTCATTTTCAGCGGAAATTCAAATGAAATGTGATTTACTTCATTCCGTGTCAATCTGAACTTTGCTCATGTGCTTCGAGTGACGTGATTGGAGCAGGTCGACTACCTTGACCAATCAGACTTCAGCAGGAGTAACTGGCTTCACGGTTTATTTTACTTGCTCAGTGATAATCAGACATGTAGGCCGCATCCCAATGCACACGCTTCTGTGTCATATTTTGCTTGAAAGGTGCATTAAGTCATTTCTTTCTTATCATTGAAACAAATCTTGAACTGAGCTGGATAATGGCACTATTGTCTTCTGTGGAGCTGCTTTATAGCTGAAGTCTGTTTCATCACCGATGAACTTTGCAACGCTGTTATTGAACTAAACTAAACCAACACTGAATTAAACTGAGCTAAATAATGAAACTACTGTTTTCTGTAGAGCTGCTTACAGCTGAGTTAGTTTTAAAATGCATGAATTTTGCAGCATTTACAAATGAATTAACTTTATACTGTAACTGATCATAAAGAAATATAAAGAACACTGTGAGGCTGCTTCAAAATAATCTATATCGTATAAAGTGCTATATACTTGATGTGACATAAATAAACTTGACATGATTGAAAAAGTACACAAAAGAAAAATATTACTTTTACAAAGTACTTTTAATATTAAGCACAATTTTATTTTTAAATTATTAATACATTGATAAATTAATCAAATGTATTTTTAATTATTAATATTTTAAAATAATTTATATATAAACGAAAAGGATTTATGCATTAAAACAATAAGTGTAATACTGCTTTAAATTGTTGTTGTTTTTCCCAAAAAAAAAAAAAAAATGTAATTGCAATTTTGTTTTTGTTTTTCTGAGCAAAAAATAAATATCATACATTTTTCCCTGATTTACAGAAGAGACCCACTAAAATGTCATTCAGTGTAACAATCTTGTCAGGCATATTTACAACAAAAATCAATTTATGACATATTAAAGGACTAATTACTTTCACCCCAAATACTAATTAGTTGTAATTTTACATTTTTAAAATGTGCCACTATCCTAGGTTTTGCCCATTTGTCAGTAAGAATTTTTTACTCATTTAAAACACAAATTTAATATGCTCCCTTATTCTTTTATATATTTTAATATGTACACGTCAGAATAAGCATGTTGCTTGAATTTGTACATAAATATTGTGTTACACTGAATGACAATGTAACATTATTTCAACCAAATTTTGACATTTTATTCTCCAAAAACTTATTTGAAACCTTAAAAGTAGACACTATTGTGCTTTCTATAGACATATAATCACTTTTGTAAATTTCTTTT
>NW_015546115.1:606274-608916 GCF_001515605.1 Sinocyclocheilus anshuiensis | reverse complement strand
ACACTGAATGACAATGTAACATTATTTCAACCAAATTTTGACATTTTATTCTCCAAAAACTTATTTGAAACCTTAAAAGTAGACACTGTACTTACATTTAATGTGCTTTCTATGGACATAAAATCACTTTTGTAAATTTCTTTTGATGCGGACATCTTAACGTCTTTGACCCATATATATATTATCTATCCCTCAAATATAGTTTGCACTTGCATTAAGCTTAACATGAGCTTACATTTATATTACCTTTATTATCATTAAAAAAGTAAAGAAGTTGGACTTTTATATAAACCTTTATGAGTAGTAGGACTTTTTTTGTCATTTATGTACAAAAAAAATGTAAACAAAAAATGTCATTAAGATCAAGTGCAAATGTCACTCTTTATCCATATTGTAAGGGCTTGTGGGCAATATTAGCAAAATTATGCACAAATCCACCTAAAAATGATAATAGTACAGATTTTTACATTGGGGCTGCACCAATTTAAATGATGCATACTATATAGTATGCAAGATCTAGAGATGTGTAAAAAAAAAAAAAGAAAAAAAAAATATGTGTGTTTAAGAACTAGAGCAGATGTCACTCCTCATCCATATTGCAAAAAGTTATGGGAAATGCATGTGCAGATGCACATAAAATCCACTGAAAACAGTGCACATGCAAGCATAATTTAGGATGCACCAATTGAAATGATGCATACTAGCTAGTACGTATGGTATGCAGACTGCAGCTGTAGAGTCCAGAGGTGTGTATGGTGTTGTTTACCGTGGCGTGTGAACTGGCAGACAAACGCTCGTCTGGCGGTGCAGGAGTGGGAGCTGGGCAGCCCGCTGCCATCCAGTGACACACACACATTTCCAGGCTGCAGCGTGGCCCGGTCCCTCGTGCCCTCCTCCCCCGTCAGGACCTCCGAACCGTCCACCCAGCGCAGGACACGGGGAGAGTACTGATCGCTCAAACCCAACCACACGCCGCGCTCCCTGCAGCGCACACAAACACAGACAACATCACAAACCAGACCCAGAGCTGCTTCCGGGCCTAAAAGAAACAGCTCATTAAAAAAAGGGGAACAGAACACCTTTCTTTTGTTTCCCACAGATTCAGAATGACGTGAATAAATGATGACAGAATTATCAATCCCGGCCCAACTATTGCTTTCGCTCTCCATTTATTCTCATTACCGGAGCAGCGACTGAGGTTTTAAAGAGATGTCGCCTGTGATTTTTCTTCCCGTTGGAATCAAACGCACACAGGACGTTAATGCGAAGCGAATGCGCTCTCGATGTTTTATGCATAGTGCGTTCAGAGCTTCAATAACCCTAATAAAGCAGCAGCCGAGGGGAATGTGCGCCTTAACGACACGTTATTGAACCCGACGGGACGCTGATCATTTTGAAGTTTCATTTGCCTTCAAACGAGACATGAAAACAGTGACGGAAAGCGGGAACAAATAGACCCCAGTGCAAAAATTACAGAATAAAGTCATGCGTACGACAACAGCTCAATGATATTTTCCAAAAATTCCTGCAAAAATGTATTGAACAATATGATTTATCAGTTGAAATTTGAGTCATTTTGATATTTTAATGCATTTTAGAGCAGGGTTATTATACTAAACTAAAACTTTTAAAAATACATTTGTTTACTGAAATAAAGCTGAAATAAAATAAAAACATAAATATTAGATGAAAACTTAAACTAAACAAAAATAAAAAAACGGAAAAATAAATAAAACTAAAATAAAAAATAAATTAAACCTGCGCAGAAAAAATAAAAATGACAAATGACAAATGCACATAACAAAATGACCAAAAATGAAAGTAAAATTAAAAAACTGAAAACATAAAAATAAAAGCTAATTCAAAATATTAATAAAAAACAAATAATACTAAAATAACACCACATCAGACTTTAGAAACACCAAATCTTTAAAAAAAAAATAAAATTAAGTTCTACAGATAATTTCATAAGATATTCTTAAGAATGTTCAGATTTTTGAAGAATTCTTAAAAAGTTCTCCAATATTTTCTTTGATATATATATATATATATATATATATATATATATATATTCTTTAGAATAAAATGACAGGCCTTACCTTAGGGGATTTAAAACAAATTAGAGTTTATCCTAACTCTAAGAAATTATTTATGATGATTTTTAAGAACATTCTTCTGAAGAATTTGAATTATTTTTCTGTTTTGAACTAAAAAAATGTAAAAACTAAGTATTGTCTTAAGTTAAAAAAAATAAGAAAAAAATGTGGCACTTAAGAGGAACTTAATGTTGTGGGTCGAAAACATTCTTAAGAATTAAGACGTTCAGCTTAACAAACTAATTTTCATATAATTTATGTTTGTATAATCTTACAAAGATTATAAATAAATACCATGTCAAACATTTTCTCTTTTATCATAATTATTTAACTGCATGACATTCACAGATGAAGAGGGAGGGTCTGGTCATCACGGGTCCCAGCGCGACTGTCCCGCCCAGACCACCAGTAGTGACACCACAGCCTTTGACAGGCCTATTACACCACACACACACACACACACACACACACACACGGTTCTAACGGGCTGAATCCAACATCTCACATCTGTGAAAACTACAAATGAAAGAGAAAAAATGAGGAGGG
>NW_015546115.1:598958-601736 GCF_001515605.1 Sinocyclocheilus anshuiensis | reverse complement strand
TGTGTGTGTGTGTGTGTGTGTGTGTACACACCTGTAAACATTTCATCGCTAAAGAAGAAAGTTGCACACAAATGATTGAGAGTTTGGACACTTATACTTATTTTTCTAGTTTCACAGTTTATAATAATTTTAAAGTTGTGAAAACACTGAATTAATGCATGGTAATTATGTAGTGAGGAAAAAAAACCTCTTATATTTGAGCTCCTTCTTTGTCTAGATTCCAGCGACATGAAATGCATCCTGGGATGCTTTTTAAAACTTGTGTAGAAGGAACATGCTTTTCCTTTTAAAAATTTAAATAAATAAAAATAAATAAATAAATAAATATAAAAAATGAATAAATATTTAATTATTAATTTTTACTTTTAAATAAATGTATAAAGATCATTTTAAATCATGTTTAGTGATTAAAAAATACATGAAAACATTTAAATATTTTTTTTTTAAATAAATTATTAAATATTCTACAAAATCATAAAAAACCATAACATTTAAAGATAATATTTAAATAAATACGTAAGCATCTAGACATGTTTCTTTTGTGTGTGTGTTTTCTTTCTCTGTCCTTGTTTGCTACAGGGCCACTGTCATTGTCAAGGAAAGTGTTGTTCATTGTTTGTAATAAATCATTTAAAATGCATGAAAAAGTTTAAACAAATAAATAAAATGCTCCAAAACTACTTCCAGTATTCAAAGAATGAGCCTTTACATCAAAAGATTTTTGAATATCATGAGAAAAAAATACAGTCAAAACAAATGAAGTACTGCAACTCTGGCTCTGTAAGTGTAAGTTTATATCAAGATTGAATATTTATTAGCATAACATATCATGTAAATATCAGAATTGTAATTTTAAGACTCGTGTATGATGGAAAAGAAGAGTTAATGAATCCAGAGACGTTTGACTATCAGCACAAGATCAGGTCCACATCAGAGCTAATGCTGCCTTCAGGCCTCGCCGAGATGATCAGCACACATGAACACCTCCACAATCTCATTATTACCAGCAGGAAATGATTCCCGGAGTCGGAAAAGTCCATTAAAGAATCAGGAGGAAGCAAATCGGTCATAATTAAGTTGTAATTGTGAATATCAACAGTGCAATTTAGGTTCTACACATTTTGCGCACTGCTGATGAATAATAACAATAATCACCGCCAGAAAGGACTTCCCATTTAGTCCAATCATGTCCAAATGAGCTATTTTTTTAATATGACTTTACGAGCCAGTCAATTTGAAATCATTTACCATGATATAAAACTGGCTTACAGCAAAGCTGTAGCTCATTCCACATAGCGATGCTCAGACAATACAATCATTTCATAATTGATGAATTTTGCAACATTAGTACTGCTTATTACTGTGAAACTGCTTTGAAACAATTCGTATTGTGTAAAGCGCTATATAAATGAATGTGATTTGACTTAAGAAACACAATATGTGTTTAGATTAGTGGTCAGAATTTCAGTCCAAGACAAAGTAATAAATACCTATTATTTCACGAACACGGACTCTGAAAACAAAGCAGGATTTAGAGTTGGCATGCTCAGCAGAGACATAAAAACTTGATTTCTCAGCTCTGGGAGATGATGAGCACACACAGATTAAGGGTCAACATCAGCTCCATCTCTGAATAGAAAACAAAATGAGCTATTAACGGATCTCTTCGCTCCTGGTGCACAGAGACGAGGTGCTCAATGTACGACCAAACAACAAGAGAGACAAAAGATGAAGCAGACGAAGGCAGAAATTTTCATTATGTGCATGGATTAGATTACATGCCGAAACAAAGGCCATGCATTGCAAAAAAAATGGTTTTCTTACTCAGTATTTTTGTTTTTTTTCTAGTAGAAACATCAAAACATTTTTAAATCAAGATACATTTACTTCAGAAGCAAAATACATTTAGATATCAAGTCTCTGAAAAGTTTCTGAAAATGTGTAAAGATTAAGTGTGTTTATGCTTGAAAAAAATGAAAGTTTGCTGGAAATTTGCTCTTCCTCAGGCCATCCAAGATGTAGATGAGTTTGTTTCTTCATGGGAACAGATTTGGAGAAATGTAGCATTACATCGCTTGCTCACCAGTGGATCCTCTGCAGTGAATGGGTGCCGTCAGAATGAGAGTCCAAACAGCTGATAAATACATCACAATAATCCACAAGTAATCCACACCACTCCAGTACATCAGTGAAGTGAAAAGCTGTGTGTTTGTAGGAAACAAATCCATCATTTGAACTTCAAACCGAAGCTCCTAACAACGAATTCCTTGTGTGTGTAAACACACTTGGCAATAAAGCTCTTTCTGATTCTGATTCTGATTTCTGATTCTGGCTAAAATGCGAGCCCATAATCCATAATATTGCTTTCTCCAGTGAAAAAGTCGTCTCGTCTGAATCAGGAGAGAAATCTGCACAGATCAAGCACTGTTTACAAGCTAAAACAGCCCAAAACAGATCTAAACAAATATGTGGGTGGATTTTGATGTGGGAGGACAACAGGAGATGGACTTCACTAGAGGAAGCGTTATTATGGATTATAGACTCCTATTTTGGCCAGAAGAAATGGTTTGAAACTAAAAAAGCTCTAATAATGGATTTGTTTCTTACAAACACGCAACTTTTGGCTTCACAAGGCTTTAACTAATGGACTGGAGTGGTGTGGATTTTTTGTGGATTATTGTGATGTGTTTATCAGCTGTTTGGACTCTCATTCTGACGGCACCCATTCACTGCAGAGCATCCATTGGTGAGCAAGTGATGCAATGCTACATTTCTCCA
>NW_015546115.1:590386-598392 GCF_001515605.1 Sinocyclocheilus anshuiensis | reverse complement strand
TCCATCTCTGAATAGAAAACAAAATGAGCTATTAACGGATCTCTTCGCTCCTGGTGCACAGAGACGAGGTGCTCAATGTACGACCAAACAACAAGAGAGACAAAAGATGAAGCAGACGAAGGCAGAAATTTTCATTATGTGCATGGATTAGATTACATGCCGAAACAAAGGCCATGCATTGCAAAAAAAATGGTTTTCTTACTTTTGTTTTTTGTTTTTTTTCAAGTAGAAACATCAAAACATTTTTAAATCAAGATACATTTACTTCAGAAACATTTAGATTTTAGATATCAAGTCTCTGAAAAGTTTCTGAAAATGTGTAAAGATTAAGTGTGTTTATGCTTGAAAAAAATGAAAGTTTGCTGGAAATTTGCTCTTCCTCAGGCCATCCAAGATGTAGATGAGTTTGTTTCTTCATGGGAACAGATTTGGAGAAATGTAGCATTACATCGCTTGCTCACCAGTGGATCCTCTGCAGTGAATGGGTGCCGTCAGAATGAGAGTCCAAACAGCTGATAAATACATCACAATAATCCACAAGTAATCCACACCACTCCAGTACATCAGTGAAGTGAAAAGCTGTGTGTTTGTAGGAAACAAATCCATCATTTGAACTTCAAACCGAAGCTCCTAACAACGAATTCCTTGTGTGTGTAAACACACTTGGCAATAAAGCTCTTTCTGATTCTGATTCTGATTTCTGATTCTGGCTAAAATGCGAGCCCATAATCCATAATATTGCTTTCTCCAGTGAAAAAGTCGTCTCGTCTGAATCAGGAGAGAAATCTGCACAGATCAAGCACTGTTTACAAGCTAAAACAGCCCAAAACAGATCTAAACAAATATGTGGGTGGATTTTGATGTGGGAGGACAACAGGAGATGGACTTCACTAGAGGAAGCGTTATTATGGATTATAGACTCCTATTTTGGCCAGAAGAAATGGTTTGAAACTAAAAAAGCTCTAATAATGGATTTGTTTCTTACAAACACGCAACTTTTGGCTTCACAAGGCTTTAACTAATGGACTGGAGTGGTGTGGATTTTTTGTGGATTATTGTGATGTGTTTATCAGCTGTTTGGACTCTCATTCTGACGGCACCCATTCACTGCAGAGCATCCATTGGTGAGCAAGTGATGCAATGCTACATTTCTCCAAATCTGTTTCCATGAAAAAACTATTCCTTCAAAACAAGAAAAAAAAATAGGGGTAAGAAAAATAAATTTTATTAAAGGGGTCATATGATGCTGCTAAAAAGAACATTATTTTGTGTATTTGGTGTAATGAAATGTGTTTATGTGGTTTAAAGTTAAAAAAACACATTATTTTCCACATACTGTACATTATTGTTTCTCCTCTATGCCCCCCAAGAGCTTGTAACACTCCAAAGAGAAAGGAAAAATTGAAATCGCATCATATGACCCCTTTAAAAGGGAAAATAAGATTTTTTTCTTACTTTATTGGCAGATATTTTTTTCTTGTTTTAGGCAAAACCTTAATTTAGATTTTTTTTCCCCAAAAAGCAAGATTTAATATCTTATATAATTTTGCTTTTCAAGTAAAATCATTTTTTGCTGTATGTCTGTAATGGTTTCACACGTCCAATATTCTAATGTTTTGGTCTCCTTGTGAACTTTCATCAAGTCTGCGTCTGGTCTTTGGCTGTGAACGTTCTGCCCTTTCTGTCTGTTCCTGTGAGGAACTCACACATTTTCAGTCCTTTTGCTGCAGATCGTGAACTGGGCAGCACTGAGAGTGACCTTAAAAGGCATTTCCCATGGTGCCCTGCTGCTGTTTCAAGAGGACTCGACGAGAGGGAAGAAAAAGTGAGTGGTGTGGCACAGGTCTCAATGAAAAATGTTGCACTGGCAGCGGAAGTAACTTAATTCAGCATCTTTATGAGATAAAGTCAGATATTATTTAATGGTGAAATGTGTCATTTCAGCTGCAGACGGAATTTGAACACACAAGTAAATCACATGAAAGCCATCAACACATCCATAGATATCCGAGACGGAATCCTCCAATACAAAGTCACAAGATAATAGATTTTGGAATTTTGGATTTGGAATTTTGGAATTTAGAATAAATGCCTACAGATGTTTCAGAACAACAGTTGAAAAGCATTTCTAACAGTTTCTGACTCACTGTGTGATTCGAGGGGCCAGAAGGTCCCGGACGGTTTGGGAATGCACCACGGCGAGCTCCCCTCCACGGGCTGAGCAATTACGCCGAGCATCTGACCAGCTGACTTCCTCCGACACCAACAGGAAACAGCGGGATGAGTCAGCGTGATGGATCGCATCTGGCAAACACAGCGGCTCCGCTAAAAGGCCAGAAATTTGACTTCAGAAATTTAGAACAATTTTCCAATTCTAAACAACAATAATATATAATATAATATAATAATATAAGTCTCTTCTTCTCATAAATTCCGCATTTACTTGATCAAAAATTCAGTAAAAACAGTAATATTGGGAAATATTATTACTTTATTAATGTAATTTATTCCTGTGATGCAAAGCTGAATTTTCAGCATCATTACTCCAGTCTTCAGTGTCACATGACCCTTCAGAAATCATTCTAATATGCTTGTAAAAATTTGGTCTTAGAACAGAGCGTATGTTTTTGTCTTGTACCTCTTGCTATCTCTCTCCCATCCTTCCTGATCCTCCAGTCCACGTTTACGCCCACTCCGCCCCAGTTGACCAGAGAAACCACCTCCTCCAGGCTCTGATTGGCCACTATGAGTTCGGGGCAGTGGAGCTCGAGTCGAGGGGGCAGTTCCACGCTCACGTTCCCCTGCGCCACAATCTCCTGGTGACCCGCTGAGAGACTCACCTGAGGCTGGTACCGTCCCGGGACACCGTACTTATGCCTCACCGTGGTGTTGGGCGTAGAGGTGTTGACCCGGGGCGAAAGGTCACCGAAGTCCCATGAGAAAGAGGCAGGGAAGACGGACGAGGCGACAGACAGGACAGCCTCTGAATGAACAGACACACGGCGAGAAGGAAGAGAGGCAGAGAAATTCACCTGTGGACGGAGAGCATATTCAACCTACTATGACACACTAGCGTTCAAAAGTTTGGAGTTGAACATTTTTTAAAGAAGTCTCTTCTGCTCATCAAGGCTGCATTTATACTATCTAAAATACAGTAAAAACAGTAAAACTGTGAAATAGTATTACAGTTTAAAATAACTGTTTTTCTACGTGAATATATTGTAAAATGTAATTTATTGCTATGATGCAAAGCTGAATTTTCAGCTTTCACATGATGCTTCAGAAATCACAAAACATTTCTTTGATGAATAGAAAGTTCAAAAGAACAGCATTTATTTGAAATAGAAGACTTTTGTACCCTCATGTCAGTAATCACATGATTAATCAAGTCAAAGGCAAGGTAACAATCTGAACCTGAAACACGTCCTGCGCCACAGTCCAGAGGCACTCCTTCATGACCAGCGGGTCCGAGCACGCGGCCGAACACTGGGACTCGCTGATGTGGTTGGGCTCGGAGTTGGTGCTGCACAGACACTCTCTCTGCTGACCCAGACCGCCGTAGCGCTGGTTCTCATGGAAGCATTTGGAGTTGCATTCCTCACGCGAGAACGGGCCGGGAGTGGAAGAGGAGAAGATGACCAGCTCCACGCCTGCAGCATGCTCCTCGTCCTGCAGACAGCCCGCGTACGTCAGGCCTGAGAGATGAGAGAGAGAGAGAGACAGCAACAGCCATGTCAAAGCTCTGAAATAAATGTATATACATGCATGTGTTTGTATTTATATATACATAATAAATATACACAGTACACACACATATATTTATGTGAACAAAACTTTTATTTTGGATGTGATTAATCGCGATTAATCGTTGCCCAGCACTAGTTTGGATATATTAAAGGTTAAAATGAACAACTGATTTCTATACAAATATTTAAATTGCACTAAAGGGAGTTTTCTTTAATGAAAGAATTATGTTTCCATTCTTATTTTTTATTTTTTTTTTGGAAATATAAATACATTTAAACGGTGGCTGTCATAAAAACTTGTTTTCAGGACGGATTTATTCAAATATACATTAAATATTGCAGAACAGGTTAAATAAAAATGAAATGAATATGTAATATAGTGCATATTCTTATCAAAATGCTCTTTCTAGAGTTTTTTTTTCTAGCTAGCTATCAAGTTTATATTACGTGACATTGTTTACAAGTTGTTTTACTGATGTCTTTCTGCGGTTGAAACACCGATTGAGTGATTCCATGAGACATGATACATTTCAGTAAGTTGTACGGTTTCTTTCAACATACCTTCTGATGTTTATTCATGTTTATTTCATGCTGTAACTAATATCAAAGAAGAGATGATCGGTTCACTTTTGCTCCTCGCAGCTGCTTGAACTAAAGGCAGCTAAAGCAATCTGTTACACCACATTAAAGAGCGCATGAAGCTTATTGCCATTTATCCACCTTATTCTTAACGTAAGTGCGGGTGCCCAGCCATTTGTAAGGCTTCCGGTTTCATCTGCTTCCGATTTAGATATCGGTTCATCAATATGAGAATCAATTAAGAAACTGCTATTGTAAATTCATTAATTAGTTTCGACTGCATTTGGAATATAACTGTAGAGTATGTTCTGTGCAGTACTGAATACTAACAGTGTGTCAAACAACAGATGTGTTGGAAAAGCTTACTAAAATACTACAGCTACTGTTTCTACAGTATATAGTATGCATGCACAGTATGCATGAAATACCTGAACGACCTACATCATTTTCCAAAATGTGTTCTATAGAGCACACTGTGCTGTGTACTGTTTCCTACAATGCAACTTAATTTGACCCCCTATTTTTAAGAAAAAATTCATTATACTGCCAAATGTTAAGACACTTTTAAATAAAATAAAAATTAAATTGCATACTTATTTTTATTTTTTTATTTTTTTGCAGTACATTTTTTTTGTTGTATACAGTTTCACAAACTATTTTAAAAATAACAGCCAGTTTACAGCATTATTAATTAATGCATTAATTCAACAAACATTTCAAATTGCAGCATGCTGCACACTGTCACATGATTTTATTAAGTGCGTGTTTAATTGGGCAAATGACAACTCATTTTTGTGCATTTCTTTTTTTTTTTTTTAAATGTTATGTGCCTTTTTTAACATGCAAAATTGTATAATTTTTGATGTTTAATTTTTTTTATTTTATTTGACATATATTAATATCAATTAGATACCAATATAGTTTTTATTAATATCTTGAGTTAGTTTTTACTTTTATATTTTGTTATAATTTGTTGGGTTTTTGCCATTTTTATTCGTTTTTTTCTAATGTGTTTTTTTTATTTAGTACATCAAGTTACATTTTGGTTAACTATAATAACCCAGACTTGAAATTGAGCGCATTGCATAATGGGACACAATTTCATGCAGTCGGCTCTGCTGTATACTGTACACTTTAATAGATGCAGAAGGTCATGGGGCTCATTTTGGGCACAATACACATACTGCATACTACAGAAACAGCACAAGTAGCTGGCCTAAATACTTCATATAGTTAATACTTGCACACAGAGATGTGTCCCTGTCACTCACCGCAGGTGTGCACACTGACGTTGAGCAGCGGCTGGTTTTTCACCTCGGGCGGCCGGTCACAGAGCATAGAGTTGGGTCGCTTCACTCGAACGCCCTGATCCTGCAGCCAGCTCACCAAGCGCACCAGCTTACAGTCGCAGATGAACGGGTTAAAGCTCAGATCTCTGCCAAAAGACAGAGGGAGTATTTCATAAACCGGCATAGGCTGAAAACATTATATGGCCCTTATTCAAACAGCAATGTGTGATAAGGATAGTAATTTAAAGAGGATGTGGAGACCCGGGGTGTAACTTAAGCCTTGTTTTGTTTGACATGTACACAAATGATGGTACGGCAGCGGCGGAGCAATCTGTCACCGCAGACGCACTCTTTTATCAGTCCAGGAAACACAACACACACTCTAATCTATAATTATTGTGGAACTGAAAGACGTTCACCGGGGAATTTTAATCAGCGTATGAAAGCAGTACTTGAAAAGTCACAGAGAGAACGCTGTACTAGAAAATGAAGCTTTAGAAAATTAAAAAATGCCAATAGAATTCGGATAAGACCATTTAATCATTTGATATGTGAATATTAAATCACAAAGGGAAAAGAATCTTAATGTTTCCTTTAACTATAATCATTATAATTTGGCAAAACGTTACTGCGATAAAATGCAATAAAATAGACTGTGTAGCACCATTACGATTTCCTTACATTATTTTCATGACTGTAATTCAAATCATCTGGACACACTTTGAAATTAAATTCAGTTCAAAAACTACCACCAAGTATACCTGTAATTGTACTTTGTAATAAATAATATATTATGACATCTTTTATTGGAGTAATCTCTATTTAACCAGTTAACTTTTGTATTTAATTTGCTTTTGTTTGAACTGAAAGACTTGAGCGCACCTGGTTGATTTGCATTTAATTTAAAATCAAATCAAATAAGTCTACCGCAATTAAAGATGCCATGACATATTATTTAGTATTATTTAATTTATTGACTTCCTCATAAATAAAATAAAAATGTTTGCTGTAATAAAGGATGCGAAGATATATTAATTAATATTATTCCATTTATACAGGTCCTCATAAAATAAAATAAAATAAAATAAAATAAAAGATGATGCTGTATGATTCAACCTGCTATTGTACAAATGTACGTAAACATAATGGTAGTATTTGTACTAAATTTATTTTATGCCAAATTAATTTAAAAAGCATTGTGTCCACACATATTTTCAATACTTTTATAGTAATGAGAGTCTGGAGACAAACATAATGTCAATAAATCCTAATAGTCCTAAAAAGAAGCTTCATCATCCCTGCGGAAAATATAATTGTGATTAATGTGACCCAAGTTATTTCTTTGTGAGATTCCCCCATTTATATGACAACTTTTAAAGCATTAACAAACATAAGCATAACTGAATGTGTCTTAGAGGTTGTTTATTTGTGTGTGTTTAACGAAATTTCAGTTAAATGGACAAACACAATTCAGACAGGAACTGTTGCAACATGATGCCAGAACAGATCTTCTGCTTTCTTCTGCTGAGAAATAAGGCCGACCTGCCACACTAACTAAACTAAACTAAACTAAACTAAACTAAACTAAACTAAACTAAACTAGCGCATCTGTGTTAAGATCTAGACTGGTTTTCTGGTTTAAGCTCAGGTCATTCAGCTTTTTTTTTTACTTTTGACAACACAACATTCGAAACGTGCGTGTTTATACTCACATCGTAGTTAAATTAAATAAATTATCACACGTTCGTTCCTCGATGGTGGTGATCTGGTTGTTGCTCAAATCTCTGCAAGACAAAAGTGGAACATATATTATTTCTCAGCCTCAGTAGTTATTTCTTCTTTCTTTTCCTCTCAGTATAATCGTTCCCTTGTTCAGCCGTTGGAGCAGCATATGGAAAAGTTCTGGAGTGATTTTGGTGTACCAGACGGTGTGTGTGTGTGTGTGCTGAAATGCAGCAGGAAATGGTGCAGTCAAAGCCTGAAGCAATGACGTTTAATTGGTTGTAATGGGCATGTGATTGAACATACAATGTGTGTGTGTGTGTGTTAGAAACGCTGTAGTTGAAGTGCACGTCTGTTACTGTTCACACAACAAAGATAAACATCTGGATACATGACTGATTCACTTTGTATTTATTTTGCTTTTGTTTGAGCTGAAAGAGTGGAGTGTGTCCGGTTGATTCGCGTTCAGCTTCTTCAGCGTTTGACTCTGCGGTTCGGGAGAGACTCCAGAAAGATCCGCCTACACATTCTCACCATATGAGCTCAAAAACCGTCTGGGAACTAGACCATACTGCCGCCCACACGCACACTTACAGCACAGCTAACGGCCCACAGTCGAAGATCCCACGAGGAAGAGTGACCAGACGATTGCTCTGAAGATACCTGAGGA
>NW_015546115.1:565127-589426 GCF_001515605.1 Sinocyclocheilus anshuiensis | reverse complement strand
TGTGTGTGTGTGTGTGTGTGTGTGTGTGTGTGTGTTAGAAACGCTGTAGTCGAGGTGCATGTGTGTTACGGTTCACACAACAAAGAAAAATGTCTGGATACATGACTTGTTTCACTTTCTATTTAGTTTGCTTTTGTTTGAGCTGAAAGAGTGGAGTGTGTCCGGTTGATTCGTGTTCGGTTTCTTCAGCGTTTGACTCTGCGGTTCGGGAGAGACTCCAGAAAGATCCGCCTACACATTCTCACCATATGAGCTCAAAAACCGTCTGGGAACTAGACCATACTGCCGCCCACACGCACACTTACAGCACAGCTAACGGCCCACAGTCGAAGATCCCACGAGGAAGAGTGACCAGACGATTGCTCTGAAGATACCTGAGGAGAAGAGCAAACAGGAGGCTGCTTGAACTGAAAGACCTGAGTGTATATACATGTAAATATTTTCAAAATATATACTGAATGTGTGTTTGTGTATATATATATATATATAAGAACTCATAAAGAAAATAATAACAACAAATACAACAACAATAATGATAATAATAATTTAACATTTTTTTAGCATTTTAATTGTTTATTTTATTATAACTATAATTTATCCTACTATAATACATATTTTCCAGTCATGAGAATAAAAATGTCTACTGCAATGAAAGATGTCACAAAATATTATTTGATATTGTTTCATTTATTCAGCTGTTCATAATAAAATAAAATACTTTATTAATAATAATACATAAATAATAAAAACAACTTGATTGATAACTTGACAACTTAATTTAAATATAACAATTAAAAAAAAAATCTTTAAAGCCATTAAAATAAAACTTCTACTGATATAATAGATGTCATAATACATTATTAAATATTATTTTTTATTCAGTTACTCATAATAAAATATTTTATTAGTAGTAATACAGAATGTATTTCACATATAGATTTTGTCTTTTAGCGTTTAATTAAGATTATTTTTATATAATCAAACTTAGATAAACTTAATTTAAATATTTTCCAGCTATTAAACTAATTAAAATCAAATAGCCTACTGTAATAAAAGATGTCATTATATATTATTTCATATTACTCATATTAAAATAAAATAGTCTACTGCACTAAAAGATGTCATGATACATTATTTAAATAGCAAATCATAACTGTAACTATGGTAGTATTTAACTGCATTCCAGTAATGATAATCTGGAGAGAAAATGGGCAGAAAATAATTTCAAGATTCTAAAAGGAGGCTTTATTTTTATTGTGGAAAATATAATTAATCTATACCTGATAGCTGAGGGGGAAAAAGTGAACAGGAAGTTGCAGATTAGGAAACGAGTAGGCTTTTGCTTTAGCACAAAGAAACACACTCACGTTTACACCAGACCACCCATTACAGACGTACATGAATGACTGCGTCTCCAACACACACACACACACACACACACACACACACACACACACACACACACACACACGCTCAAGAGACGTGGCACTTACAGCTCCTTGAGGGCGGTGAGGTGATCAAAGAGGCTGGAATCCACTGAGGGAATGTGGTTTCTGGACAGATCTCTGCAACAGAAGCCAGAAAGAGACGCTTAGAGATTCACACACACTCAGACTCGAGATAACCGCTGCAGAAAGCTGTTCATGACGGAAGACTGAGAAGAAGTTAGCCGTTTTAAACCCGTATGACTGACTTTCTTCTGTGGAACACAAAAGGAGATGTTTAGCCGAATGTTCATGCTGCTCTTTTCCATACAGTAAAAGTGAATGGAGACTGAAGCTCCACAGAAAGTATTATACAAGTAGCTTGTGACTGTGTACAATATTACAAGCATCATTCAATGGATTTTTTTGCGAGGAACAGACTTGAAATCTTCCCCTCTGCCGTAGCTCTCAAATATGGCACACAATAGGGCCTTTCGCACCGCGGGAACCGTTGTTCTTCTTTGTTTGTTGTTGAACGCCGCACACAAATGACGACGCTGTCGACCGGCTTACGTCACTTCTTAGTACACACTGTCGGTGCGAATACAACCCTTTAATTGGTACTGGGAAATAGTTCGTGCAAAATCGTCCCAGTACTTTAGTACTGTACATTTAGTTCTGGAACTAAAGCGGTGCGAAAGGCCCTATATAATGACAATGTAAATTACTGTACATTGGTGTAGAAAGAAAGAAAGCCATAGACATTTTGGAAAACATGAATAAATGATGACAGTAATTGCATTTTTGGGTAAACCAAGCACCGAAAGTCGACATTACCCACTGTCCTTTTTTCATTTGCAATATTATTTCTACTATTTCCTGCTTATTTAAGGAACCAGAAAGCAATTTTCTAATCTGAAGAACCACAAAGAAAATATCAAGAACATATTTAATCTAAAAAGAACCATATATCGCAACCCCAAACAAGTAAAAACGTTTTTGTCTTTTATACTCATCAAAGCTGTGTTTATTCAATCAAAATACAGTAAAATCAGTAATATTCTCAAGTAATATTACAATTTAAAATAACTGTTTTTGAATATATATTAAAATGGAATTTTCAGCATCATTACTCCAGTCTTCAGTGTCACACGATCCTTCAGAAATCATTCTAATATGCTGATTTGTGCTCTGAAATCTTTTATAATAATTCATGTTGATGAAAACAGTTGTGCTGCTTCATATTTTTGTGGAAACTGTGACTTTTTTTAAGGATTCTTTGATGAATAGAATGTTCAAAAGAACAGCATTGATTTCTTTTGTAACAATATGAATGTCTTTACTGTCACTTTTGATCAATTTAATGCATCCTTACTGAATAAAAGTATTAATTTCTTTCAGAAACATTATTTACCAAACTTCTGAACAGTGCATATATTATTACATATGTATTCTATAAAGAAATAATTATTAAACCCACATTTTTTTCTTAGACTCAAGTTCTTCTTTCATCACCCATGATGCAAAGTACAAACAAAATCAAGATAATAGATCAATCAGCATCAGTCTTTCCCATGAACACACCAATCAATTAAACCAATAATGCAATCTGCACTACTGTGTGTGTGTGTGTGTGTGAGAACTCTGTTCCCAGAAGAAAACATCTGTCCATTCCAGACAAACTGTGTAAGAGAGGAGGAGTTTTACTCGACTGACCATCGATGCTGTTGAAAAGCCTCTGCTAAAGTCATTACTGTGTCAGTTCCTCACTAATAGGAGGCGTTCTTACACATCATCACGTTACATAAGACCTCCTGCTGTCTGTGTGTGTCTGTGTGTGTGTGTGTGTGTGTGTGTGTGTGTGTGTGTGTGTGTGCAAGTGTGTGCAACTATGGCAACAATCTGAATGTTATCAGTGCAAAGTGAATGAAAGCGGAGCGTTGTGCTCTTCTGGCATGTGTGTCAGTCACTGAGGGACCGAGTGTATTTTCAGCACAATCAGATTTATATCGTGTTGTGTAAGGGTCTCCGAAAGTTTATTCAAGCAACTGGAATGGAAAAGAATATCTTCAGCTCACACTCATGAGATGTCAGACAGGCAACATCTGAGAAATCAGCAGGGGTGTGGACTCGAGTCACTTGACTCGAGACTCGACTCGGACTCGAGTCCCAAATTTGATGACTTGCAACTCGACTCGACATAATTAAAGAAGACTCGAGACTCGACTTAGACTTTGACAGCAATGACTCGAGACTTGACTTGGACTTGAGCCCTGTGACTCAGAAAGACTTTATGATCAGATCAAAGTCGTTATAGACGCGTCCTTGCAGCGTGCTTGCACTTGACTGGCAACAAGCCAGAGACTGCGTTTAGGGAGCGCTGGATATAGGCTAGTATAAATTAATGGAGTAATAGCATAACTTACGACAAAAGAACAGAGATAAAAATAAATAAATAACAAATTACATGATTACATGATTCGTCTAGTAGCGATCTCCGCCCAGCAGACACACGGCGCGGGCATGAGAGTCACTGGTGCTGGCCTCATCATCACTGTGACCGCTGCTGTTAAATATTCCTCACTTCTTTTGTTTGTCCGACACCGAGGTGCACCATGAGTGAAGGATCCGCATCCCGTCACGACCCTCGCACTCTGCCAACTCCATGTGCTTTCATTTTCAGTTTTATTTGTAATAAACACCTCTCTGAGACCTGTTTTTGTCAGATCTCCACAGTTTTTGTTCGATCAGTTACATATTTTAATTGCATTAATTGCATACATTTTTTTTTAAATTTAAACCTCCATTAACCCTTAAATGCATGAATGTTTCGCCAATCATTATTACATATTCAGGTCTTTAGCGACCCGGACCAATATATCCAGGACGGATGGACCTCTAACTGCTGCAATAGCAAAAACATTATCTTGATATTTTAAGAACAATTACAGAAGAATAAAATAAAGCATATTTCGTTACTTTTTTTAAACTTAAAAGGGTTCCATTTGAGCAGATTATTTTACCATCTCTGTCATCGTCAGAGCGCACTTCCACAGTACATTCAGCATCTGCCTCATATTCACGATTTCAGCTATACTCTCAAAACTATCGTTTTCAGTGACTTCATATTCAATATTTTGATCACTGGTAGCTTATTCACCACATCCAGCATCAAATGACAGTGACATTTATATTTCATTGCGTAGTATAGTAATTGCTCTGCAGTAAAGCCATTCAAACCAATTCAATTTTTGCTAATGATATTCTTTTGTTTTATGCCTGCGGTAATTATGAGTGAATCACTTCAACCACCACCTGACATGAATAGGCCTGTCGCAATAATCAATATATCGACTTATCGCACAATATATGTACATGACCTCAATAATTTTTGGTGACGCAATATATCGCCCATTAGATTTACTTAAAAATTAATGTCACTGTGTTTAGTACATTCCACTTGCGCCTGTGTGTTTTGCAGCTTCTCGTACGTAACGTGGTGTAGTCATGAGGAGCTAGTTCAAATGTAAAAAAATGCTTATTCTACAAAAAAAGTTTGTTGTCATTTGGAAGTGTGTAGGCCTTCTTGTATTATGATTTTTATGATTATGACATTATGATTATATATTCAGTGGCATAAAATGGTCTCAAATAGTTTACTGCTTATCCTATTTTGGCACAATCCCTAAATTGAATGCAAAGACTTGAGACCTACTTGTGACTTGCAAAACAATGACTTGGTCCCACCTCTGGAAATCAGAGAAAAACGTCTGCCTTAAAGTTATTCTAGTTTGTCTGAGTTTATCCTGGTCAGGATGCAAAGTTGATTGTGTAAGTTGTTGCTGCCGTAGTCCTGTTTCTGACAGCAACAACTTCTATAAGTAAATAAAATAATAATAATAAGTTATTTTATGTACACCAAACACTTGAACACCAAGGTCGTAGGTTTGATGCCTAGGATATCCATTCCATTCCATTCCATTCCATTCCATAAAATAAATAAAATAAAATAAAATAAAATAAAATAAAATAAAATAAAATAAAATAAAATCCTTGAATTCAAGTTGCTTTAGGTAAAATTGGCTGTCAAATGCATACAAAAATAACAAAACAAAATATTTACAATAAATATATTAATAACATTATGTAAAAACCATTTAATTAAATAAAGGGATTCGTTTTCATCAGGATGCAAATTTTATTGTCTAAGCATGTCATAGTTCTGTTTTTGACAGAAAAAACTATAAACAAATAAATAATAAAAAATAATGGAATACCTTTAGCCTAAAAGGTATAATAATCATGGGACCAGTGTTGGATTTGAAAAAAAAAAAAATACAGTTTTAAAATAAATACATAAATAAATAAGGATAAAAGTGTCTGTTAAATGCACATAAAAATAGAATAAAATATCAAATCATTAATTGTATACATTTTTATAATAAATACTTAAAAATAGATTGTGTATATAATTATTGATTTAAACTAAGGGCTTTTTATTGCATGCAAAATAAATTATAATGCCATTGCTAAGATGCTAAATCAATTCTGTACAAGCCGTTTCTGCAGCTTATAGTTTTAAGGGATTTCACACTATATATTTAACCTCAAGTTAAGACCATTTTAATACTGCGTTAAGTGAAGTTTCACATTTGAATTTCTAGCACTTCTTTTAACCCAAATTGCAGGGTTTCACAAAAAAGCAACAAACAACCAATCATAAACTAGACAACGCTTGACTCTTTAAATATTCATGCACTTACAGTCACAGAAACTTTAGTGTGATGGACAAGCAGTTAAATAAGGTCACGTATTAAACTCCTGGAAATTGAAACGCCCAGGATTGATCTTTAAATCTTTGCTTTGGAGATTTCTCTCTTTATTTGTATGTCATTCCTGCATGTATTTATTTTGGTTTATTGATTGCAGAAGGAAGATCTGAAGCTGATGATTTCCACTTGGGCTTCAGTGTTCGTGAGCCTGATTGCTGGAAAAATGAACGGCAGGACGGCCGCTGGAATATGAAGTAGCTCTCACGTGTGGCTCAGATTTTCCATGCAGCATTTGAAAAGGCTTGATTTAGCGTCCAGATTCACTTCAACAGACAAGAGCAGATTGTGGTTCTGCTGTGAGCACTGGACAGAGAGACGGGAACTGTCTGAATGCACACTTCATAACTACAGTTGGAAGAAAGCCTCACAAGTAACCACCAACCAAAAGCAACCAAAAAGTATCATGGTATGTTTTTAGGATGTATACCATAAACTACATAAATACTATGGTCCATAAATATGTTAAAGAAATAGATCACCCACAAATGTAAATTTGCTGAAAACGTACTCCTCCTCAGGTCATCTAAAATGTAGATGAGTTTGTTTTTTTTCATCAGATTTGGAGAAATGTAGCATTCCATTACTTGCTCAGCAGTGGATCCTCTGCAGTGAATGGGTGCCGTCAGAATGAGAGTCCAAACAGCTGATAAAAACATCACAATAATCCACATGTAATCCACACCACTCCAGTCCATCAATTAACATCTTGTGAAGTGAAAAGCTGCATGTTTGTAAAAAAACAAATCCATCAAGATGTTTTTTTAACTTCAAGTTGTTGCTTCCGGCTAAAATATGAGTCCTCTATTCATACTATTGCTGTCTTCAGTGAAAAAGTCGTCTTGTCTGAATCAGGAGAGAAATATGCAGCAAATATGCAGAATTTCGCTTCACATTATATTAACTGATGTCATGCGGATTACTTGTGGATTATTGTGATGTGTTTATCAGCTGTTTGGACTCTCATTCTGACGGCACCCATTCACTGCAGAGGTGGTGAGCAAGCGATGTAATGCTAAGTTTCTCCAAATCCGTTCCAATGAAGAAACAAACTCATCTACATCTTGGATGCCCTGAGAGGGAGTACATTTTCCACAAACTTTCATTTTTGGGTGAACTATTCATTTATTAACTCCATGTTATGTATCAAAGTACATGTTTTAGTTACATTTCACCTTAAAAAAAGGTGAAAAAAGGAAAAGAAAGGTATTATTGACAATAAATGTCACATAGCAAAAAAAAATCTTAATAGGCTTGATTTTCTTTAGGCAAAATACTCTACAAAATAAATAATAAATCATAAAATAAAACAAAATTTTACTGTATTTTCACCAGTAAACTTTAAATCAAACATTCCTTCCCGTGTTAAAGAGTTTCTGTGTGACCAATCCCACGAGTCACTGGAAGATCCAACTATGACATCATGCTTCTAAAAAGAGGTTCCTAATGATGTCATTGAGAAGATCCTCATGCGTGAGATCAGAAAACATCCTGACTCACAGCTGGCATGAGCATGGAAATGGGGAATTATGACAAATCCATATTCACAATAACATGAGCTATTCATTTTAGAGCCAAAATAACGTTACTGCAGCGCATGAGTACGTGCATGAACACAGAACGCAGTTTCCTCCCTCTCTGTAACATAAAGCCCCAGTGTGCGGCCTGAACATGACTATATAAATATGACCTCTTCAGTTTATATTAGCAGAAGTTAGGCTCCTGTGTGCAGCTCCGTGCCAGAGCCCGAGCCCCTTGGCGGAGCTGCGCGAGGGAGTCAGCGAGCGACATATGGTTCTGTTTTACGCTACCAGGCACGCTGATTTCACCTTATAAGGGCCGAAGGGCCGTCTGGTGCCACTTCAAGTAGGAGAGAGAGAGAGAGAGAGAGAGTCAATGGACGGACAGAAAGAAAGATGGCAAAACAGCCCAGAGACTGTGTTTCATTCCACAGCTAAAGAGATTCATATCAGCCTCTCTAGCCTGAAAAAAAGACTATGAAGGGAATATGACAGAAGAAGTCATTGTCATTGTTTTTCCCTAAAATTATTCTTGTAAAACTCATCTTCCCTTTACAATGTTTGTTGACTATAGAATGTTCTAGTTTTGTTGCGTCACGTCGCTCTCTTAGTGTTAGTAAGTTACGTTCAGAATGGATTTTTTTTTTTTAAATGGTAATGGTAAACTTTCAAATTGTAGTATGCTACATCTTGGCCACATGATCACCAACTGAATTGTTTATATCAGCATGTCATTAAATGTATTAAATATTGCCAAAATTCTGGCATTTTTTATCCAGTTATCATCTCAGAACAATTACGTTTTTTTGGCATCTAATTTTGCACAAACATTTTAGAACGTCTGGTAATTAGGAATGAGCACTACAACTAATTTAATGGAAATTTTGTAACCGACTAGTCTGCACCAAAAGCAGCAGACTGGCTGAATGAAAATGCAAATTCACTCTCTGACAGTAGGTGGCGCCTCACTGAAGTGAAATGAAAAGATTTTGTTTTCCGCTCCAGATATACACTTTTCAAAATAATGTAATATTTTTTAAATCTAACATTAAAATGACTAAATTTTGACTAGTTGACTAGTATTATCAATGTTGACTAGCAGCAGCAGTTCCATTTAATAGACTAGTCGACTAGTCTCGCACATCCCAACTGATCAAATTTAGAAAACAGTTCCGTAGAATTATGGAAGACTTCTGGTTCAAGTGCACTGCTTTTTAACAACAAAGCTTGCACACTGTGCACAGTACACACAAGGCAGAGAGTAGCATGGCAGTATGCTATTCTAAAAATATTAATAGTATACTGTTTACCTATTGTGCTACGTAGTATGTGAAACTGTACACAATATGCAACAATCTTGTTTAAAACCACAGTATGCTACATTTTTATTCCAGTTTTGTGTGAAAGCCTTCCCATTTGTTATTAAAAACCTGCTTCTGATTCATGCGTCACACTGGTAATGGAAGGTCAGGTTTAGTGCATCATTTTATATTGCACGTTGCAAATGTAGTAGATTATTAAACAGGTATTCTATGCATAATGACATTTTGCTTACTGTGTACTGTATACATACTGAATACTGTAGAACTAGTGTAGTATGGTAGCATGCGATTGTGAACATAGCCATGGTGTAAGATGAAGAGACTGGAGCCGTGGACTCGGGCGATGAGGATCACAACACTGACCATTGCCATGAGCATTAGGCAGAGGAGAGCCGTAATCGCCACGGCAAAACAGCCAAACCACAATTGGCTGTAACCACAGATACACACTAACCCACTAAACAGCAGTCTGTCTGTTGTGGCTGAGGTGGAAAAAAGCGTAAGGGTAGGAGGAAGGGAAAAAAGGAAGAAAAAAGAAAGAATTTTATGGCGCGCTCCGTTTTGTTTATGTTTGAAATTTCAGAAGGAGGGGGTCAACGATTCTGGCCAGCGCTCATGTGTGTGTGTGTGTGTGTGTGTGTGTGTGTGTGTGATCATGTCTCTCATTTATTTAAGTGAGTGTGTGTATAAATAAGAGCCAAAACGTATGTGTGTTTGTGTAAATATTCAGTCTGAGTGAGTGTGTTTATGTGTGTGTGTGTGTGTGTGTGTGTGTGTGTGTGTGTGTGTGTGTATTTGGTCCTGATAAGTACCAGAGTGGTACCGTAGCACCTCGGGGCTTTCAGTGAACAATCGTCCACTGTGAGCCGCTCGCATCTGGCTCTATTCCTCAGCTGGGCTCTCTGGATCTGTCCGACCCGGGCAGGGTGCCTCATTCTGGGCTCATATGTGGCAGAGTGGCCCCTCTCCTCCTGGAAGTCCGTCCCCGGAGGATGATTAACAGGGTTCTTTCCAATTGCCGGGAAAAGAGGGGAGGAGGAGAGAAACGCTTCGTTCCTAGAGCTAGCGAACTGCAGTGCTGCCTACTACCTACTGAACATAGGCAGCTGCCTACTGAGGGAGCATTCACACAGGACATGTTTGTGCTCAAAAACAGACAGAATTATAATACAGTCAAGACACGTTTTTACTGTTAATAATTTGACACGTCTTAATGTAATGCTAATGGCATGAGATGCTATTGAGAGACACCATCAACGATTAAAAAATAGTGTTTTTTAATGACAATTGATGATGGTAATGATTTTACTCCAAATTCTCATTCTCATTAGTGTAATGTGTGAAAATGTAAATATGTAAATTGAAAAATATTTATACAGGACAATAATAATGCTGCAATTATATTAACCTAAATAAAAGTCAGCATGAAACAGAAATTGCAATAATATGTTCTTCCCTACTCTAGTGCATTTCCAAGTGAAAGTTGATTTTGTTCATCTGGAACTGGATCATTGTCAGAGTTAAAACAATGAGTAGACATAACATAAATGACAAATATTGCTCCCGAGTCCTGACTTAAAAAGTTTCCATTAGCATATTGCTAAGCTAACAACATGATACAATAAATAAGCATAAAAATGCATAAAACTAAATTATTGGGACAAAAACATGTTAGTTTGAATTATTAAAAGGATTATGACTTAAAAGTAGAGATGCACCAATGTATTGGCCAATAATCGGTCAATAAAAGCCAATGGCCGACTGTTTAAAAATAGCCGATGATCAGGGCTGATTATTTCCTGTCAATCAAAATGCAGTGGAAAAGTGTGTCAGACAGCAACTTGCATGAACAAAATGTTTAGAGCTGTCCAGGTTAAAGCAATAATAATGCATTAACGCGGTTTCTATTTGACCCTATAAATCACCTGTAGTTCAAGCTAGGGTTGCCAGATCTGTGGTTTTCCCATCAATGAACATTATTTGTAATGCACCTATTATCACAACAAGCTTTGTGCTTTGTTACTTCTGATAAGAAACAAAGCCTCAGCTTTCAATTCCTGCACACAAAATTCAAACAATAAATATATAGTTCAGTCATGAAACTCTAGATGTCGCAGGCTGGCGGGTTGTTAACGTAACTTATGATATTCAGAGAGTGAAACGACTTGGCACAAGCTGATTGGTTCATGCTGCATATGCAGCCAATGAGCTTACTGCCTTGCATTTATATGGCTGGCTAGCATTCACTTGAGATTCCTGCAGCGCGCTTTTCAGAGTTTCTCTGAAACCCTCCACCTTCCCCAGCTCCACCTGTATAGATCTGCTACGGGTTATTTCATATGCTATTTGTGCAGTAGCAGTATGTCTTAAATATTCACTGCACTGTATCGCCATATGTGTTGGCAGTAGCAAGTTCCTGTACTTGCTTGCAGCAGCAGCAGCAATAATCTACAACTACAGCAATAACCAACAGCAGCAGCAATTCAGCAGCAGCGTAGCAGGTCTGTTCCACCAAGACCAAATCCATTAACATTGCCATATCCATCACCATGCTAAAATCTTCAGAGAGTTGTCATGATTGAAATGCTGTTTTGACACTCTTAAATGTTGTGTGACAGATCGCTGTAGCAGCTTCCGTTCAAGCGGCAGCGCGGAGTGCATTTCTCTTCCCCTTTAAGACAAGTTATAGCGCAAAATAAACATGAATGAACATCAGAAGGTATATTGAAAGATAAATTACAAACTGCCAAAATGTATCACGTCTCATGTCACTCAATCAGCGTTTCATTCGAAAGAAAGTCAAATAAATACCAAATCAAATAAAACAGCATATGAGCAATGTCACTTAACGTTGCATTTACCTCAAGAAAATTATCCAGAGTTCACAGTTGATTAGTTAGCAATAAAAACACTAGAGGGTGCTTATTTACTGTTAATTATGCATGTATGTTTGAATACATTGTAATGAAGACAAGTTTTTACGAAAACTACCTTATGTGCAATCGAGTTGTATACAAACGTTTTTATTTGAAAATAAATAGCATGGAATATAATAGTGTTGTTGTTCATTTTAACCTATAATGTACCAAATGAGAGTGCTCCCTATATAGTTTACAGCATTAGTTGGGAGAGATTTTTTTCCTAAAGAAAAAAAACTAATCGGTAGATATCATTCAGAATAATTTGCTCTTGAGAGATTTTGTATCGGTGCATCTCTAATAAAAAAAAAGTATATTTATAAGTGTCATTTCTCTCATCCCACCATCTTAAATGGGTCACATTGAGATTGCATTCTCTATTAATGACATCTGTGATTCTGTCTTGACCAAAAAGAGGGTCTCTTAGGAGATGTATTAAGTTATTACACTTTGATGGAAGATTATAAAGACATTTGTTTGTAATAACTGCCAGTCCTTCACAGTAAAAAGCTCTTCGCTTTGTCCTTCTCAGGACATCGTGTGTGTTTTTACTCTGCTGCTGCATGAGCTGTCTGGATCCCAGCTGGCTCTCACACACACACAACCACAAACCTACAGATGCGCAAATATATACGACACACTCGCGTAAACAAACCGAGTCACAGTCGAACAACATCAAACGTCATCTGATCTCAAGATGTTTAAATCGCCTGTGAGTCACACACACACTTTTAACAGACACACTAAACAATGACTGCGATAATCTCATTACACTGAAGAAAACCGCATGAAATTCTGTCATCGCTAACGCAGTTTACAGAACTAGTCTTTAAGAGTAACAAGAGTTTTGTGCATGTACTTAGCAGTGTGTGAGAGAGCCACACATAATATCACACCTATGAAAACAACACACACACTCGGTGCAGTGACGGCAGGGGCCGACCACAGAGCAGCTGCACAATGACTCACTGAATCATTTGCGTACTGATAGATTGACTCACTGAGCCAGAGAATCATTTGCTGCATGAGTCGCTGACTCACTGTTTGTACAGCCAAATGACTCTGAATCAATGAAGCCGAACCACCACAAAGGCACCTCAGAAGTCTGTTTATATCCAAAAGTTACACCATATATTGGTGAAAACTCCCTCCTTACTGGATTAATCTCACAAGAACACATCCAGGTTACATTTCAGGCCAATGGAATGAAACGAGAAAAATATGTTTCGCATAATAAAACGGAAGCCTGTTTCTTAATTTGCATTGTGACATTTTCATGGCAATTAAGCATATTTTATTTCACACTCTCATTTACGTTAAAAACAAATCTAATTCACATTAGTGTAATGTAAAATATGTTATTTAATAATAATATATATATATTTATACAAAATAATACATTTTACTGTAGTGCATTTAATTGAAATAAAATTAATAACAGTAATTTTAGTTCTTTAATATATATTAAAATTTTAAAATAAATAAGCACAATTTACTATTTTTTAAAACTATTATTTAAAAGTATATTTTAATTTAAAAAATGTAAGTATAAAAATTACATAAATATAAATATAAACACAATAATCTCTCTCTCTATAATGTATCTATAAAATATATTACATAAACATATTTCATAAATATAATAATTGAAAGTTGGATGTTTGGGAATGTCAATTGAATGTAATAACGCAAAATATTTTCAGTCTTGAAATGTTTTGCTACTATTTTTTGTAAAGCAAAATATACATTAAAAAAAAATAATAATTGTATTTTCCGGTGAAATATGGCTAAGACATGTTTTACGGAGATTTGCCATTCCATTAAATTTTGTTAAAAAACACAACCATTCTTAATGTCTTGACATTATAAAGTTACATACACTGTCAACAAACTTCAATGTTCACACCGCAAAGTCCATCCAGACATTTTACTAAAACTAAACAGCAAAAACAGCTTGCTCAGAAATCATCATGACATCAAAACTATAAGCTCATTAACATATGAGCGCCCACATTTGACATTGAGCCAATCATAACAGAGATCAACCACAGACAGTAGTCTTAAAGATACAGTAACACACACAAAAACACCCTGCTTGGTGGAAGGTGGAAAACGCTCATGAACCTCAGGAACAAATGTGAGATGTGACCAAACTGTACTCACAGCCGGCCGCCCCGACACAGTAGGCAAAAATAGTTCAGCTCCATCTTTATTTACACGATTCTATTACGTAACATGTTATCTGCTCTTATACGACCCCTTTAAATACTCGCAGCAGGAGAAGCCCAGCTGTCTGGAGAACAGAGAGGAAAACATCAGCAGAGAGAGACAGAGAAAAAGCTCCAGACACAGGAAATAGAGGCTCAAGATCTGGAGCCGAGAGGAAGTCATCGACTGGAGACAGAGCGAGATTGAGAAAGCCAGATTAATACAAAGAACGAGTATGTTTATATGCATCAAGCGCTCATATAAATATGTTTTATATCTGCTGTGAACTGTTCTGCTGTGGAAATGATGTATATATGCATGAAAAAGTTCAACTAAGTCCACAGTCATTGCTGTTTTTGGTCATTTAAATAAAGCTAAAATAAAATATTAACATTAAATAACTAAAAAGCAGAAATGTTGGCTTGGCAACTAACCAAAATATGCAAATAAAATCAAATTAATTATAAATAAAATATGCACAAAATTTACTATAATGGTAATAAAATAAATTACAAAAACTACAAAATAAAATTTAAATAGGAAAAAATTATATAAAAATGACAAGCACATAAAAAATGACTAATACTTAAACTAAAATGTTATTAATAAACAATCTATTATACTGTACAAAAAATAATGATAATTTTCTGCTAATTGTATGAATATTTTCTTTAACTTCCTTTAATGAAATAAAAAAAAAATTAGGTGAAATAGAGGTAAAACACCTGTAGAAAACATTAACAGATACAAATTAATTAATCAGATTAATACAGT
This sequence comes from Sinocyclocheilus anshuiensis, assembly GCF_001515605.1. Classification (NCBI taxonomy): domain Eukaryota; kingdom Metazoa; phylum Chordata; class Actinopteri; order Cypriniformes; family Cyprinidae; genus Sinocyclocheilus; species Sinocyclocheilus anshuiensis. The sequence goes on along the minus strand of NW_015546115.1, from coordinate 574,431 downwards.
ACATTGTGTTGTATTATTACAGGTTTTTTACAGTGTACTTAATACTCAAATGTTCAACATTTCAAAGACGTCCTTGCAAACTTGCACGTTTCAATAATATATTTCAAAACAAAATCTGACATAAATGTTATCATGTTTTTCTTACCCTCTCAAATAATGACAAAAACTGTAATATTTCTGGTTGGCTTCCAATTTCTGGTCTGTCTGATCTATATTCAGTCTCTGCTAAAGTTCTAGCAACAGCAATTCATGTCATAATGTTTTACTGTGTCTTTTAACAAACCTTACACAAATAATCGCAGCACTCCATATTATTTATGGTCAAAGACCTCAACATAACAAAGCTGAAATGGGGTTAACAGACATGGACTAAAAGCCACAAAGGTCTAGTTTTCGTTTCATGGGGTCTTTCGGCGAGCTGCTTCTGTTGAACTTGTTGGACAAATTGATCAAGGACGTAAATACATGTGCAGAAAACACAGGTGCTCAGGTTTATCGAAGCCTTCGCAACCTGTTATTATTCATCCATTCGGCCGCTGTGCAGTAACTCATGCAAAGTCTACTTGCTGTTTTTTTTGCTGCAGGTTTGATGCTTTACCGCCTCGGGCTCTCAGTGCCGGCGGAAAGAGATGTGAGAGAACGGGGAAAAGCATGATAGTGGTTATTTTTACCTGCATGGGAATAAACAGATAGATAAATACAGGAGTGAAGGAGGAGGGGAAGAAAAAGCACATTGAGATGAACAAAAACATTCCTAAATATAAGCACACACACACTCACACTCACACTAGCACTAGCGAGTTAATGATGAATCAGTGTTCCTCTAAATGAAGCACAGTCCTGCTACAAATGACTTACAGAACCAGCTGCGTCTGAAACAAACATTCCTGGACATTTTCATCAAAACCAAGTCATCTAAACCTGATGATCCGGAGTGTGCAGGAGTGTGCAGGAGACCGAGAAACTTGAGTGGAGTTTTTAAAGGTCCCCTGAAGTGCCTTGAAACATGCAGTATTATTCTATGTGGTGACATCCGCATATGATCCGCTCCGTGCGATCGCGTCTCTGGACCGGAGCCAAAGTCCGGATCAGACTGTGCGCGCTGCCATGGTTCACGTGAAACAACGTGAAACCAGACCTCCTTTGCACCAATCGAAAGCATCTTTACACTGTCTGAATCGTTCCCTATCACCTACATTGTGCACTTCGAGCCATTCACTGTACAGGAAATACTACACTGTGCAGGAAATACTACACTGTGAACAAGCGACCGATCTTAGCTGCAGCTTCAGCGTCTATTTATAGTGCAGGGGGCGGGCGCTTCGGATTCTAGAGAGCATTTGATTGGTCAGAAGATCTGATGAGAAGCTGAAGTACGATGTGACGTCAAAAAAATCGTTGAGCCGTTTTGGCGGAAGTGACGAACTGCAAGCTTTGAATGCTTATATCTTCTAAATGCGAATTTTGTCACTGTTTTGGAGCACACTGCCTTATAGATAACCTTAAGACTAACATATTGATACTAACTTTAATTTTGATTTCATGGGGACTTTAAGGTCAACCATCACTATTGCTCATACTCGGGGGTGAATGGGGATCTTTAACTTCTTCAGCACTTATTTTTTGCTAATAAAGATATAACCAATTGCAAAAGTTTAGTGAAGTCAGAAAACCATTACTTTTTAGCAGTGTTGTTATCATTAACTTAATCTAAAATTATTACAAATGGCTTTTGGTAACTGAAAAACATACAAATTAGAAATGTTGTCTTGGAAATAATAAGTTGAAGCACTAAAATTACTAAAAAAATTGAATAAAAATAAAGCTAAACAGAAATATTAAAAATAAAATAAATTAGAAATACTAGATAATACACTTCATTTAAAAGGTTGCCTTGACAACTAACTGAAATAAAATAAGTTGAAGTTGAAGCACTAAAATAACAAAAAATTAAATAGAAATAATTAAAGCTAAATAGAAATAAAAAACATTAATAAAATAATAAAAAATAATACAAATATGCCACTTGATTGAAATATGAAAATAACAAAAGGTTTAGTTATAATCACTATTGCTTATATTTCCAAAACCCCTAAGCATTCAAATTCAGGCTGAATGTTGATTTTTAACTTCTTCCACACATATTTTTAGATAATAAAGATTTGAACCGTTTTCAAAAGTTCAATGAAGTCTATAGTCATTGCTCTTTTCCAGAGTTTTTATTGTTAGCTAAGTCTAAAACTATTGAAAATCATTTTTGGTCATTGAAATAAAGCCGAAATAAAATTAATTACAAATATTAGATGTTTGGCAACTGAAATAAAACAAGCTGAAGCATTTATTTCAAGCATTAAATTACTAAAACTGAAATAAATTAGATTGTACTTGAAAAAAAATTTGTAATATGAAAAATTGTGCTAAAAGGTTTAGTTAATGTTTCTGAGAAGTGTTTTCAAAGTCAATCATCACTATTGCTCAGAAGTATCAAACTGCCGATCTTTAACTTTTTGAGCACTTCTGTTCATCTAATAAATATTGAAATCCGTGTGAAGCGGCAGAGACGTGCTGTTGGTGTTGAATACTGCTCTTTGGTCCGTCTGTATTACTGTGGGTGTCTGTGCTTCTGTGTATGGTGATGTCATGATGTGAGACTGTCATGGCAACCAAATAAACCTCCCGGCGCATTTGGTCAGTGAGTTCCAGCCCAGCCTGTGAAACACACACACACACACACACACAAACTCACGACTGCTCGGCGTGACTAAACCATTCTGAGAGAAGAAAAAAACAGACAGCAGGAATTCAGACCATCTTCCTTTCCACACAGTAATATCTCCATTTTCAGGTTCAGACAGATGAGCAAACTTGGATGAAAAAGGAGTAAAAGACTCGCGCACATCAATGAAGACCACTAAAGACCACTGTAGACCAGCACAGACCAGTTAAACCACACATCAGTGAAGACCACTACAGACCACTGAAAAAGACCTCCTTTTTTATTTAATTTTATTTTAGATTCATTTAAAATTTTTATATTATATTCGTTTTATATCTCATTTAACTAACTGATTATCAAAACAATTCTTAATATTTCTGTTGAAAATACATCTAAGGTTATCCAAATACTAATTTTAAATAAAAATAAAAGTCATGTTTCAAATACTTTATAAGAAAAATATTATACATTTAAAATGTTGTCTATATATATATATATATATATATTGACAGTCCCTATAATCAGACAAGTCATCGGTTATATAACGTCCTAATTAGGGCTGTCAGTTTAACGCGTTAACTTAATTAATTAGTTATAATAAAAAAAAAATAACGCAATTAAAATATTTTAACGCAGTTAACACACTGGCCCCGCCCCCAGACCTGTACATCATCTTACATTTCATTTAGTTGACTGCTGACAAATATGATGCAGGGCCACAACTCCATAAATGCAGTTATGCCCTAAAATTCAAGATATCGGTGCAAAAAATGCCCCTGTATGTGTTTTTGTCTCATATTTATATCATACGATATCACATGAGCAGTGAGAGCAGTCGGCTATTACACGAGTGCTGATTTGTCCTGAATATCACGAGTTTAAATGTGATTTTATACAACAGTTCAGTAAATAAGAAGTCGATATTGTGTTATATTTTAAACACAATATTATGTGTTTTTGCTCAATTTTGCAAAGAATATATTACCTTTAAAGCCACAGCAGAACTGTTGTGCGTCTCCGAGCAACACAGCTGTAATCCGCGTTTTGAACGAGTCGTGTGAATCAATGATTCAAAGGCCATTCATAAAGAGAGCCGTTTACTTCATTCCTGAATGAATCAGCCGTTTGAACGAATCGACTGAAGACATTTACTGCCGCCTGCTGGCAGATTTCGTTTCTTTTTTAGCGTATCATTTAATTAATAATAATATTAATAATAATAATGATAATAATAAAAACATTAAAGGGAAAGTTCACCCAAAAAATTTTACTTCTGTCATCATTTACTCATGTCGTTTCAAACCTTTCTCATGTGGAACATAAAGGAAGGTATTTTGAAGACTGTTGGTAACAAAGCTATTTTGGTTACCAATGACTTTCATTGTATGAACAAACAATACTGAGATGTTTCTCAAATTATCTTCTTTTATTTTCCATAGTTTATGTTAGGCTGTTGTAGCCTAAATGTTTATGTGTTATACATTTTTTTGTTGAATCAAATAAAATATTTCTAAAGCTACACCATTCATAAAGAGAGCCGTTTACTTCATTCCTGAATGAATCAGCCGTTTGAACGAATCGACTGAAGACATTTACTGCCGCCTGCTGGCAGATTTCGTTTCTTTTTTAGCGTATCATTTAATTAATAATAATATTAATAATAATAATGATAATAATAAAAACATTAAAGGGAAAGTTCACCCAAAAAATTTTACTTCTGTCATCATTTACTCATGTCGTTTCAAACCTTTCTCATGTGGAACATAAAGGAAGGTATTTTGAAGACTGTTGGTAACAAAGCTATTTTGGTTACCAATCACTTTTCTATGACAATGATTTTTCTAAAATGATCTTGAATTATGTTCCATAGTTTATCCAGTCGTTTCAAACCTTTCTTTTGTGGAACATAAAAGAAGGTATTTTGAAGACTGTCGGTAACTAAGCTGTTTTGGTTAATGACTTTCATTGTATGAACAAACAATACTGAGATGTTTCTCAAATTATCTTCTTTTATTTTCCATAGTTTATGTTAGGCTGTTGTAGCCTAAATGTTTATGTGTTATACATTTTTTTGTTGAATCAAATAAAATATTTCTAAAGCTACAGTTTGTAATGTCAACTTGATACTTTCTCATTTAACACAAAAATATCTTTAAATAATCTTTTGTGGGTATTTTCATAGTCAAATTTATTTTGTGATTAATTAGATTAATTAATCAAAACATCATGTAATTAATTAGATTAAAGATTTTAATTGACTGACAGCCCTAATATATATATATTAGTGCTGGGCAACGATTAATCGCGATTAATCAATATATATATATATATATATATATATAGAGAAAGAGAGAGAGAGAGAGAGAGAGAGAGAGAGAGAGTCAGTCACGCTATAAAACGCATGAAGAAGATGATGAACAATGCAAATAGTCTTTAATAAAGCCACACAAGGGTAAATCCAAGACAGAATAGGCAGGAGACACATGCAGGGATGTAGTAGATTGCATGACAAACAGAGAACAGAACACAACTAATATAGAATGAAGACCTCTGTAAACCAGAACAGATGTGTAAAAAACTAATATAAACCAACACAGGTCAAAGACCACTGCAAACTGCTAAAAAAGTCACCCCTTTTCATTTATTTTACATTTCTTTTTTCATTAATATAAAGTCATATATATTATAATGTAATTATATTACATTATATTTCTCTAATTTATTATTAAAATAATTAATATTCAGGGGTAAAACACATCTTAGATCAACAAAATACTAAATTAAAATAACTTTAATTGTGCTAGACATATAAATAAATAAATCAACTTAAAAAGAAAGGTCAATGCAGACTATCAAAAGCCAGTGAAGACCACTACAAACCATGAAGGCCACTACACAGACCAGGGGCCTGTTTCATAAAACAAGCTTACCAAATAAGCCAGGCTTATTTCAGTTAGTCTGACTTATTTTGAACCAAATCAACTGACAATACGTCAGACTAACTAAAATAAACCTGGCTTATTTGGTAAGCTTGTTTTATGAAACAGGCCCCAGAAATGACTGAGCAAGAAACATCACTCACTGCAGCTGAGGAAGACTTGAACAAGTCTGTTTTTGTTGTCACACTGCAGCTCTTCCCACAGATGAAGCTACTTAAGCACAATTACATCACTCCTGAGTCAATAATGGTTCCTATTAAACACGAGCGAATCAGTGAATCACTGCAAGAGCAGAAACAAAAGAGAAAGTGCAGCAATCTGGAGGTTTACTGTAAACAACTCATTCACTGTGAACTGCTCACTGCATCGCGCACGTCAGCACCAGACACTTACAGATTAAAGGGGTCATATGATGCGATTTCAATTTTTCCGTACAGTATTTGAAAAATAATGTGTTTTTTGAACATTAAAGCATGTCAACATATTCTGCTACACCAAATACACAAAATAATGATCTTTAAAATAGCATCATATGACCCCTTTAAAATGGATTTCCAATACACAATAACACCGCTTCTTATGAAAGATGCTACTTTGGAGGTTTGGAAAGCAAGTCAGGTTGGATTTGCACTTCACACTCATCCAGTTCAGAATGACACAACTGGAGAAGGAAAAGGAGTGAAGAAACCTCCTAGGAATGGGAACGGGAGTTGATCTGCGTTTTTTTTCTTGAAGGGTGGAAAGAAGGAGCGGGTGGTAGGGGAAAAGCGGCGATCCTGCGCGCAGCAGCTGTGAACTTGAGAGACGCGGCGCGCTGCCAGATAGCGCTCCAACGCTAATGCACCTCGCCAGCGTGTGTCAGCGCCATGACGACAGGCTTTTACATTTAATTACTGTTAACCAGACATCCTTTCATTCTCACAGCAAAGAAAATGTTATCATCTATCTCGGTCTTAGAGACGCTTAAATATGAAAGATCACTGGGCGGCCTCGGCGGCGCAACGAGAGAAAGGAAGTGAGGTCAATGATTTAAAACTCCTAAAGCTCTTAAGACGTCGCGTCTGTGCTCGTCTCCGTGACCTACGGCGACTGTCTCTGGAGATTTCAGTCTCAGAAAGCCAAGACTCACTGACTTTATCCTTCTTTTTGAATTCCTCTAGACAGAAAAGACAGAGAAGCTCCAGAATGTTTGTAAAACTGCAGCTGCTTTGTGTAGATGAAAACTTTTTTGTTTCATCTTAGAATCATTTTTATTTCATTTTAATCAGTCTTTCTGTCTGTATCTTAAAATATCCACTTCAGAAACACTTTCTGCATATTTTTTTGTTCCATTTAGGAACCACTTAAATAGAAAATAACTTATATAGACAGAGAAAACAGCATGAATTTAAGTTTTAAAACTGTGTAAAAAAACAACAATGTAAAAACTCCTATTGCCCACAAAGACATCTGCATTCATAAACATTCATAAATAAAATTTACTGCTGCATTAGCACAACTTATTGCAATCTTTAAGCATTGGAGTTAACAGGGGGAGGCCGGGGTTATAGTTGTCAAAACTGTACAAATCTTAGTAAGATTTCAAATCAAATTCCAGTTGCACAAATGCTTGTTTCAATATCACCATTTCAATATCACCATATTTGGCCCTTCTGTTCGTTCAGTGTGTGTTCAATGAACTGAAACTTTTTTCCATGGGCAATAATGGCGGAAAAACCAATAACTTTTTAGCTTTGTGTCTACAGAAATTGACTTGCAGAAATAAACAGCCTGAGAAATATTCACTGGAGAACAACAACAAGCCCCCTAATGAAGAGCTTGTAAATGTGACCTATAGTGTTATTGACAATTTTACAACAGTTGCCTGATGAAAGATTTCGGTCTTGAAGTTTATGCCCTAAAAAAAGAGTTCAAAGTATCAGATCTTTCTGCACATACATCTGCAGCCTATGTGAATGGATAACACATGCTGGAGCTCGAGCGCCACAGAAACGAGAGTAAAGAACACAGTATTCTCAATGCAAGGACGCCGTCGCAGGATGCATCACACGTCTACCTGCACAATCTCTTCATGCATCTGCTGGTACACAAGCTGTGTGCACGGGTTAAATCAAGTGCAGGCATAAACTTATGCAGCTATTTGGACCTTTTCCTGGGTTGAGATGTGAGATGTTTTCTCCACTTAGAGAAAGCTAAAGTACCACTTTTTCACAGTTTTTACAGACTGAGATGAATGGATTGATTTGGTATTGACTTTTGGTCACCAAAACAAAGTCAGTGTGTCACATAACCTCCATCATGAATAAAACATCATAATACTAAGGAAAAATGTTTCCTAGATGGTTACACCAGTTGACATTTAGTCACTGCATCTGAATGTTTTGTAGAATACAAAATAAATTGTGTGTTTTTTCAAAAACGTAGCCTATTAAAAACAGCATACTTGGCACTTGTGTTTTAAACCAGACTTTCAAAAGATTTTGGGTAGAATGGAAATCCCAAGAATTTGAATCCCAAAATTACCACTAGATAAAGTCAAGACAATTTTTAATTTGTAACTATGGACTGCGTTGACAAGAGTGATGTAGAAGTATTCACCATTAAGCTTACACTGGTGATGTACCAACATCACAGTAATAGCTATATGACATGAGAGCAGTGCCTGTAGATATGTGTTATTTAAGAAAAATATAATTATATAAATATAATTTTTTTTCTCAAACATAGTGTGGTGTAAAACGCCCCCAATGAACATGGCTTAAAGGGTTAATTCACCCAAAAATGAAAATTAGCCCACAAATTACTCACCCTCAAGTCATCCTAGCTGTATATGACTTTCTTCTTTCAGACGAATCCAGTTGGGAGTTACATTAAAAATTGTCTTTGATCTTTCAAGCTGTTTAATGCCACTCAGCGGGTGTCGCATGCATCAGTCCAAAAGAAGTGAAATAAAAAGCGCCCATCCATATATAAAAAAAAGTGTCTCACACGGCTCCGGGGGGTGAACAAAGGCCTCCTGTAGCGAATCGACGTGTTTTTGTAAGAAAAATATCCATATTCAAAACGTAATAATCACTTTAATGTAGCTTGCTCCAACCGTTGTACAAAGCTGTTTCATGGCACTCAGCGGGTGTTGCATGCATCAGTCCAAAAGAAGTTAAATAAAAAGCGCCCATCCATTAAAAAAAGTGTCTCACATGGCTCCGGGGGTTGAACAAAGGCCTCCTTTAGCGAATCGACGTGTTTTTGTAAGAAAAATATCCATATTCAAAACGTAATAATCACTTTAATGTAGCTTGCTCCAACCGTTGTACACTGGACGTATGAGTTCAGCTCTGCGCATGCACCACTCAGAAGTGACGTACACAGAAGCGCAGCGGAGAGATCAAAACAAAACAACGGTCACTTATTAGAAGTACAAAACGAGGATTTGTAAAGAAGAATGTCGGAGGATTTCGATATAAGCCAAGAGAAGACTTGTTTTCCTTTTCTAAAGCAAGGAAACTTTGCTTCTTTTGATCCTGTAAACAAACGTTGGTTTTCATGAGACGCACCGGCGCATGCGCAGCGCTGAACTCATACGTCATCCCCCCGGAACTGCTTCTGTGTTCAACTGCTGGCGCAAGCTAGATTAAAGTGATTATTACAT
>NW_015546115.1:473183-564688 GCF_001515605.1 Sinocyclocheilus anshuiensis | reverse complement strand
GAGACTTTGCTTCCTTTGCTCCTGTTAACAAACGTTGGTTTTCACGAGACTCACCGGTGCATGCGCAGCACTGACCTCATACATCATCCACCCGGAGCTGCTTCCGAGTACAACTGTTGGCGCAAGCTACATTAAAGTGATTATTACGTTTTGAATATGGATATTTTTCTTACAAAAACGCATCGATTCGCTACAGGAGGCCTTTGTTCACCCCCCAGAGCCGTGTGAGACACTTTTTTTATGGATGGGCGCTTTTTATTTCACTTCTTTTGGACTGATGCACTGCAACACCCTCTGAGTGGCATTAAACTGCTTGAAAGATCAAAAACAGTTTTTAATATAACTCCGACTGGATTCATCTGAAAGAAGAAAGTCATATACACCTAGGATGACATGAGGTTGAGTAATTTGTGGGCTAATTTTCATTTTTGGGTGAACTAACCCTTTAATTACTGTAGTTATTCTGTTCTGAATGTCAAATTCCTTGTTTTCCCATCAAATGAATTCTAACTAGTTGGTTGAATAAAAATATTTGGACTTTATATTTAAAAATCACCTTAAGCTAGCATCAGGTAGGCCTAACTAGTTTGGTAGCAAGTTAGCATCAGCTAACAATTAGTTTTTTCAAATTATACTTTTTCATAATTTCATAATTATTAATTATATTATTTTTCATTTTAAGCTAAAACTGCCTGCACTCTGATTTTGCTGTAAATGCATAAAGCAAATTGCTTTGTCTGGGGGGCATTTTACTCCACCTGTGGGGCAAAACGCCCCCTTGGTACAAATAAATTTTTTATTACAAATCTAATAACATAAAAACTCTGGACATTTTTCATACTTGGTTCATATTATGTCAGTGTCACTAAAACTATTATAACTTTTCTGAACACTTTTAACTTTTGTTTCACAGAAAAAAATTAGATACACAGTCCTTATAAGGGGGGCGTTTTCCCCCACTCTACCCTTCTATTTTTTTCCCCATCCCAGACATCCTCAGTTATGACTGATTGACACATAAACAGTGGCAGTCTGAAGTATTACACCAGCCAACATTCTTCACCCGTCACCTCAACCAGATCACAACAAACACCCGCATCATCGCCCACAAACCCGAGCGGCGGCGGTCGGTGGGTCACTTACAGAGTGTGCGTGTCGGTCGGTAGGTCTGACGCCGCTGGGGCCTGATCCAGCCCGATGCTGGAACAATTAACCACGCACGAGTTTTGCGGTCCCACCGCCGAGCAAGAGCAGTTACCCGGACACGGGCTGCAGGCTCTCCCGTCTGCCGCGACGCCCGAGCGCGCCTCCAGGCAGCAGAGCGCAAAGAGCAGACTGGAAAATAATCCAAACTTTGGGAGGCAGACGCCATGTTTTCGCTTAAACACAATCTGTCCATTTCTACAAGGCATAGCTCACTCGCATCCCATCGCCCCTTCTGTCGGTGAAGTTTTCCTCGGGGCGCGTTGAGGAAAGTTCACTCTTTTCCCAGTTTTTCCATAAGAGAAACGGCGTAGAAAGCGTCGCAAATCGCGTTTCCCCCCCGAGTTCGCTGACGTCCCCCCTCTATTCCTCCGTTAACGGAACTGGATTCACTTCTTCTCCAGAGGAGGGGAAAAACTCTGGATTCTGCTCTGCCAGAAGTTCCTGAAGAACTTCCTCTCGTGCTCCCATCCTGCAGTGCCGCTGCTCTCCACTGGATGCACAACACAAGCTACTGATTATTAGGCATGCTATACCCAATCCATTACCACAGCTAGATGTTTTAGACTTGATCTTTGACTTGATTTAGTTATGGCACAACTTTTCTACTATGCGGCCCATTTTATTGTCCATATGCATAGAGACCACGCGCACACATAAATGCATTGGATGATGTAAAGGCAAGTGGCGTGATAAAGAAACATCATCCAAATATTGTTCACCAGGTGCAGAACTTTACAATTGTGACATGAAAACCTGGTAATTTATTTAAAAAAAATATTGCAGTTGTTTCCGTTTTCAAGCAATATTATTTTGAATTGGTGATGTCTTCAATAGCATTGTCCATTAATCTTATGTAATATTTTATTCTTTGCAATAATGACAGTTTCTTAATGACATCATCGTCCAGGAAGGGGCATAATATTTGGTGACAAAACAACATCCTAAAACATAATTTTATAATCATTTTATTTTTTTACAAAATGTAGCTAATTTTAGAGCTGCCAAAGCTAGTGTACACCAAATATGTTTAACATTTTTTTTTTATTTTTTTTTTTTATACTGCACATTCAATAAATCTACCATTTTGTTCTGCTACTAAAGACTGGTTAGAAATCAAGATATTAATTCCAGTTCTTTTTTTCTTTTTTTTTTTTAATTATACATTGGTGATTTTTCTTTTTTATCTGTCAACTTAATTAAAAGTAAATATTTTCCAAATAAGTTTGTTTTAGTATGTATGACAATGTAAAAGCCAATTATTCATTTTTGGGAATTTTTGATTTAGTTCTCTTAAGTTAATATTTTAAGACTTTTTGACACATTTAATATTTTCGTCACACAGTATAAATGGATTTAAATACATAAAGATATACAACATCTAGCATCAAAAAGTTTGAAAACCCTAAAACCTTCTGTCTGATTAAATTACAGGAATCAGTATGATAATATCAACATTTCAAATGATTGTCAGAACGAATATGATGTCCTCTTAGAACAATGCTTTATCTCCATATTTCTATTCTGTTCATTTTCTTGCTGCTGTATAAATAATCAAGTCATAATTAATAGCTACAGCTTAAGAATCTGAGTTTGACCAGAGCATTTCTGAGAGTCTGATATTCCCTTTTATAGGAATACACTTTAAAATTACAACACAAGCATATTCATTTTTTTAAAGAAGGTTCAGAAGGTAATGATCCTGAAATAACTCTCTGCAGACATAAATAAACTATAGCCTTTATTTCTTATCTTTTCCTTAGGGAAATTTTCCAAATATGGCTAATTCATCATTCATGCACATTGTTTTGCACTAACCAGAGCAAATTCGATCTCTGGCAGAATGTGGATGAATTATTCAGGTCTTGATGGGGTATGTTGTGTGTTCAAACTCTAGGGGGAACCGCAGAAGAAGTCTCAGATCTTCACATCATCTGAATTAGTGCTGGGCTGAAACAAAACCCAAGGATGCAACTAAATATACAAGTCATTGAAAAACACACATGGCTGCTTACACACTAAATTTTTAGGAGTGACAACCTTATTTAAATAAGCTGCAGAAGTGAATTATCGTTTCGTGTGTGTACGGCACAGAACTCACTCTCGAAACGGCAATAATGATTGACACTGTCAGAGTTGGGTAGTAACTGATTACATGTAGTCTGGATTAGCTACGTAATCAGATTCCAAAAATTAAGTATTTGTAATTAGATTAAATTACATTTTAAAATACTTGTAATCAGACTACAGTTATTGATTACATGATTACATATTATTTGCACAATAGCAATAATGTATTCATGATTTATTGATTCTAACTTTTTTTTTTTCCTTTCTAAAATAGCCTACAAAAATGACCGTGAATTTAACGGTAAAAGACTGTAAAAATGCTACAGTAAAAACCTGTTAAATGGTTAACGGTAAATTCCCCTACTATATACGGTGAAAAACTGTATTGGACATACATTTTACGGTAGTATACCGTTTTTGGAAATGAAAAAGACCGTATAATTTACAGTGAATTGACATTCCCAGAATTCCCTGCGTTACATTTCAAATTTGATGTTTTTTTTGTTGAAATAACTATGTTTCTTCTTAGTTTTTTCTTATCAGTTTTGTATATTAGGGTTTTATGTTACACCTAATGTTGTTAAATTAATGTTTATTGCATTATACCAGTTTCATGTGTGTTACCATGATGGTGTTTGGTGTTTGTGTGAATGACACTGTCCACCTTCTATATATGTTATTATTTAAAAGCTGCTTGTGATGGGCTTTGGTTCATCATGTGACTTTCTCATCACCACCTGTATTTGGTGGTTATCAGTGTATTACAAAGGTGCAAAACAGATTTCAGTACTTCAATAGGTTGGTATATTAACATTATATCAGTTAATGAAAATACGGTATTTAACTGTAAATTTAAGTTAAAACCGTAAAACCTAAAACATTGCTACCGTATTTTTGACGGTAAAATTCCGGCAACCACAGCTGCCATTTTTTTACTGTAAATTTGATGGAATTTTTTTTACAGTGTACATTCAGAAGGTCTTCCAGTTTTGTAAACATTTACACAGAGATCAGTCATTAGTCTGTGGCAAAGCATTTGACCACTGGATTTACAAAAATCCTTTCAGGTTTCAACATTGCATCAGCTACTGATAAACACATTCATTTTTATTTGAATTATCAATAAAAGTCGGTCACTGAACGGTTACCCAACTCTGAACAACATTACAACCATAGCAATGTACTTGCTGCTATTTTTGACCGAAGTAATATTACCGCGACCAAAGAATCGTTATGTTCAGCGATGTTAACTAAACCACCGTCCTGTTTTATGGTTGGAAGTCTGCTTTGCAGAGCGCGTATATGTCCATGTATTATAAGCGACACTTATTAAGCATCTTTGGACATGTTGTTTGGGCTCGGCTCATAAAGCAATCCATTTTATGGAGGTAGCTTTATAGGCTTATTCTCATTTGCCGTTTTTTATGTCAAAATCTGGCAACACTGAGTCAAGAGGTGATTTCTTGCACCACAACTCTGACATGCGTTTAAATACGTCATTAACTACCAGTGCTGGGTAGATTACTTACAAATTATAGTCCATAACTGATTACAAATTAGGCCCTATATAATGAAAAGTGTAGTCATTAATGTTATCTAGATAACTCATTTTAGCTAATGTATTCTGACTACGTTTGGATTACTTTTAGATTACTTATGACCATTGACCAGCATCAGAGAACATGCAAATGTGTTGTTAAATGATTGAAATATTAACTTTAAATATCAGGGGGACTTCAAGTAAATATTTTATGTCAAATGGGTTTGACTGAAAAAAAAAAGTTTGTGAATCCCTGCATCACATGAACAATCATTCACATCTCCATACTCACTATGACACACAGCAGAATTCTTTAGAAAGTAAAAAAAAAATAAAAATTAGGAATAATTTACTGCCATTTTTTGAATAGCTGTAATCATGTAATCCATAAAGAGTATAGCTTTAATCTGATTATTGGTATTTTAAAACCTAATGTAGTCTAGTTACATGTACCAAATATTTTTAATCTGATTACATAATCCAGATTACATGTAATCAGTTACCAGTGTTGCCAAGTTAGCGGTTTTCCCATGGAATTGGGCTACTTTAACACTGTTGCCGCTTTTGCTTCGGAGGGAATTTGCTTGCAGTTGTCACTCCCTTAAATTACTGAACTGTGTTTGTACAGAACAGGATTGAGCACTAAAAGGTGAACTGACAACTGAATTTACAGCCCCGACTGGAGTCAAATCTGTGCTTTTCTACATCAAACTGGAAAAAAGAAAGTCATCTGAGGAGATGAGAGGGAGTAAATCTCAACTAAGAAAAATCTTACCACCCAACTTATCTGTCCTCTCAGAGTTTTTGTCCCCCAGCATGCACTGCGTTTCAGGAGTTAAAGTGCCCGTTTGCACCAGGTCCAGCTGCGAGTCAGTCATCCCAGTGGATGTCATTAAAACACCACAGACGTCTGTGATCCACCCCCAAGATAAAAGAGCAAAATAAACCGAGAGACAGAGCTATCGTGCCTCTGTTGCTCAGAACAGAGAGGTGTGATGAAAGGAGGAAGAGAAAACGGGAGAAAAGAGAGCTGTGGAGAAGAACACAGCGAGAGACGGCAGCTCACTGTAACTGGAGTTTGGTTCATTTCAGGCAAACACACAGAAGAGTTACACAGGTTTAGTTGATCCAGACTCACCTGTGCTGTTATTTTCAGAGTTCACTGTGTTTGCTTACAAATTGTTCATGTAGAAAACGACTAGTTTCTGAATCACATGTGGCCACAATGTGAGGTTTACATGGTTGCTAAGGTACTGAGTGGTTTGCAGCACTTTGCTATGTGGTTGCTGGGATGTTCCGGGTAGTTGCTAGGACACTGCTACGGTTTTCAGGGTAGTTGCTAGGCTTGGGAGTTGCTAAGGTGTTGTGGGTAGTTGCTAGGACATTGCAATGTGGTTACTAGGGTGTTGTGGTTAGGGTGTCCTTGGAAGTTGCTATAGGACATTACTATGTGGTTAAAGGAAAATTCTGGGTAGTTGCTAGGGTGTTGGGCTAAAGTGCTCTGAATGATTTGTAACACGTTTCTATGTGGTTGCAAGGGTGTTCTGGGTAGTTGCTAGAGCATCACTAAGGTGTTCTGGTAGTTGTTAGGGTGTTGCTATGAGGTCACTAGGGTGTTCGGTTGCTAGGGTATTGCTATGTGGTTACTAGGGTGCTGCTAAGGTTTTCTAAATAATTGCCAAGTTAAAAGTCTCCATTCTAGGGTCTACATGAACAAGAGTAAATGTAAATCAGTGTCCCTCCTTTAGTGTTTTTTTTTTTACCATTCAAACCGTAACTCTTGACTGCTTATAAACACAACACACACACACACACACACACACACACACACAGATCTCCTCAACATGACACGACTTTCTCCGTGGGAATGTCACACGAGTGAGTGTCTGAGGTGTTTTTCACAGGTGTCTCATTCACCCTGATCTGAGCTGCTCTGCAGATCAGTTTGTCTCATCATCCTGGGATAAAGGCAAAAATAAAGAGATTTCAAGCCCAACCTGAGGAGTTCACTGATTGGACGCAGAACATTTTCATCCGTCCGTCCTTCTCTTCTCCCACCTGCTTTGTTTATTAAGTTAACCTTTCTTTATTACATTGTTGTGTTTATTTTGAGCCGTGTGCTCTGCCAGTCTCCACGGCAGGTGAATGTTGAGGTAGCTTATTTGTGTTTATATGGATATTTGTGTTGTGTACTCATTTGTACTTACATGTGTCTTTGAGGAGCTGAATGGCCTGAAAGATTTTACTTAATTCCAGCTGTGCCGTGTTTGCAGGAGGCCACACAAAGATTTACATTTCAAATAAACAGTTCTTTTGAACATCCTATTCATCAAAGAATGCTCACAAAATAAACAAATCATTGTTTTCACCTATATATAAAGCAGTACAACTGTTCTGAACATGGATAATAATCAGAAATGTTTCTTGAGCAGCAAATCAGCATATTATACTGATTTCTGAAGGATCATGTGACACTGAAGACTGGAGTAATGATGCTGAAAATACAGATTTGATCACAGGAATAAATTACATATTCACTTATATTCAATTATATATTCACATAGAAACCAGTTATTTTAAATTGTAATAATATTGTTTGATAACATTGTTTAAATAAATGCAGCCTCTGTGAGCAGAAGAGACTCAAAAAATCTTACCAACCAAACATTTGAACTATAATGTCTCTGTTATGGAGAAATAAATATGTGCAGAAAAATTTGCATAATCATAACTGTATATGTGTATGATTTCTCTGTCATATAGTACTACATCTTTTAGATGAATAAGGAAAAAACCGTAGGATGTGCACACATTAATTATGTGAAATTAGTTAAACGATTTTTACACTCTCCGAAAAAAAGGTACAAAAGCTGTCACAGGGGTTTAAAAAAGTACTAATATGTACCATCTCGGTACTAAATGCACACTTTAGTGGTAACTAAGGGTACCGTTCAAAACGTTTGTACCTTTTAATCTGAGAGTGGTATTTTAACCACCTGATGAAATATTTTGATGAAATAATGTTCATTACGCATTTTAAGATTCGATCTTTCAGTTCAGTCATAAGAGTTGTATTTCATACAAATAGCACCCCACTTCATGATCAGATGCATCTATCAACATAATTCATCAATTTTTAACCAGCAACCTACATATAAAAATAAAGAGTGTAAATTCAAAGCCATCAAAACATACAGCTAAAGAAAAGAAAGAAAGAATGATGGAGTGTATAACATTTTCACACATCTCAGGCAGACTCTACTGAGCACATGCTGAATCACTGTTAGCTCTAACTTGACTATGATTGAAGAAATTGCAGTCTCTGATTGCCGTATGATTCATATACCATGGCATTTACATGCTATAGTCATACGGTGCAATCATGAACGAGTCCAAGCACATGCATGCTACATTTCCACCAATGGTGAGGCCGTGGAATCTCTCATTATGTGTCTGTTGTGAGGGAGAGCATCCCTGTTGAAAAAACAGCTGCCGTGCTTCAAAACATGCCTAACCAGCATATGCTGTTTTTTTCAACAGGGATCAGACCCCCTTTAAACCATAAACATCAGCCTATTCATTTCTGCCAAGCATTTGTCTGAGAAGATTGTCTGCATCAGTTCTCATCTTTACAATTCACTGATTTGGGATCATCGGCACAAAGCCGTCACTGAACTCAGTAAAGTGGCATAAAAGTTGCTGAGGAGTGGGTTATGATCAGACAAGCAGGAGGGAAAATGACCTGCGATGTATGTGAGAGCTGCAGTGGTCTCATATTTTCACCAGGAGAAATTTCACATCAAATTGACACTGCTTGCTGCTCTCTTTGAAAGCATTGGTCTGTATTGAAAGCACTGGCATTCATTTGAAAATACAAAACTTTGAGTTTGGAGCAGAAAGCTCCAGAAAGCGGGAAGTCGTGGCCTAATGGTTAGAGAGTCGGACTCGTAACCCAAAGGTTGCGGGTTCGAGTCTCGTACCGGCAGGGATTGTAGGGGGGGGGAGTGTATGTACAGCACTCTCTCCACCTTCAATACCATGACTGAAGTGCCCTTGAGCAAGGCACCGAACCCCCAACTGCTCCCCGGGCGCCGCAGCATAAATGGCTGCCCACTGCTCCGGGTGTGTGTTCACAGTGTGTGTGTGTGTGTTCACTGCTGTGTGTGTGCACTTAGGATGGGCCAAATGCAGAGCACTAATTCCTAGTATGGGTCACCATACTTGGCCACATGTCACGTCACTTATATTCGATCTGACAGAACACTTCGAAATAGAAAGTCATGCTTCTTTATTTCTGCAATCAGGCACCTAAATTACTGCTCCAAATGTGATTAAATTTGCACTGGCGAGTGAATAAGGCAGTTACTCGCTATTAGACTGGAACATTATCAGAAACTGTAACATAATATACTGATTAAATCTGTTTTTTTATCTGGTGTAAATTGCATTAGAGATATTTGAGTGTCATGAAACAGCGTTTACATAACTTAAAAATGTAATCAAAGTTTCCAATACCTACTACAATGTTATTTTGGTATGATTGATGTACTATTATAGCTTTTGTTAATATTTTGAATTAGATTTTTAAAGTATTTTCTGTTACTACTGAAAATGAGAAATGTTGCCTTGCAACAACTTACAAATGAGAACAATGGAAGCAATCAAAACTAACAAAAGAGCAATGATACGCAAGTGCTATAACGAGTCTCAGTTAGCTTAACGCAGTACACGTAGCAAGGTCTTTTTTAAATTATATAATAAATAAAAAGAAAACAGACAGAATAGAAAAAGAATAGAGCAAGTTAGAGGCCTTAAATAAATGTATTTAATAATTTATTTTATTTTATTAAAAGTATTTAAATATATAATTCATATTATTGCTGGTCAGATTAATTTGCCTATTTCTATGCGAAAAGTTAAGTTGCGCATATAACTATTTGGACGCTTAAGTCACACTTAAAAACAAAACATCAAAGCGAACCAAGAATTTAAGTGGCATCTACAAATGAATGATTCAGGAGAATTCAGTCTGCAGCTGCATCAAAGTTATATTGAATATATTTCAGCACAGATTAGATTGGATTTTTCTGACTCCATAATATTTCATTTGTAAATATCATGCCTGGAGCAGCCCAAGCTGTCCATATCAATTTATTTTTTCATTTATGTTCTTTTCTGATCATACCACCGTGTCCTCTAATTGCATATATTTGCACTCGAGAACAATACAGCAGCGGCTTTCTAAGGATAAATGTCTTGAGATCAAACCTCAAAGCGGCGATATAAAAGCATGTAATTTCACTGCTTAGACTGAGGTGAAATCATACAATATTGGTAGGAAGACGGTGCAAATGCTGTTTGATTATATTCTATCTGTTGTGCAAGATCTGCTGGTCTTTTATTGCCAGTAGAAGAACAAATGGCAGCCTGGGAGTCATAATAAACTGTATTGAATCTCCTTCCTCTCTGTCCAAATGCAGGTAAACTATATTAACCCTCTATAAGTGCATCATGTAAATAAATCACCATAGTGACAAAATCCAATGACACACAGACATCTTATAGTTATGACTCCCAAAGCTTGAATATTGCACTTGGTCTTTTGACAATGTTTTTGCATTGAACTCAATTGTGACAGTGATATAACCTCACTTCGGCCTGTTCTTATGTCTGCACCTGGGGAAATTTTCCATGCTAACTACAATGTAAGTGAATTAGACTGGTGGAGAAGCAGAGAGAGATCAACACTAATTTTGTGGAAGATACCACCACCTGTCTCAATATACTCTCAATACACACCCAAACTCAATATATGTCTGTAGATAGTATTATGTTCTTCATAAAGGTCACTGTTAAGCATGATTTACAGCAGCAGAAACACCTTGATCCCCACAGAGCTCCTCATTAACCCTTTACCTGCCGTCTTCAGCCTCAACCTTCTCTCTTTATCCAGTATTTCAGAAAATAACTTAATCAATTACACATTTATGCTGTAGGATGCTTAAGAATTTATTATACTGAATATAACTGCCATGGAAACAAGAAGAAGAGAATCTGACACAAATAATAAAAGATTCAGTATGGGTTTTGGCCAGTAGGGGAGGCTATAAGCAGTCAAAAGGGGGTTGAAGGGTATTCGTGATGTTTCTACTAGTCGTTTTTGAATGCTTATCGATATTTGTTTAAGCGACTTTGTTCAACATGACAAAAATCTAAACACTGTGCACAAACCCAGAAGAAAATGTCGCTAAAGACAGTAAATATTTGCCAAAAATTGAATAAATGAATAAATAATATTGTAAGGATTAAAGAAACTCAGATACTTTGATCTCCTGAGAAACAGACAATACAAACATACACGGGCATCTTCAAGACACCCCACAGAGTGGTGGTGCAGGAAACGCCTCTCTCACATATGCATCAGTTCCTTTTCATACCCTTCTTTCCCCTTACCCAGCTTCCCTCCACTTGGTTCACTCAGAATGGTCAATAGTATAATGTTCTACATCAATGCAAATAATATTTACAGTCATGTTTGGTTTCATTTGAATAGTCTCAGGGTGAGTGGTACAATGGTCTTAATCTTACAAAAGTAGACTAAAAGATCATACAGATCCTAAGAGTTAAGAGATATTTTGCTTATTGTAATGGGAGTGCCCTCTCCCAGGGTCTTCCATGTAAATTACCTTCTGTTCCCACTGAGGTGTAAACCACCCAGGTCTGGGAACTGGGTTAATGCAAATTCCAATTGTTTGTACATGCCTCCATTTGGGGGATGTTTTATCTTGGTTTTGTATTTAAAGGATTGCAGCAAAAGGGTCGGCGCGATTCTGTAGCCAGAAAGCCCGTAGTATGAAGTGTGTTCACACACTTCATACTATGTATTTTCCTAAAAGTCAGGTATGCCTCTTACTCTTAGATTCGTCTAAGAGAATTTGATGTCTTGTATTGATTTGATATCTTTGAATTGGCTATGTAATTGGCATAATACATATTTACCTGACTGATAATAAATTGTTACATTTGATTTATTCTGACTTACTCTGAAATTATTTCTAGTAGATTAAAGTGGAGTCTAGTATTACCGCAAATCTGTGTTCAGGATAGATCATACAGAAGGCTCAATGAATGGAGCATGGGGCACATCATTTGAGACCTTTTCAAATTCTGACTATCACTGCCTTAGTAAGTTGCAGTTTTCGTAAATATACAAAAACTATGTAAATGTAAAAAATGGGTCACTGAAAAAAAAATCATTTTATTCAGCCACTAATCTGAATACTGAGAGGATGAATTCATCTAAATTTCCATATTGCATTATTATGCATTTTATATTATTCAGCGTGACATTGGTTTAGAGATTTGTAGCCTAAAAATACCCCATGATATGGTGATCACTGAAACAGAATGCGGCCTGTCAGAGCCGTCTAGGAAACACTGATGAATCAGAGAGAAGCTGAAGATTTGCAGGAACACGTGGATTCTAGTTAATCAATATCTGTAATTATCCTGCTGTGTACTTGTCAAGTTCAAAGCTGCCTCACGCATGAATGAACTCGACTTCAGTTGATCTCTGGTTCGTGTGTGTGTGTGTTTTCTGGATCTTCGGGATTTTCTCAGCAGCAAACACCCCTACTGTCTTAACACTGAGTATTTGTTGAGAGAGAAATTGAATTTTTTTATTTATGCTATCCACCAGGAGTACCATTTGTAAGCATGTTAATGTTTATGAGATACATTAAAATAAGATATTATACATTTATATTGATATTTAGTTTGAATATAAATGTGTGCTCATGCATTTAAGCACCTGTTAAAGATACTGTAGGCAAGTTTTACGCACACACTATGGCCATAATCATGTATGTACATACTGTAAAGATGAACTTACATCTCTGCTGCACATTTCTTCAGTTATGTATGTTTGTAGTATAGATATCATTGTCATTTGTCCTTTGATGTACAAACAACAAAAGACAAAATATTTTATTCCGCCGTGGTTGCACACTCCCCAAATGTCAGCATTGTTGTTTCATTAAAACTTAAAAATCTTACATACCACATACTACTCATCTGACTTTCTTTTTGCATACTATGTTGAAAGGAAGTATGCATATTCTTTGCGAAACGTTGACCTCCAAAAACAATCTCCAAAAACAATCGCAGTCGTACAAAATGATTGACAGGCATAAAGAGTTTTGGATTGGGCTGGAGAGATATTTCTTACAAAATGTCTTATTTCAGTGATATCTGTCAGGTAGTATGACTATTTTGTACTAGGTACATAAAAAAAAATTATTTTCCCCAGTGATGCCTGATGAAAGCCGCCATCTGTTTCTGTGCGATTAACACCTAGAACGGTGTATTCTGTGTACCTCAATTCTGCACGCACCTCAAAGCTCTTGTTTTATCTGTCTGCTGCATAATTATGGCAAAATCAACCAGCTGTAGGTGAGATATGAGTACAGGAACTCTGTGAATTATGTAATGAGGTGCCACCGTCAAACCGCCTCAGTATAGATGTCATGTGTGAAGGGAGACACCTGTGAGCCGTACGCCTCATCTTTGTCTCGCATCTTCTTCTTAAAAGTGACTTTAAGCTTGTTAAAGGCACATCTACCTCCAGGTCATGTCAGGAATCAAAACTTTCTCAGGTCTCCGTGTGGGTCGCGCCACTCATTTTAATGGATAAAGCTGCTATGGTCCATATCGGAGGTGCTATGTTGCTGGCACTCTTGAAAGATGGATAAAGGGGTGAATTTCACAAAACCTGTCAAGAAAAGGTCAAAAATGAGAAATAAGAACTTCCATTTAGCTATTTTTAAGATTTCCTGCATTTTGACATTATTCTTCATAATGTGAATCATGCGAATCATTGAAAGTAATGGAAAAGTTTGCCGCTAAAGTTGCTAAAGTAACAGTCTGAACACATTACAGTAATGAACATTTGGAAAGAAAATGCGATTAACTGCCATAAACATAATGCCACAATACCAAAAACCAAATGGTCACAAAAATAAGACCAGATTATCCATATTTGAATGAAAGTGGAATTTTGTGTTTACAGTCCCAAGTTGGTGGTCTCAACAAATTATAAATGTCTTTGTTGTTTCTTCTTAAATTATCCTATCCCTAAAGGAATTTCACAGAATAATAGTGTTCAATCTGTTTGTTTATTATGAAATGTTGCATCATAAACCTTGTGCTTTTTCCCCCCTAAAAATGGGTCTGGCCATTTGTACATTTTATGGGCTATTTTTAGCTGTACAAAACAGCTTGTTGGTGTGTCTTATCATATTATTTTAATGTATCATCTTAATTGTTAACACACTGGTTTGTAGTGCAAACAGTTTTACCATTTACTGCATGTTGTAATTCTTCTCGTTATTTCCCTATAGCCAATAATCAACCAGAAGTCTACCCCATATAGGCTTATGTCTGCGTTGAAGAATAAAGTGGATAAAGCTAAATTTTTGGATAAATACCATAAACCCAATTTTACTATGACTTGGCAACAACCACCTAGCACCAAGGGATCACGTTTTGAAAATAAGTACTTATATTTCCTTCAGAAAATGTAAAAATAATTTTTATATTTAAAAACGCTACAGCACGGCTAATGTACTGCTGTCAAAAAGGATTTCAACAGTAGCCTACCATAAAAATAGTCCATACACTTCATACTCACCATTACAAGTCTTCCAATAAGCTTATATTAGGAACAGACAAAAATTTCACATAAAATCTTCCGTTATGCTCTGCCAGTTCAAACAAGTTTCACCCGCGAACTTTGTGTACATTCTGCGCTGAGCCATATAAGGTAAAAAGGGAGGAGTTGAAACTGCGCATAAACTTTATTGGCTCTGTTGCATGTGGAATTTGAATATGCACAAACTACAATTAGAACTCGCCTTCCTTCAAACTCCATATAATTGGCAGAATCAGATATTTTTCTAATTTTTAGAATTATTACCCTGTGGGATGATCGGTTGTGACTGGAGCACGGCTCTCTCTCTCTCTCTCTCTAGAATTATTACCCTGTGGGATGAGGCCTCTCTCTCTCTCTCTCTCTCTCTCTCTCTCTCTCTCTCTCTCCAGGTTTAACGGGCAGCAGATGCCATCACCTGTCGCGAGGCTGCACACTGGTGTGAGAGCGCGCACGCAAAAGGCTGTCCTCAAGCTATAATTCAGATACCGCTGCTGACAGATTTAACCTGCACTATGTTTTCCGGTGTTTTTTACATTTATCTACTCGTCTCATCTACTTCGAGGGGTGTTTCACACCTTCCTGCGTCTCACTGATACATACTCAGGTAAGCACAGTTTACTGTTTATTGATTTATATTACTTTAGTCAACATTCCATCTAAGTTAAGGAATCTTGTAGTAGCCATCTTGTATATAAAAGGATATATATTTTAACTTGCTTCAGGACTGATCGTATGGGACGTTGCGCAAAATAAGAAAATCTTATATATATATATTTTTTTTAGAATTGCCCAATAATGCACTTGTAATGCCCTGGTGCTTTGTTTAAGCGTACTACGTTTTAATGTCATCCCAGGTGAGAGCAGATAGTGCTTTTTAGTAAATCAGTCGAGACCCTCAACGCATCTTCAGCGCCAGTGCGTTTATTCTGCGGGTAAATGCTGTGAGTTGCATGGACCAGCAGTGAAGTGCGTACAGAAATCTCAAACCATTGTTATGGCCAAAAAATATTGTAAAAAAAACAACAACAAAAAAACTGTATAAATGTATACATATGTGACAAGTTGCCCCAACTTTGCCTCGAACACAGTTCAAACTTATGGTTAGCATATACTTTCATTATTTAGTTGCATATCATTGTAATTTTATTGTGTTAAAAACTATTATATGGTTTGGAGGTGAGAATTTACAGAAACTATGTAATAGTTTTGAACTAGATGTTGATTCAAAACCCTGCAGCTACTGAGATGTGACAGTACTCTATACAATGAAAGGGAAAACAGGCACACATACAATTTAGTTTTAGGTTAACTGAAATCAAATGAGCTCTCTTAGATTATGAGCTGTGCTGACAGTCGGTTTTGGGTGAATTGTGCTCAAATTTAGAGAAAGCTGACTGTGAAAATTGATCGCTAGACTTAATATAGATATCAATATTAAGGTTTTTATTGGATATCAAAATCCAATAAAAAAAATGTAAGGCATTTTTTTTCATTGCATTTGTTGCCATAGTTAACTGTGTTTTGCCTCTTTAGTTCAAAAGCTTGGAAAAAAAAAACGTATTTGGTTCAGTAGATGTCAAATATAGTGTTTTTTAAACCAGGCTTTTTAATATAGTTTTTAATGCATGAACGTACTGTGCCACTATGCAACACTGAGGAGATACATGAAACAGGAGACAGAAAGCGACAGAGAGATATGCATGTGTGCGTTGTGTCACTTCAGTCTCCTTGTGTGGGTTTCTGTTTTGGCTCTGATCTTTATAGCTGAGGTGTGATCATCAGTCTCTCTGATCTCTCACTGTAAAACAAGCCATCTCAAGCACATTAAATGTACACAAGCCATATTCTCTCCCTCTGACAAACACATACACGCATAAAGAGAAACTATGTACCTTTCCACTGAGCTTTTATGGATTCATTGCTGCTTTATACTCTCTCTCGCTCACTCATCCTTACCTCGACACTAATTTCTGACACTTTTTTATCTTTCTGTCCATTCCAGATCCAGAATGGAGTCATTAAACCAATCCGGGTGGGTGGGGACAATCCCAGGGGATTATAACTCCTCCTCCTTTGGACTGGGATTTTCAGGAAGTCCAGTTGGGAATTACACTGGCAATGTGTCCGATCAAAGCATGCCGTTTCAAGGGAGCAGCACGATGGTTACTGCGGTCATATCATTCACCGTGTTCATCGTTGGACTCACTGGCAACACTCTGGCTATCTACGTAGTTTTGCGCTATGCTAAAATGAAAACAGTTACAAACATTTACATTTTAAACTTGGCCGTGGCCGATGAGCTGTATATTTTGGGCCTTCCGTTCCTTACGACGCAAAACGTACTTTCCTACTGGCCGTTTGGCTCATTCCTGTGTCGCGTCGTCATGACGGCAGACTCGTTAAATCAATTCACAAGCATCTTCTGTTTGACAGTGATGAGTATTGATCGCTATTTAGCAGTAGTGCATCCTATCCGCTCCACTAGTTGGCGCCGACCACGAGTAGCTAAAGCAGTTAGCGCAGCGGTGTGGGCGTTTTCCTTCATCGTTGTGCTCCCCGTGGTGATATTCTCTGACGTTCAGGACATGTTTAACTCATGCAACATGAGTTGGCCGGAACCACGAGACGTTTGGTCGATGGCATTCATTCTTTACACCGCAACGCTCGGATTCTTCGGCCCCCTGCTGGTCATCTGCATGTGTTACCTGCTCATCGTAGTCAAGGTGAAGTCGTCCGGTGCACGGGCGGGATTTACGAAGCGCAGACGCTCCGAGCGGAAGGTGACCCGCATGGTAGTGGTGATCGTGGTAGTGTTTGTCCTCTGCTGGCTGCCGTTCTACATCATCAACATCGTAAACCTAGTGTTCATACTCCCGGAGAACAGCGTGATGGCAGGGGTGTATTTTTTCGCCGTCATCCTATCGTATGCCAACAGCTGCGCCAATCCGCTGCTCTACGGGTTCTTGTCCGACAACTTCAAGCAGAGTTTCCGGAAGGTGCTGTGTGTGCGCAAGGCAAATGGCGTGGAGGATGGAGATCCCAGTGTGCCGCGGACGGAGAAAACGACGACCCACGATACCTTCCTGACGCCTCAGAACAATGACTTTAATGGACACGTACAGGGCAGCCAGGTACAGTCACTCTGAAAGCACATTTCATATATTTTACATGTGTTTAATGAAGCTGTTGAATGTTTATTTTGGGGCTGTCAATAGATAAAAAGATTTTAACAATTAATTGCGATTAATCGCACCCAATTCTGTGCGATTAATCGCAAACTTAACGTGAAATTAAACACACCATTTATTCATCGTCGGCTTGCTCAAACTATACTTCAAACTCGATAAGCTTTAAATGGTACTTCAAAACGCGATGTATGCACACAACTTTACGTTTATTTACAGTGCCATCTGATTTTCTTTTAAAATAGAAATTTCTGCCTACCAGGGTTACGGGTGTTTTCATTATTATAGATTATTTTAACGCATAATGCATTTTTAATTAATCACATTCGTTAGCGCATTAATGTTGCCAGTCCTAGTTTATATTGCTAAAGTGTTAATATTTTTAGTCTTGGGGACATTCACCGTTTTCAACTAAATACAGAAAACTTTTTATGCGTTTTTGTAGTTCATTTACACGACAACAGCGTTTTGTATGTCTGTAAACTTTTGAAAATGGGTTTCAAAGTGCAAGTTTTTGAAAACAATTGTATTATTGCGTAAACTACAAAAATGCTAATTTGTGAAAATGGTGACGTCATGCGCATGCGTATTTCGTGTTCGGTACTTGACAACCAAAACAGCATTTGTATTCACCACTCTGTAGAAGAATGCGTGCATAGTCGCATAGTGTTTATTTACAAAGTGACAAGAGAACTACTGGCCTGGCATGCATAATGCAGCATTTATAGTCATTTTTGTTGATCTTTGAGAAAGTTGACCATTTTAACAACGTTGTCGTCTATATGCGAAACTTTTAAAAAATGATAAGTAAAAACTTTTCCATTTTGTGGCTGTGTAAACATACCTTTAGACATTCTGTTCTTTGCATACGTCTGATACGTTGAATGTTTTATATCATAAAAGCTTAGTAACATTTAAAATAAGGTTCCATTTGCTACATTGACTAACAATGAAAATTACTTCTGAAGCATTTATTTATATTAATGTTAATTTCAACATTTATTAATTCATTATTAAAATCAAAAGTTGTATACATTAATACTATTTAACTGACCTGCGCTAACATGAAATAAAGGAGAATTTTAAACAGCTAATGTTAAAGATTTGCTCATTGTTAGTTAATGCATTAACTCATGCTAACTAATGGGACCTTATTATAAAGTGTTGCTGAATGTTCTCTAAATTTATTTAAGGCACAGTTCACCCTAAAAAATGAAAATCCTGTAAGCATTTGCTCACCTGACTGACTTTCTTTTGTGGAAAAAAAATAGATGTTTAGCAGAGTTTTCACATTATGCTCTCTTCTAACAATCAATGCATATGAACAAAAAGGACAACCAGAACAATTCAGAAGACTTAAAGGATTTAAGTCATATGATCGACTTGATAGCATTCAAAAGTCTATCTTAAAGGGGTCATATGATGCTGCTAAAAAGAAC
The DNA here is from genome assembly GCF_001515605.1 of Sinocyclocheilus anshuiensis. Lineage (NCBI taxonomy): Eukaryota > Metazoa > Chordata > Actinopteri > Cypriniformes > Cyprinidae > Sinocyclocheilus > Sinocyclocheilus anshuiensis. The sequence continues at coordinate 545,542 of NW_015546115.1, read as the reverse complement.
ATTATTTTGTGTATTTGATGTAATGAAATGTGTTTATGCGGTTTAAGGTTAAAAAAACACTGCACCAAGAGCTTGTAACACTCCAAAGAGAAAGGAAAATTTGAAATCGCATCATATGACCCCTTTAACATTTTGAATATTATGACATTATGTTTTGTGTTCCACTGAAGGGTTTGGAGCAACATGAGGGTGAGTAAAGGTTGACAGATGTTATTATTGTTATATTAGATGTTATTACATGTTACTTTTTGGTAAACTATTCCTCTAAACTGTTTTCTAGAAGAAGAAAAACAAACGGTACAGTTAGGGCCAGTTGGTTTTTAGCCCTTTGCTGGTGTGTTCATGAACTCTCAGTAGATTACAAACATGCTGAGAATTTTACATTCAATACAGCTGCCAACATGTTGCTCCTTCCTCCCTCCCCAAAGAGACAATCTCAGTGAAATTGATTTACTGAGCAGCAAATGGAGTGTGAGAGAGAGAGAGAGAGATTGTGTGTGTGTGTGTTTGCGTGTGTGTTTGTGTCTTCCTGTCCATCAGTCCTAACCCCCTTAGTGCCCTTAGGGACAACTCTACTCATATGTTCCCAATAAACATTCCCAATGTCCATGTATATTAGCATCTGTGTGTGTTTGTGAGTGAAAGAAGCAGAAAAAAAAAAGAAAGGGAAAAAAAGGGCTGAGCGACAGTATGACCAAAATCTTACATCAATGATTAATTTTAAATCACAATGACACAAAAGAGTTTTTGTCATTAATACATTCATATGTATTTTTTTAATGTTTACACCTATTCTTCTATGCAGAAAAAAGTCAAACAATTGTCAAAATAGTCAAATTTTGACCAGAAATATAGATATTTTTGGCAAAAATTTATCAAATAAATAATTGATTTATTAAACAACCATGTTAAATATTACCACATAGCTATTTGACATCACCTATATTTTGGGATTTTGAAAATCATTCGAATTATTATGTTTTTTAATTTGGAGCCAAGAGATAATTCTTCAGACAGCGTAACAATATATTATGAAAAAAAAAAAAAAACTCAGAATAGTGTAACTTTATTAAAAATGATTTTTATGACTTTAAGTTGTAATTGGCACACTTGAAGTTGTTGAAATCATCAATATACATACCCATTTTTACCAGTTCTATTTTATTATATTGTTTAGCCCTATAGTAGAAGAGATGATGAAATTTATTTCACTGTGTTGTGGTTCAGCTTGACCAAGTGGACCATAAGGGAGTGTAGGTATGTGTGTGTGCACAAATGTGAGTGTATTATAAGAGTGTCCTTCCGGGAGTGAGATCAGACGACCCCATAGTTCATTCCGTGGGGAAATCAGAGCCGTACGGCTCTAGAGACTGAATCAGATCTGTATGACTGAAGAATTCCTTGCTTTTGATGGATATTACAGCATCTGATGTAGGATCAAGGGAAAAAGCCAGTCTCTTTAAGCCATTACTCCATCCGCAGAATTGATATCAGCTCTAATGTCTCTCTGTGGCAGACTGGCTTTCCCTGCTTTGACTGATACTCAATCTGATTGCTGGAGACACAAAACACACATTCGCTGTCTCTCTTTTAGCCCTTTTTCACCGACAGAAAAAAAAAAAAAAAAAAAAAACTGGCCTAGAAATGGCTCTTTAAACCTGCTGGTCTTGAACCGAGAACCAAGCATTACCACTTGAAGTTTTCAGAACAACAAATCTCTCTGGCACAAAACAAAAAGTAGATCACTCTCATTATTTAAAAAAAGTACACACTGGAAGCATTATTAGATTCAGCTAATGGACAATTTGTGACAATTTTTGTTACACTACACAGCTACTTTGCCCACTTTATTTTCCCTGTTTTCGTGAAATAAAATGGTTTTATTCAAATACATCATAAATTGAATATATCTAATAAATATATTAAATTAAATTATATATATTATAAATAATATTAAAATTAATAATTTAATTAATTCATTCATTAATTTAAATGTACCTATAAATGTAATTTGTAAATTTAAAAAAATAAAAATTATCTAAAGAACATAAATGTATAATTAAATTAATTTATAAAAAAAAATATATATTAAAATAATATATATATATATATATATATATATATATATGTATTAGTGGTTTTTTTAGGTATTTTTATTAGAAAACTACCTACTGAAAAAAATAAACCAAAAAAAAAAATAGTATGAGTGCTAATTATAAAGAAACAGGCTTTGAACAATAAACAATAAAAATAAAATAGTCAAACAGTAAATAGCATGCATAGTAAAAATCCTAAAGAAATATGTTTTACAAAAAAAATATATATATTAAAATAATATATATATATATATATATATGTATTAAACATACATAAAACATTACATTAAATATAATAATATTGTATAATTTATAATTAAGTTCATATATATATATATACTGTATCTTATGTTGAAAATAGTGCAATGAATTTTATTTGTTATATATGTAATATTTTCTCTCTGAAGTCTGTGGAAATGCAGGCCAGTTTTAATTGAGGTTTACAGATCCCGCTTCCGAGCACCATCTCCTGTATCATTCCAGAGGAAAAGGGTTATTTTTCTCCATCTGTCTCTCTCTCAGTTTTGAGGAGTACCAGCAGGGAATCTCAGAGGCTAAATTAAAGCCACATTGTGCACCAGAAAGAACATATTATTCTACAGAATGAGAAACAGGAAGAAAGAAAAAAAGACATGAAAATGGCTGGAAATGTTGGGAAATAGAAAGGCAGAATGTTGTGCTTGTTAGGCTTCTATTTTTACAAGTGCAATTTAAAGGGACAGTTCACCTAAAAATGTAATTCTGTCATTATTTACTCACCACAATGTTGTTCTAAAACCTGTATGCTGTTATTTTCTCAGTGGAACACAAATAGAGAAATGCTGAAAAAACTGGGTATATAATAACTAATGGCAGAATTTTCATTATTGCATCATTATTTTTGTAAACTTCAAAACAGCATCACCGACACACACACAGCAGTGCAGAGGTGCCACTGTCTGTCCTGTTCTGTGTTTCTGCAGGATCTGCAGTTACAGTCTTGCATGAGCGCGTCTGAGAAGCCTCAGCCTGCAAGACCCCAGATCACTGGCCAGTCCACACTCTAAACACTGTTTCTCTCTTTCTGTCGTTTCCATCTTTATTTCGTCTCCTTTCCTGTGCTCTCTTGTCTTATCGTCTCTCCGTTCATCCCTTCAATTTGTCTGTCTGTCCGCCTGTCTCTTCTTCTGGCTTTTTGTGGAAGGTGTGGCCTGAGCCTCAAACCACGCCCCTGAGTGTGCCAGTGACTCCGCCCTCCCGCGCAGCAGAGCTCAGCCTCCACCCGGTGCCCGCTGTCGCCACGCCCAGCTTCAGCCGTGACCTGTGACCCCGGCGGGTCGTGAGGGCCCATCCGAACAATGCCAGGATACTTTGTTTTGGGTGGAGGGTGCAGTGTGTGCTGGAAACACCAGGGTCTTCATGCACATGGAAACCTGGAAATATCAGGAATTTTAAAACGGCCTGGAAAATTCTGTTGAATTTAAATGCTTTAAAATATTTTAATCAGTTAAGAATTACTATTTGTGAATTTGTAAAACACTATTAAAAACCTGGAGTCTGAGGCCACCAGTGAAAATCTGTTTTGTATTTTTAGAATTTAATGCAATCCCTTCAACATAAATATAATATTAGCAAAACAATTTTTAAGTTTTTCTTTAATGATTAAGTGCAAAGCCTGACTTTCTCCAGCATGACCTAAAAAGGAGTAATGCAGAGTCTGAAATCTGTTTTAAATTTTTTTCAATCCAAACACTTTCTGGTTTAAATTACATTTTGAATCCCAGATTTTCAACGAGGTCTCAGACTTTTGGGCCCAACTTTTAAAGAGTTTTAAGAAAGGATGAAAAAGAAACCGGAGAGGGATTTAGAAGAGAGACAGGACTTCAGATGCAATTGGTATATTGCTTTTCACTCACACACACACACACACAATCTTTAAAACAGAAACATTCAATCAATTTTCCTGCATGAAACACAAAGTAACCTTTTCTCTTTCTCCTCTACAATCAAATGATTGATGTGAAGTGAACAAAAAAGAAACACCCACACACAGAAAATGTATTATATGTACCTGCTACAGCTGATTGCAAAAAAACTCTGCGTATCCCAGTGTCCTTCACAACCACAGACTAATACGCTGTGTTCCTTCAGGAGTTCAGCAGTCTAAATGTGGAAAAGTGCAGTAGAACTCCAAGAAGTTTGATGTGATACTTGGAAACTCATTCTAATACGATCGGCACCCAGTTATCATTAAAATTCCCTTTTAAACAGATCAAAATTATTCCAACTACAAGATAAAACCAGTTTACCAAATCAGCAGGGTTATTAGTGCTAACTAAAATTAAGGCCGTAAAAATCGTATTTTCTTGAAATAACTAATGTTATTGCAATGGCAAAATTTTCATTTAGTTTGAGTTGAAGTACTAATATATAACTAAACAGAAGCAAAACTTAAAGCTAATAACATAATAACTTAACTATATAGAAATGTTTTTAAATAAAAATGACCAAAAACACATCAAAATACTCAAACTTGAACTAAACTTAAAATGAAAACAGAAAATATAAAAAATGAATCTAATTCAAAATGTTACGAAAAACTATAATAGTGTATCGGTGATACTAAAGGTTTTCAGAGAGAGATGCGTGTAAAACACGGTAAATGATTCTCTCTGTTAATCTCTGCCAAATGAATGCTAGAACTGCAGAGCATCTTTTTTTTTTTTGCAAAATTTGGTTGCAGTATGTAGGTCAAAGTTTTTAATTGACAACTGAACATCTGCCAGGCAAACCAGTTGTTTTTTTAGATATCTTCTTCCGGAGGTCAGCAACTCAACACCGTTATGGTTGGACGTATCAAGTGAATGCACAGAGCGCAGCCGTTGACCCTCGACACACTGGGAGCGCCTCTTCTCTGGGCAGAAACTTCCTTTTCTTCATCTGGGGACTTGCATTGACAGGTAGAGCGAGAAGTGAAATATTGCTTCTGGACGTCAGGATCCTGGCCAACTGAACTTTTTCACATGTCAGAGGGGATGGGAATCTGTGGAAACTGGGATTTTAAAGTACTTTAGGGTGGGTGTGGTGTTCAATGGTTGTCGAGTATGAGGGTCAAGATAGCGTTTCCTGATCTGTATCGACGTGTTTAAACGGTCCTCTGCTCTCTGCCAAATGTAGCAAAGTGCCTTTTCTTGTCCCAGATCAAACTATCAGACATTTGAAAATGCGAGGCGTCGGTGGAGGCCTTAGAGACACAACCTGTTTTTTGCTTTCTTTGTTGTTTAGCTTCTTCCCCTCGTCGTTTATTGTTGAGGGTTATTTCCGTTCATGTGTTTCATTGTTAAGTGCAATGTATGTATTCATATGGTTTATATTTAAGAACACTTTTTGACATAATGTCGCTATGTAATGATATCGTAAAGTTAATGGAAACCACACCAACAAACATTATCATTGTCTTTCTTAAGTCATTTCTATTGATGTTTGATGTACAAATGGTCTCATCTGCAGAAAAGAAAAAAGAAAAAAATGGTTTGGGATGGATGAACCCATCTAGTGTTCGCTGCCACCCTTCCTTACCATTGGTGGACGTTTCTAGAAATGGCTTCAATGCCTTAGCTACAAAGATCTTCCTTGTGCGACAGCGTTAAAGTGTTCTGCGTGTCGGCATGTGTATTTAGCTGTTCATAAAAGCTATAAAGAATGTGCATTGCTTTGTTAATGCTAAATGTGCCTCTGATATAAACTTTGATGACACTCGTAATTCAGCAGGCATATGTTAGGCCTGTTCTTGTCAGTCAGCAAGCTTTACGATCAATACTTAAGATTCTTCTATTAAACCCAAGGACTTGTTTGATTCTGGACTTGTTAGGCACAACTGTGAAACTGTGAATGATGCATTAACAAATCACTCTGTGCTGAAGAGATGCTGAGCAAATGTCATGTTCTGCAGTGTTGCTGGTATTAATATTACTTTTTAATGATTACTCACTTTTTATTATTCTTTTTTTTTTTTTTTTTCGCGATCCTTATCAGGCCCCTGTGACATCTGTGTAAGAAAATGTTTAGAAAAAAAGTTTTAATTGGACACACTAAAAAATGCTGGGTTATTTCAACCCAACTTTGGGTCAAATTTGGACTAACCCAACTTTTGGGTTAAAAATTGAATGTAAAAATTTAACCCAATGGTTGGGTTAGTCCATATTTGACCCAAAGTTGGGTTGAAACAACCCAGCCTTTTTTAGAGTGGAGATATATGAAATATACAGCTTCCTGAAAGAGACCCTTCAGATCATATATTGCACTCTTAAACGTTAATACTTAATATCAGAAATCTATATTGATGGCATATTGCTGAATTGCTGACTTTAGGAGTGCGCTTGAATAGCTGATGCCATTATTACTTATGAAATCAATCACCAGACCTCATTAAGTGAGAATCAAATATTCAAGTTGTAGATATACTATGTTTTTGTCTAAATAAAACAGTGTATTCATTAGCCATTTGCTCTTGGTTTTTGGTCTTTCATTCTCTATAGTGTTTTTCAGTCAGTGTCAGTGTTTTTTAGCCCTCTGAAATCCGAGTTGCATTCACTGTACCATTGCAGACTTTTGAGTTTTGTCAGGTATTGTTTCTGCTACTCAAGTATTTTAACAAAATACATCTTTAATTAGCAATAACCATGTGGCACTACCTTTAAGGAGGTCTGTATTATCTGGAGAGTTAGTCTGTTAGCATTTTCCATTCATCTCAAAGACAGTTGCTTGGCTTGCGCAGGACCACCTCGAAGCACGCAATTTAAAATCTGCCATATTGCCTAAGACGGCATAACCTTTTGAGCCTCAAAGTGTCATGCAACTAATCAATCTTTATAGACAATCCTAAACCTTCATGAGTGAAAGTACATACACATCTGCTGCAAGAGAAAACAAAATGTCAATCATATGATCAGTCTTTGAATTTGCACTGTAAAAAGGTTCTGTAAAATTTACGGTATAAAACTGGCAGCTGTGGTTGCCGAAATTTTACTGTAAACAATATGGTAGCAACATTTTAGGTTTTAACTTAAATTTACAGTTAAATACCGTAATTTCATTAACAGAAATAATGTTAATATACCAACCTATTGAAGTACTGAAATCTGTTTTGTACCTTTGTAATACACTGGGAACCACCAAATGTAGGTGATGATGAGAAAATCACATGATGAGCCAAAGCCCATTACAAGCATCTTTTAAATAATAACATATAGAAGGTTCACAGTGTCATTCACACAAACACTAAACACCATCATGGTAACACACATGAAACTGAAATAATGCAATAAACGTTCATTTAACAACATTAGGTGTAACATACAACCCTAATATACAAAACTGATAAGAAAAAACTAAGAAGAAACAGTTATTTCAATAAAAAAAAAACATCAAATTTGAAATGTAACGCAGGGAATTCTGGGAATGTCAATTTACGGTTATTCACTGTAAATTATACAGTCTTTTTCACTTCCAAAAACAGTATACTACCGTAAAATTACATGTAATGTCCAATACAGTTTTTCACCGTATATAGTAGGGGAATTTACCGTTAACCATTTAACAGGTTTTTACTGTAGCATTTTTACAGTCTTTTACCGTTAAATTGTCATTTTTTACAGTGTGGTTATTATTGGGTCCTTCACACTTGATGAAGAACATGGTTCTCACCCATTTTAATTATTAGCTGCTAAGACATGAAAATATAAATGACTAGAATCCAAAGGCCAATGGTGTTGCACAGGCCCCAATGCAAAAACCATTAATTCAGGGCCTAAATATCCTTATAGTTCACATTAATGAACTTACATGAAAATGTAACAGTGTAATTGTGTGTTTACAATCTCGACCAACTTAGTGGTCTCCAGGTATCTTTTCATTAACAATAAAAAATGTTTTTGTCGGCTCTTCTTAATTAACACCATCTCTAGAGAAATTTAACAAAACATTAGTCTTGCACCTTGATTTTCTTTGTCCTAAAGGGTTATATTTTGCTTAATAAAACTAATTTTAGTGTGTAATGATACCGTTAACCTGATTTTATGACTGAAGCTCTGAAAATGTCATTTACTGTAAATGGGTAGCGGCTATTCACGCTCGAAAAGGTGGATGCTATTTATAGTGTACATGCTTTATACATAGCAGACAATAAGCATACTGTTCACACTTATAGTGTATGATAGTATGCTAATCCCTTCAAAGGGTTTACCCTCCGGAGTGAGAGCTTAAGGGTAGGATGAGAGTATAAAACAGTAAAATCAGACATTTTCATCATTTATTTTAGTCTTTTAATGTTGTTGTTTAAGTGTGTACGGATACTGAGAAAAATCCACGAGTTAGTTACACCACTGCTGTCAAGCCGAAAAAAGGATACAAGTTCCTTAAAAGACATCCATATGTTTCCAGCGATGCATTGCAAGCTTTCTGAAGGTGTAAAATAGCACAAAATAAAGAAACTGTCAAATTTATGCGATTACTCACAGAAAATCTTCCTCTTTTTCACCTGCCGATCTTGTCATTTATTTGGACGTGCAGCGCTCAGAACCATATAAGGAGAAAAGGGAGGAGTAGAAACTAAGCATAAACTAAAATGGCAGTTTTTGTAATGTAATGCAGCTCTTACGTTTGTGATCGCTGTTGCATTTTGCTGCGTCAAGCCAAATTTAGTCCTATTACCAGGGGCAACATCACATCATAAAGGACCAATTAAAACAGTTCAATGTTTTAAATAAAAACGGTCTCCTGGTCTTGTTTCTGTTATTGGTTGAGTCCTTGTGTATGAACTGCTTTCGGTTCAGATATCATGTGTCATCCTCATTCTTCAGTTTCCCATCTTTTCTCACTCTACCTCCACTTGCCACCTCAATCAGGTTTTCAACCTGTGATTCCATTACACTGCCTCCCTCCTGTTTTAGTTTTTTCTGTTCCTAAATCAATCCCCGCTTTACATTCCCTCGTTCCGCATTCAGCCGCCTGGGGAGGATAAAAAGACTCTTTGTGTCTTCGTTTTCAATCCACTTTCACATTGTCATCTCAGGCTGAACTCTCTCTGCAACAGTATAGGCTACACTTATCTGAGAAGTCATTTTGTGTCAAACAGCAGAGGCTGCAAATGCTCCAGGATTGTCATCGACTTCAAATCATGAATATAGCAGAAGTAAACAAAGATGCAAAGTAATAAAGCATCCTTCTCATCAGACAGGCGTACCATTTTCCAGCTTGACGGCAACAAATCTTAGGTTTAGATCCGACAGGCAATAACATGGGAAAGAAAGCCCCCACAAACTAATAAACCAGATACAATTTAGGGCATGGAATTAGAAAAAGACAAATGCTATAGCATCATGGCAAACAGGATTAAGAGCCCAGTGTATCTCAGAAACAGCAAATAATATACACATAGTGTCATAAAAAATATATTTTAAAAGGGACACTTGTGGCTTCCTGTTCAAAATAAGTGTTTTATAGCCTGGTATCATGGGAGAGTTTTCCATTAAGAACATTTTATTCTGTAGTTCTTCAGAAAACCATCTGGGCTATTCTGTGTTAAAGAACACAGACACACTGATCTGAAGTATCTATAATGAGACATCAAACACTTTTATAATCTCAAAATGACTAATAACTAATACAAGATGCAAAGAATGTAAGCACATACTTATTGTCTATGGTGGTTAAGAACAATACTGAACACTGAGTAGGGCTGCACAATTAATCCAATTTCTAATCGCGATTACAATTATGGATTCCACAATTACGTAATCATTCAAAGCGGCAATTAATTGTTCAAAGTCCACTTATGTTATTCTGCACGCTTAAGATAAGTTTTTTTTCTTTCTACATGTTATCTTAAGGGTTTTTCCATTGTTTTAGTTTTAGTATAACATTATATAATACCATTCATATTTTTATAATTTAAAGAAGAAACCAATCCGATGTATAGTTGACATTTGAGGCTTAATACTATAGAAAAGCACTAAAGGTTTTTCAGTCAGAGTGTTTTCAGCTTGTTTATTTTCATATAAAAATACGGCATGCAGTTGCATCAAACAATGGTATAAACATCATTCAATGTAAATTGTGATAATCGTAATTAATAATCGCAATTACAATTTCAAGGGAATAATCGACAATGATGATTTTTGTCATAATCGTGCAGCCCTAATACTGAGTAACTCTGTTAAAGCCGTATAGATGTGATGCAGTGACATTTAAAATAACCTATTTAAGTGAACAATATGTACTCATGCACTCACACACACCTCAACACTTGGTACTAAAAACGCCAATTAATTTGTTGGCTATTTTTTTAAGCACTAACACTCTGAATAGAAAACAAATGCCAAAACCTGGCAACAGCTAAACTTCACAACAGCATCGGCAATGAAAACGGTATAAACAAAACAGGCAGCAAAAAATACATGCTGGGAACACCAGTATCATAAAGTATAATTTCCTTAATTTTATGCCTTTTTCATGCCATTTTACACAAATGTTACAAGGTTTTTGTACAAGGCTATTGTAAAGTAGAAAAACCTCATTTATATGCAGATTTGTATAAAATGTAAAGGTACAAAATTAAGCTGAATCAAGATAGATAGCTACGACTGATATAAAGACTTCAAATGATTTCCACAGATGTCTGGCAGTAACTTCGAGACATTCTCCAAACACTTAGGTCTTGAGCAATATCTGGACATATCATTGCTGCTCTGAGGAGGAATATTCATTGGTGCCGGGTGAGGAACTTCAACTTCTGGCACAAAGAGGAGGACTGCAACACCCCAGAGAAACTAGAGGTGATGCATTAATGTTGGTGGGATGTTCGTTGTACCAGTGGACGTAGTTCAGAAATCCCTGTGTTGACATGATTTATAACCATGAGATCTTTCTGCTAGAATTTTTGGCTTAAATGAAAATCTCAGTGAACTTACACAACCGCTTTGCGCACAAATTTCAGGGGAGGCTACAAAGAGTAAAGATTCCCAATGTTTTAGTAAGCTTACTGATATCCAGCATTCTTTAGAATAAATGAAGGCCGTTCACACCATTGCTCCTGCTCTAATAAGTCCCTGCTCTGATAGATTCTTCATTCTACCAACGACCGATAATGCCTTGTTCGCTTCTGTTCCGACTGCTTTTGATGAATATCCTCCTGCATGGGAAACTGGAACTACTGCCAGCTAAACAAATCACCCTTGATACACCTGAAGTGCTTCTGCGAGATCTTTTTTTTACACCTTTCATTTTGGGGCCGTTCTGAAGGTCAAGGCACCAGAATCCAGACTCACTGGAACCGACATGGGGGAAGTTGAGAATTTATGAAGCTGCCAAACTGGAAACCCAACATGAGCAACCTTGGAAACCTCATTAAAAAGCTACCGCTCCTCCATTCTAATGCAGAGTTTCCTGTCTGCTAGAGCCTGAAGCTGATTTGATTGCTACTCATTCTGCACACTGCCGACAGACTCTTTCTGCCAATGCATCGTCTGATGCTGGAGGATCGTTACTGCTGACTGGGTTGAGGTTTCAGTGATCACTGAGGTGAAGATTTGTTGAATGGAAACACTTTCAAATTTATACTCAATAGCTGCAAATCCTTAATTGTGCAAACTCTCACTTTTGAAATTCTTTTTTGTTTTGTTTTGTTTTTTTATTTACATAAACACTGTACAGTTTGTCCCTCTCAGTAGCAAAAACTAAATGTACTCTGGTAGTACAAGGAACCCGAGAAATATTATTTTAAACAACTGGGACTCAAACTTTCGCAAGACACTGTTTGCTTAATCAAAGCTAATCCAAACAGACACATACATTCACACTTAACACTGGGCCCCAGAAGAGTCTGTGTTTTTATAAAACTAACATTCAGCAACAATTATGCGTCATTGCCAACAGAAACTTGGAAAACATGGAGACACGGGTGGCTGCATTTGATTTTGGATGGGGTTTTTGTCCATGGATGAGTGTAGAGCTGGAAAAAACAGTACTAACTGTGAGCCATATTTCAAAACACTAAGTAATTGCAAAGTGTTAAATTATATGCAAATCACTGAGAGCTACAGAGAAAATGTGGCTGTTTTAGGGTGCTTCTGTTTTCTCACAAAATGGGTTTTCATTGCCTATCATTCAATATGTGTCAATATACACCCCAATCCAAAAGATACACAAATAATGTGGCATAATGTCAAAACTTAGTAAGTAATATACATTGACAAATCTAGACACAAATTAACATTTTGTGCCAGAGAAATTAGCTATAACAATTTACATAAACAGATAAACATAATATTTAGAATTTATGCAGAAATCAATAATAAATATATAAATAAATCACCCTGATGGTGATGAAAACAAAGACCCCTAACTCTGTGACCTTTTCAGGGCACCGCGGGAGGCCGGCTCCCTTTTCCTCTGATCCTGGACCAGCATCCAAATCCGAGTCCTGATCTAAACCACCATTAGAAAAAACCTACACCTGATCTGAAACAAAACAGGATGGTATAGTCTCGTTTAGGACAGCGCTTCAGGGCACCCTGTCAGATTGAATTCTGGGACGCTCGGCGGAAGTGGCCAACTAGAGCCGCGGGAGATTCATTATAAGCTCCTCAGACCAGACACGTAAACATCCAGAAAGAAAGCAGCGTATATGTTTATCTGTGTGGGTGTCTGCACCTGTCTCACACTGTGATCTTTAATATTTCTCTGATATTTTAAAAGGTGCAAGCTAAAGCAAGATTCACGTCCCTCCCGAGTCGCCCGCCCACAGATGCTAAATTGATTGTAATTATATTAGGCGGAAAGAATGAGTGGGATGTAGAGAGAGAAAATGTAATTGTTGCTCAATGATGACGTTATACATACCAACTTTGTGGTTTGCATCCTGCTCCGTTTTGCATATAGTTGAGTGCACAAGTCTTTAAAAGTATTTTTCTTTGACCATTAAGCACGGCTGGAGGCATGCGCTGTACAACAGCACTGTCCTGTTCGTGAGACCAAGCCTACAGTACTTTGAGTACGTTTAAATAGACACTAATATGCAGGGGCGGACTTAACATTTTAGCGGGTGAAGTGGCCGCTATAGGGCCCCGGGGAATCAGGGGGCCCCATCTGATACTAGCGAAACATATTTGCAGCGTTGAGCAATGCAGCCAATCACAGGCATATCTGTGAGCAGAAGTGTTTATGTTAGAATCCAGTCACCGCTCAAAACGCTGACTAAAAAGCTTGCGAATCCTCTCATTACAACAAAGTGTAGATATGATGTAAATAACAGATTCATTGTGCAGTGTAGGGAGCTTATTAACGGAATGTGGTGAGATCCAATGATCTGAAGTGTGTGATAGCTTTTAGTGATTATATGAGGGGGCGCTCTTTGCATGCATTCTGTCTCAGAACAGATATTTTCACCTCAGTAAAGAAGGTATTGTGGTTCAGTTAGGGTGACCATATGGGCCATTTTAACGAGACGTGTCCTTGCCAGGATTTCTATATTGTCTAAAATATCCAGGTTGATAGATTGTTGTATGACATTCACGAGAGCTATAGAGAGCAGAGCAGACAGCTCCTTATGCTTTCGAATCGCTCTCGAGGTACTTTGGTGTCATTCAATGATCAGTGCGTACAAGTCGAACGAACAAACAAACACGTGTGCTTATTTGCATTGCTTTGGTCGTTCTTTGTAGATCTTACCTTCTCACATGCCACGATTGGTCAATTATATACAATACCTGCATGTTATTGGTCAAACTACTTTGGATGTTTTAGGCAATATAAAAATCCTGGCCAGGACATGTCCAGTATGAATGGCACATATGGCCACCCTAGGTTCAGGTCATAATTTTATTTCTCTTACTATTTCAAAATGACTCGTTTGTGTGCTTTTCCAACATCTGTGTGCTTTTCCAGTGCGAACCGCCCTGCACTCGTATAAATGCACAGATTTTATGACTGGAGATTTTCGCTTAATAATAGATTACATTTTCAATTTATTTCTAGACAAACCCTACAATATGCCTTCAGAACACTTGGAATATGGAACGAGTTGCATAGAGAAACTTTTTGTTTGTAAAAAGGTTCAAATTTATTAAATGGATAAGTGCAAAAAAAAAAGTGAAAAAAAAAATCTTCTTTTGTGATCCGAAAAAAAAAGAAGGCAGCCTAATACGGCTTTAGAACAGCATCAGGTTGACTAATTATTTACTGGTTGTTAAGGGATAAATAAACTATGAGAGCAAGCGAGCAAAATTAGGGTTAGGTGTAAAAGAGCACATCGTTCTGTGTTGGGGCCCCATACCTGGAATTTGCTTAGGGCCCCCAAATCATTATGTCTACCCATGCTGATATGTACAGTATTAACATGACCAGCTTTCTAAACTATGAAAACTGCACAAATACTGTACCTATGCGAATGACCTCGTGTTGTAAGTACGTTTTGTTCTTCTTTCCTTGTCATTTTGACGTATCTCTTCAGTGCGCACACCCCTCATCCCCTCCACATGACCTGCGATTCTTTCTCATGCAGGGTCAGTACGACTCTGGTATCACATTGAGCCAAAGTAGGAAACAGAACGAACAATTCTGAGCATTTCATCTTTTGCTGTTTGGTGTTCTTGAACAGAATGATAATTAGAGTTTAACGCGTTCACCAGACAAAAAAAAAAAAAAACGAAATCAGGGGAAGTGTTCGCAGCTCTTCAGTCATATTTAAGGATTAGTTTTCATTTTTCTTTATTTAATAAAACACAAAAGGAGCTGTTAGGAAGAATGGATGATGAATGTCAAATTGCATGGCTTCAGAAGAATTGGTATAGACATTGCACGATACAAATAGATTACTTCTAAGTCAGTTGTGTTGTATTTTTTGGAGCCTGGCAGTATGAATTAGTGCCCAAGATCTAAATGTGTGGAAGAAATTCATACAGATATAAAGTAACATGCATGGTGACAAAAATGTATTCCTTTAAAGTCTGAAATGACCTGATGATGTTCAGAGGCCATACACAGACAATACAGAATTTATTATTGAACCGAATTAATTCAACATTGAATTGACTAGAGCTAAATAATGACACTATTGTTATTTTAGAGCTGCTTTGCAAAATCTCAGTTGTCACCATAATTGAGTTTCCATTATTGCTATTTTCCTGTTTATTATTGTGAAGCTGTTTTGAAACAATCTGTAGCCTATTGTGTAAAGGACTATATAGAAATAAAGGTGACTTGACTAATAAATCATATTACAGTCCCTTGCATTGTCCCATGCCCTCATATAGAGGTTATAGTTTATTTACACTGATTTATTTTGAAAAGTCTAAGGTTTTGTTTTTCTAGAAAGCATGCATTGATTCATTTCAAAATAGCCCATTGAACAATGTATTGCATGAACAAAGGGAATGCAATTAAGACCTTTCCTCATCCTTCAGGCTTTCACCATGTTTCCCCTCATTTTTGTCTCTCCACTTCTCATCGGTAAAGACATTACAGCATTTGGATTGGATTTACTGAGGTAGATTAGAAGCAGACACAGCAAGAGCCCATCCTGAATGCTTGGATTTCTGGGTAATGGATGGAAATTAGTGATGCCATCGGTTAAACAAACATTTGAATGCAAAACATACACTCACGCAAGCTGAAGCTACTGCAGATGCACACTTTATCTTTGCCCGTATGTTGTTTCTTGCATAGCATTTCCTGGTTGGTTTAGTTATTTTGAAGCTTGACACCTCCAGTCCACATGCACCTTTATTATTTTGAGTAGAGTTGTCAGGATATTCTTAGAAAGTTTCAGGTTCAGAAATGTGTCTAAATGCATGAACTATTCCTTTAATGCATGTTTAGCACTGCGTGGTCCTCTTGAACTTGGGTTGATCCTGGGGTTATTTTTCATTTTCTGTTGCATCAATAATCCAGTATGACGTAGGTATTATATATACTAAAAATAGTTCTTACAGTACCTTAACACGACTGTTCTGTCTTTGAAAAAGGTGAGTGCGTCTGTGTGCTACTTCATTAAAACTCTATTATTATTCAAACACACTCCTCATAAGGGAAACACAAGTGCTCGATCACACTTAAGGGGAAAGCTGAGTGAGGTGTACTTACATTTCTGAAGGAACCATTACAAACCCCACATTTGTACACATCTCACATTCTGTTCTTTGTAGAACACACACTGACAACAGCTGAATTGGTGATGCATGAATAAAGGCAGACAGAGAAAGGAGAATATAAACAGGGACCGAGTAAAATAAGGGAGCTCCTGAGAGAGAAAAAGGACAGAGAAAAAGGAGAAAAGGCATGCTTCCATTCCCTGAACATCAAGACAGACGTTTGCCTATGAGAGAGAAACTTATCATGACAGGGTGACGATGATGAAAATCACTGTAATAGCAGCAGAGGTTTAGAGCAACTGTATACTACATGCTTTTGTAGCTTACATTTTTTTAAATTCATTTTAGTAAAGCTTTTTTATTACTACAAACAGTTAATATAGCTTTTCATTAACATTTTCCACACTCTTTCTGACCCTTAAAATTAAAGAGTTGTTTCTTCTAAAAATAAGAATTCTTTCATCATTCACTCATCCTCAGGCTTGGGCACTATTCAGTCATATGATAGCCAATGATGTCTATAGTTGCTTGTATTCAATTAAAAAATTGCACTGTTCCTTTGAAGCCAGGAATGAATGATAATGAAGGTGTTTGGAAAGGTTTAATCTTGTATTTGTGCTTGTGCTCAATAGAGTGCATTAGTGCCTATATCACTTTATAAGCGGTGCTGGTTTCCAGAAGCATTTTTTCCATTCATTTTTCCATAGGGATTAAAAAAAATCTTCATTGAAGCGTTATAAGCCATGAACCAAGTGAAACAGCTACAAGGTGAATCACACATTCAAACTTTTATTTGGAAAAAAAAAATAAAATTTGAAAATGAAAAGTATTGAAAAGTATTTTAATACCTTTAATGAGGGAAAGAACTACAATCCCATGAACCACTGCAAAAGACATAATCAAATTAAAAATGATCAACAAATATAAAACTATTATTTTAAAGCTGTTGATTGCATATATAGAAACAATACATTTTAAGTTTATTTCTAAATATGCATGTATATACTTTAATATTTAAGAGTTTTGAGCGCATGGGCAGACCTACTCTCTGATTGGTGGAATTTTCTGTATAGCATCACGGGTAATGTAGTTTTTCACCAGGGATTCTGCTGTTAAACACAATTATTTACAACATAAGTTGAAATAATGCAAACTGATGGCTTCATCAAAAGCACATACCATCGATTAACAACCTCTGAGCCCACAGTAGGTCTGTCTTTAAAGCCTTATGAGTTGTTGTTACAAATCAATTTCCCTGTGGAGAAAATGAATGCCATTTTTAATTCCGGAACCCGACTGTTGCAATCTATTAAGGAACGGCACCTCTGCAAACGCTACTGTTTCTATGTGGACAGTCATGTTGTGATATAGTATATTAAACTTATTTGAAAAGAGCAAGATACAGTTTTCCAGGATTTTTAAGGATAAGTGAGTGTGTTGCTTTGGAAGAAGTTTGATGATATTTCAGAGATACGGTCATAAAGGACAGATTGCACTCTATAGAAACACGCTCTAGGTATTCCTTATGTCTCTATCTCTGTCTGCACCTGCAGTCTTAACCTTGATTAGTGCTGTTTAACACTGGTGAGTGTGTGTCTGTGCCACGGTTTTGTCTCTCATCCTCTTCATTATGAGCTCATCCTCAGGTTTCGCTCTAATTAAGATGTTATTTCCTCAGCCCTTCCCGCATTAAGACCACAGACAAGAGGTTTATTCAAACACTCTTCACTTTTTAAAATCTCTCCATTATGATGAAGGGATACTCCAAATTAACTGTGCATACAGTGGGTACGGAAAGTATTCAGACCCCCTTCAATTTTTCAAAAGGGTGCTTCTACTAAATACTGAGCAAAGGGTCTGAATACTTAGGACCATGTGATATTTCAGTTTTTCTTTTTTAATAAATCTGCAAAAATGTCAACGATTCTGTGTTTTTCTGTCAATATGGGGTGCTGTGTGTACATTAATGAGGAAAAAAAATTAACTTAAATGATTTTAGCAAATGGCTGCAATATAACAAAGAGTGAAAAATTTAAGGGGGTCTGAATACTTTCCGTACCCACTGTATCTGATAAAGCCAAAGCGGCCCGAGTCACTGGATCCCTCCAGTCACAATAACTGCGGCCGTGACTGCAGTCCCGCTTTAATCACATTGACATTTTCTGGTAAATATTGTGTGCTGGGTGAATGTTTACGCAGTGAGCACCTTCAGTGCATTTTGTTGCAAAAGTATCCCCCCTTTTTTTGGTTTTATTCTGTTTCGGTGATTAATTTTAAGTGCCAACATGTACCTCATCAAAATAAACTTGACTGCATTGTGTTCTGAAGGGACTCGAATCGTATTTAGTTATTTCTCAGCATTACCATTCTCTGCGTTAGCGTAAAGTTTTGACTGTCTTGTATTGTGTGGATAACTTTTCATGGCAGAGTAACAGTTTGAAAAAAGTCTTTGCAATGTTTTTTTCAGCATGTTTACAGACGCTACATCAATAATAACACATCTGGCACAGATATTTTGGTTACACTTTATTTTGATAGTCCACTTTAGATTCTACTAACTAAAAGTAACTTTGCAACTACATGTCAACTAATTCTCATTAATTTGCAACTACATGTCTACTAACTCTCAGAGTAGACTGTTAGGTTAGGTTTAGGGTTAGTAGAGCAAGTTGACATATAGGCCTACTTGCAAAGCTTCTCATAGTCAGGACCCATCAAAATAAAGTGTTAGAAGATATTAAGCAGACAGTCTACTAATACTGACTGCTAGTTGACATGTAGTTGCAAAGTTACTTACTGTTAGTAGAATGTCTAAAGTGGACTATCAAAATAAAGTGTTACCGATATTTTATTGCCCCCTTGAGCACTGATGCAGTACAACAGGAAAAATGCATCGTCCAAAGCGTTTGCGTGTGTTTCAGGCCCAAAGTGTCTCTATTCTAAACTTTTATGGAGTTTTCTCAAAATGTACATATAATGTTAGTCAAGGTTTGTTTTGAAACCAAAAACAGTTGTAATTTCTTTTGTAGCATTCATTTGTACTTTAGTGGATATTTTTGTATAGAAAATTACCTTGTCATTGGAAAATCTGAAATCTCTTGAAGGTTTTACTCCTATACTCAAGGTTCTGTATGTAAATGAGCTCAGGTAAGATTGGTTAACCTTTTCGCATGCAAAATGGATGTCAGTTGTTTGTGGTTTGCTGTCAGGTTTAATGCAGTCGGCACTGATTCAGTCTTCACTAACAGTTTCGAGCTTTGCATTACATTTAGACAGGTTCACAAAACAACCTAAGGTTAAATCTGTCAAAATCAGAATTAAATTGTCAATTATATTTACCCTACATATGACTATTTTTCATTATATTTTAAACTATTCTGATTATTCAAGAACATTTTACCACAGTGAAACATTTCTCATTTACAAAAACCCTCACCCACTCATAGTCCTCTGGCAGTGTTTAAAGGGGTCATATGATGCTGCTAAAAAGAACATTATTTTGTGCATTTGGTGTAATGAAATGTGTTTATGCGGTTTAAGGTTCAATAAACACATTATTTTCCACATACTGTACATTATTGTTTCTCCTCTATTCCCCGCCTTCTGAAACGTGTTGATTTTTACAAAGCTCATCGGTCCAAGAGAAACACAGCGTCACACACGGCGGGCTAGAGTGAGCAGAGGCGGCGGGCTTAAGAACGGTGCAGCCGGCGGATTCGAAGAAGGAGGTGCCAAACAAAGTAGTTTCGCTTTCACAACGAACCACACTAGGTGTGGCTGACTCTTAACTTTTATAAAGAATATCTCTTTGGATTTGAGACTTTAGTCTTTGCAACTTTACAGATCTTCTTTATGCACCAAGAGCTTGTAACACTTCAAAGAGAAAGGAAAAATTGAAATCGCATCATATGACCCCCTTAAAACCTTGAGTCTGCTTTGATATGTATGAATGAACCATGTACATGTATACCGTGAAATTATTCTTCAGAATGTGAATTTGCTGCAACTGGTGGCCAGCAATTTTCTGCTCATTCCACAGATGTTCAAGTGGATTCAAGTCTGAATGAGCTCTGATTGAATTACATCCTTTTGTTGAGCCATTCCTCTGTAGTTTTCGTCAGTGCTTGTGGTTAATTAGATTGGCATTCAAAAATAGTCCCTCTCCCAATTTACCCCGTCTTAGAAGTTTGCCTTTTTCTTTCTGCACTTTTTTCATGCATTCTACAATCATGTCCCATGAGTCTCATTTTCTGCTCTAATGTGACCACAGTTTGTGTTCCTCTAATGACTTTCTGTATGCTGTGTGTGTTTGCCAGTGATTTTGTCTCCTAATTTGGCTTCTATTTTATTCTGTAATACATTGAAACATCTGAAAGTCCAGCGATTATCATATTTATTCCCCGTCTTCTTAGATAATTTCCCTGTAGACTAATTGGATGGCAGAGTGAAAGCCCTGTAGCTATTTTGTTCCTTTATTAGACTTAATGAAGACACAAAATTAGATATTGTATGAGAGAACAATCACACACTGAACTTTTTTTTTTTTTTTTTTGTACATTTTTGAAAAAAAGAACTTTGGCAGCCAGTTTCCCGTGAAATGCAATGGTAGTGTTTCAGGCATCGTCGGATACATTTATGCGACTGAAATTTGACAGATTTCAAACTGTATATATCACTAAGGATTCGAATGTAAAAACACCAACCTTTAACCATATAACGCAACATGCCTAGTTTAATGAGAAGAAACACAACTCTATTCAAACATCACACTGTAATTACATGTGAAGGTTCACAGAGGGACTTTCATTGTTTCTCACCTTAAATTATAAAGTGTTAAGACTCAATTAGCTAAAGGAAGCCATCAGGCGTTAATGTCTTTGAGCAACTGCAGTTAAGTCAATCTCTTTTCATTTCAATCATACGGTGGATGATAATGGGTCTCATCGCACATTGAATGATGATTTTATTGTGTGTGACACGCTCTGGGTGAGAGATGTGTGATTGAAACCCTCTCCTTTAGCAGATGAAGTGTTACCGATTAAGATAATAATGTTCAGTATACTTGAATGTAGATGAGAGAGGCCTGAAGGGACAGCAATCTGGTCTAATTGGTAAATTCAGCTAACTGCAGAATAACAGAAAAATCAGAATGAATGTGATTATTCATGCATGTACACATGGGCAGTGTAATTACAATCAGGTGGGTCAGATGTGCAAAAAAGATTTATTATAATTATTTTAAATTGATTTATATGATTATCTGAACTGCATATGCAAATTCTATTCATTGCACAGTCAAAAAAGATTCTGCACTCAAAGCACTTGTAACTTGCAACTATTTGTATCTCTCTGATTTTATTTCAATAATCATGTTTTTAGAATGCATCTATTCAAATAGCTTTGGATCAACATAAATCTGTGAAAATCTCATTTATTCAGTAAGAACATGGTTAAAATATTGGAACAAACAATATTCAATTAAATAAATCTCAAACAGTTGTTGATGGTAAATTTATAAATCTGGTTATTGTGGGTTTGAAACATATTCAGCTTTCATTATGTTACATAAATACCTATCCGTTTCATCGAAGTATGATTGACAAAATTGCATTACGTTTATCACATTATTAGCTTTATTCATTTATGTTAAAACAATATAATCCAAATTAATATTTTATATCCAATTTAAATGCATAAATCTTAAATTTAAAGTGTTTTAGTGTATGCAAGTGTCATTCTGATAAGGATCCTCACAGGAATAACTAACAGACTTAAGTAATAACTTAAAAACTAAATAAATAAAAAAACTAAAGATGTTTTCATGATGAAATAAAAAAACAAAACCATTTCATTTTTACATTTACATTTGTTTTTCATCTGAATATTTTGCATTTTGCATGCCATCACTATTACCATTAATCACAATTCACTTTAACAGGTAATTAAAATGTCAATATTACTTTAGTTTTTTTTAACCTCAGTTTTCTTTATGCAGTTTCTGATACATTGCATGCATTTGCATTTATGCACAAAGACACTTTCTATATACTTCTCTCTTTTTCTTATTCTTGAAACTTACTTGAGTATAAGTACTTGATATTATTACGCTAAGTTGCTTTGAATATAAGTGCTTCTAAATGACTAAATATAAATGTAATCTCAATAGTTCAACCTTGTTATAGGACAAAAATCCAATAGTTACATATTTTTAGTGGGAAAAAATCCCCCAGTGTCTGTCCTGTCACTTTGGGTCTGAGGTAGAGAAGTATTATTTCTTGCATATTTAGTCATAACCTTTTCGCGAGAAGTGATTACAACTCAAATCCGCACAGCATTAGCATTAGCATTTATGTGATTTTACCCAACCTTTGTTTTGTTTTTGTAGTGTTCATGCTTCAGGGTAAGAATAAAAGCATTTGTGTTTCTTCTCACAACGTGTTGTTCATTTTCAGCTACTGCTGTGAAGTCTGTTTTTAGTATGTGAGTATTTATTGTGGTGCGGTTTGTTTAGCCGGCAGGGGTGTGATGATGACAGCTCACCCCCACCGTTTCTCAAATGTCAAACCTTTTAAGCTTGTGTCTTTGTTAATACCTGACACTCTTCCAACCAAATAAAGTTTCTCAAATTTTTTTTCTGAGGGAATTTGGTTTAGGAGCTGCATCTGTCAGTTTAAAGCAAACTCAATGTCATTTTAGCATGAAAATAAATGAATATAACCAACCGAGGCCGAAAGTGGGTGCAAACACATGAACACAAACACTAAATTAAATTCAGGATATTGCATTTCATTCTGGAGGCATTGGTTATTTCCCAAACTACTTGTGTGAAATATTAACTAAGCATGAAATACTTTATTAAAAAAGGCAAAAAAGGTGATATGAAAATATGAAATACACCACTGATTTATAAATTGGTTTCTGCTCTCATCTGAAGCAACCCTTGCGATAGGCGCATAGACACAAAATAGGCTCCAAAGAAACAATCCTAAATTATTAACCTTCCATTTTGTATTTCTCAGTCGACTGCTTTTCAATTTATTCCTCATGGTTTAAAGGTTTTTTCAGGTCTAGCCTTCCTTCTCATTACGGCCCAGTACCTTTGTGGAGTGACCCGGGAATGAGCGGTAAGCTTCAGGATGTCCACGGGCCACTTGAACACCACAGAGAAAATTGGGGGGTCATTACGGCCCCGAGAAGAGCCCTCGAGGCTTCTGGGGAATGGAATGGATTGAGGGTATTGTGTGGCAAATTATTGAAGTCTATCGCAATAGACGATGTCAAACCAGAAGATTCTGTCATCGCAGATCTGTTTCTGAGAGTTATTGATCTGTGTCACGCACGGACGACAAACGTTCAGTTCTTCACACACACAAGCACACAAAAAAAATCTGGTTTGTGGGAATGTGGGAAACTTTAAAAAAGAACAACTTGAGCCTTGAGGTTTGTTTTGACATTATTTTTAGTGACAGTAAATCAAAGACAGTTGCATACTGTTAAATATAAGCTATGGTGATGGTTTACAGCCTCCACTGTGGCTTTTAAGAACATCCAAACAAAACTGCAGAACACGTCCTTCATCTGGAGTCCCAACATTATCATAATGACCTCATTACCATTTGATGATTTTAACACAGTTGTCATGGCAAACATCACACTGTTGCAGTTTTAAAGTGACAATAATCATGGTGCTTGGTGTCAATATTATGGCAGGTCAGATTGGTAAAATCATGGTATTAGAAGTATTACAATAATGTTCCATTCAGAAGTGTGGGCTTGTTAAGATGTTTAATTTTTTTTTTTTTAAAGAAGTCTCTTCTGTTCACCAAGCCAGCATTTATTTGATCAAAACATGAATATTGTGAAATATTATTATAATTTAAAATAACTGCTTTCTATTGTAATATATTGCAAAAAATAAATGAAAAAATCCTGATACAAAGCTTAATTATCAGCATCATTACTCCTGTCTTCAGTGTCACATGATCCTTTAATGCATTTTTGCTAAAAAAAAAAAAAAAAGAGTTTTTTTGTTTGTTTGTTTTTTCAAATTAAAAAAGAAAATCTTAACAACCCACAAACTTCTGAATATTAGTGCAGGTGGGTACAAAGAGAGATCTGCAAGGTTAACAAAAACTGATTTGATTTAGCTCAAAGAGCTAGATATGATTTTTTTTTTTTTAAGTATCTAGATTAAATCATATAGTGGCAAGATTGCACTGAGAATGCAATCGTGCCTCAAGATTAAACTCATCTAACCTTGAGAAGATAAAAACTTAAAGAACCAAAGAACTTCTAGTTTCTTTGCTTTGAGTTTGTCACAGGCATGAATCATGATTTGCTAAAAGCTATTTCTTGCCATAAGAAAGCCTTTTATGTATGCTTTAAAAGGTATATTTTTATTCTAAAAAGCATTTTATTGGACAAAAACATTCTTACTTCAGGAAAATTTCAAATGCATAAAAGTTCATTTTCTCAGTGTTTAGGAGTACATTAGCATATAAATGATGTCAAAGCTGATATACATTAACAAAAGGTCCAATTTTGAGATCATGGGGTTTTTAAGTGTGCGAGAACCTAAGTGTTGAGTCTCCTGTGATTGAAAAAGGGCTCCACCGTTGAGTGGTGAAGATGTTTCAGCCTTCAGATGGAGAAGCTTCATCTGCCTGGATGTTCTAGCACTCAGCGAAGTACTTGGAAGGAAGGACAGAGCGACACTCCTTCACCGGCAGCATTGCCAGCCTGAAGCACATAAATGCACATTTACTATGGAGCTCAGAGCTGGAGATCAATCACAGGAACAATCACTGTGCTCATACTCACATCTTAGCGAGGAACCTCTTCTTGGGACTCAAGCCACTGCTGGAAACAAGATATTTGAGATAAGTGATCATATGTGCATTTGAACCCTTGCGACTGCATGAGTGAACTTACAACTTGTTGCTGCTTCCCGCCAAAATCTTCAAGCAAGCAATGTCATCAGAGATGTCATCATCAACGAGAGCTTTCAAGATAAAATAAAGACATGATGACATAAAAAATAGCTTGAATATATCATGGCGTATTTGTCCTCCACTCACCGCTGCACTCGAGACCACAAAGGTTCAGCGATGCGCTCGATCCGGGATCACAGGCCTCGCGGTCGCTCAGATGGAAGATTCCCAATAGGTCCCAGGCGATGACATCATCACGCCCCTCTTCCTCCGAGCTGTCTCCGGAGCTGTCCTCCTCGGACATCGCCTCTGGACCGCTTCCAGACGAGTCTGCAGGGATCTTTTCTGGGAAGAGACCACGGCGCCATGTCCAGAGACGCTCCTTTGCTCCGAGTATCTCAGCGGTCTTGCCCTCAGGGACAGATCTTCCACGTCTTCCCTTGGGAGGACTTTGTGGTTTAACAGGGATTATGTGTTCCTCTTCCAGTTTCTCATCATCTTCTTCCTTTGCTGGTGGTTTTTCCTCCTTTGGTTTGGGGGGAATTTGGAATGCAGGTCTAATCTCATCTTGGATGTTGGTGACGAGGCTGGTGTTGAAGCCGGAAGTGTTTTCTACATTACAAACAACTAAAAGAAATAAAATGAATAATTTGCAGATGTTTGGTGATGTAAAATATGAATGGGATTTTAGAGCTACAGCAGAGGGTAGAATTTTTAGTGAATAATGGCATAAATTTGGGTGTTTTCCTCACACAAAGATGTTACGACTACTTTAGTAATTTTCATCCCGATTTCACAGGAAAACGTGTGAAACTTGAATTGTAAGAAACATAATTTTATTTATTTTTTAAAGGAAAACATGAAGGTCCATCCCTAAACCTAACTATCAGTGGGGGTTACGAAAATGTAGCTACAAATTAGATTGTTGAAATTCATATGATTTCGACCCCAATTCGAACATGAGATTGTGTCGTGATTTTGGTCATTTTTAGAGCAGAAAAAGTTACTCACGTCTAGCGATGAGTTTGTCCTTGGTCATTTTGTCTCCAATGGATCTAATCACCTGAATCTGAGATGCTTCCAGCTGCTCCTTCAGCTCACATTTACTCATGATCCGTCCCTCAGTCACACTGAACACCAGCAAAACCAGAACCAACGCCGCCAACATCTTCACGGAGAGAATGCTGTGGATGAAATACGACACAATTACCAGCCTACAGAAAATAAAGAAATCCACAGAAAGTGTACGTTGTTAAATCAATATCCTCTTTAACAAGTCCCTTTCAAACGATGTTCATTTCCACCGACAGCCCGCACAGGCTATTGTATAATGCTAACTAATTGCCAATTTAACAACAACAAAATATTGTAACAAACTAGCTTCATTTTATAGCATAAAGACCAATTCCCAGCAAGGACTATAAAGATACAGTTTTTATAATTGTTGTAATAATGTAATTGTGTGCTCGAGCATTTAAAGCGGCTGACGATAGCTGCAGCGGGTGCTTAATGGAACGTTATCATCCGTTTAACCCGATCTCATGAAAGTGCGTTGACTTTGTCGACTCGTGCATATCAAACGCATAATGGGTAGGATTAGGGGTGTGGGGAAGATGCGAATTATATATAGGCCAAAATGCGTATCCTATGCATGCCAACAAAGTGCGTATCATATGCACGCAAAACACGTGCATATCGCATGCACAGAAAAGTCAGTTTCTGTGTATAAATAGAATGCAAAATACATGTGCTATTGATACATTTTCATGTGACAGGTGGGCCGTAACACTCACTATTCCTGATAGATAAAGAGATTTTTTTCCTCACAATGTCAGATTCGGCAAAACTGTCCTATGGTAAATGATCAAATCGCACGAAAACAAATGGATAAAAAATCAAAATAAATAAACGAAAAAAGTCCCAAAACTTGAAAAATGAACAAAGACAAGCGAATGCGTCAAGATGTTCTGTTCATTCCTACTCTCATTTTTGTTCTCAGCCAAATCAGGTCCAGAAATGGCCAGGTTGTCCTGGGTGTGTATTTGAAAGAAAAGATAAAAGGAGAGCCCCGCTGAGCTTAAGTAGTATAAGTGGGCAGATGTTTATGTGCTGATAACAGCCCAGCAGACGTGAAACACATTTAGAAGAGAAAGAAAGAAGCTTGACAACTGCTTCACTATCAGTTCTTGTCAGAGACACACACGGGGTGACGCTTTCCTCTGTTTCAGCCTCAAATTAAGTCACTTTGTGGAGAAAAACACTTTAAAACGAGCTCCAACTGACACATTAGTGCTCCAAATCTTTTTAAAGATTCAGAGAGGGTTTAGAAAAAGCTACATAAAGTACATGTTACATAAACCACCACTACTCAAAACAAACGAAAATGTCATTAAGTGCTACTTGAGGACACCCAGTACCTGTCAGAGTAAATAAATAACGTTTTTATTAAATATCAAATCTTCAAATATGAAAAGCACAACTGCTTTATCCTTACCAGAGGTTCTGTTGGGAAGCTGCTTGCTGGCGATTTGACACTGTTTTGCTGGTCGTTCTTATATACATACTGTGACCTATAATCATATCAGCACTGTACGCTGGTCACACCAAGACTAATATTTAGGACAGGCAGGTCAACTTCTGTGACAAAAGCTTCATTCTTTCGCTGTTGTTTACCTTTCCTTCAGTGTACAGTGTACTTAAAGGGTGTTTGAATACTCCACATTTTAGCTGTCACCTGATAAGAGCCCCTTTTAGTAGGTAGGCCTATGTGGGTTATTCAAATACAAAGACTAGAACCACTAATGCAAAGTGTCAATAATCACACCAGTACAGTATCACACGATACACATATACACTTCTGATTCAAAATGCATAACTAAGTTTATAAGTGATGGTTGGATATTTTCCTTTAGTGTTTTAGTGGTACAACACTTGATGCCAACCACAGAACTGAATTGTTATACTTTTGGTTTTATTGCCTCGAACATTCACAGAATCCCTCCTTATGACAACAGTAGAGCATTAAAGAGGCTTTTGTGAAGATGTTATCTGCATCCGTTGCTCTGGAATGTTTTTGAACCATACGCACTGCTGAATTAATGATCAGGTGTGTCCCATAGAATTCATTTGTTTCATGTTGGTGGATCACATGCAATCACATTTTTTTCTTTTTTTCTTTATTTTAGAGAACTAAAAAGGCCCTTTAGGTTTTATAAGTGCTTATGATGGATAGAACTGGAATAAACATTGCTGAATAACCAAACTGTTCTTGTTTCACCAAGTCTGACGTCAATTTCTGCTGGCAAAACTCTTAAAAGTAAAGGTTCTTTATTGGCATCCATGGTTCCATGAAGAACTTGTAACATCTATGGAACCTTTCCACAAAAGTTTATAGTGGTAAAAGTGGTTTATAGTGGTTCTTTACACTCTTATTAATAAAAGTTCCAAACAGGGGTTTTCCCGGTGATGCCAAAGAAGAACCATTTTTGATTCCCCACAGAACCTTTCAGCAGTTCTTAGAAGAACCATGTTTTTCTTAGTGTGAAGATTTTAATAATCTAAAGAACCTTTATTTTTAAGAGTGTAGACTGTTAACATGTTTTTAACACTAAGAAAATAAATGATTCTTTTAAGAACTGTTCATGGAAATGTTCTTTAGGAAACTCTATATGGCATCAGTGAAAACCTCTTTTTAGAAGCATTATTTTTAAGAGTGTGGTGCAACACATCTTGACTTTATCTCTATCAAGCTGAACTATGGTTAGGCGCTCAGCAGACGCAGGTTTGATGCATGCAAACTTTGTAATAAAATGTCAAATTTCACAACCGTCATTTGTCACCTGCATGCTTGAGTGAACCAGACCTCAGCTGGGGTTTTTAGCTGACCAGAGAGATTTTGAAACTCTGATCTATTCAGCGTCATATGAGGCAGGTGTCAACACTTGCATTTGAAATGTTTACATAAGATGAGCAGGACGGGCCATTAAGATGATGGATTAAACAGCTGTTTTCTGAATCTGTTTTCAGAGTGAAGGCTGCTGCTGTCTCCACATATCTTTCATTAAAAAACGATTTTAGCATTAGGTCATTCATCACATCTTGTGTTCAGAGTGGCCTTGTGAAGAACAGAAAGCTTGATTCCTGCAGTGGACAAAGTGAACTAGATTAGATCAGAAAGAAAAATCAGTGCTTGCAAGACTTGCAAGCAAGAAATGTAAAGTTTCGGGTCAGTTTAGGTTTTAGGATTTGATTCTGAGTAAATAAAACATTGAGGTGAGAGGACCTAAAACTGCAGCGCTACTCACTTTACTACATTTTTTCATCAGCAGCTCAGCTATTTTCAAAAAGGTGTAACTTTTCCAATGACAAGCTAATTTTTAATGAGTTGCAGTGTAGTGTGACTAAACACTAGCTTCACTTTGCATTGCACACACGACTTTACGGCCAAATACTCTTGATCAAAGCAATTTCTCTCTTTTTTTCCCTCTCGAAAGAAACATTGAGGAGTCCAGTTCGTTTAAGTGAATTTGTTCATTTGACAGTTCCTTTAAATTAATAATTTCAGAGCAAAGAAGTGACTGTATGGTATTTTATGTATTCTTCTTACAGCACAGTATGTCAATGCTGCTGTTTGTCACTATGTTTTCAGTTTACTTATAAAAAATAAGTGCTTTATAGTTGAATTAATTGTATTTAATGTAATTTTTCTGTTTGATTTTAATGTTATTGCCATAAGTTGTTTTTGTGATATTGATTTGATTTAATTACATGTATAATACCATCGATAGTTAGTACTTGTAAAAGATAAATAGTCATCCAAGTCATTTAAAAAATGACAGCATTTGAGTAATTCAAAGAAATCCATATTAAGCTTTACTCTCTTTAGTGAGCTTTTTAAAGCTCTGCATGTTCAGGGTTTGATTTTTTGTGTAATTTATGGCTCTTTGGTGAAGCCTGTGTGTGTGTGTGTGTGTAAAGGTTCTTGTAATTGCGGTTCAGTCAGGTTGACAGAGAGCAATGTTAATCCCACACACCGAGAAGCACAAAAGAACACTTGACATTTTCAACCAGGAGGATTACTCACCTATTCAATTACATCTCTTAGACTCTTTTCCTCTTTCTTCCCATCATTTCTCTCTGTTCTTCCCTTGTACAATTAATAAACAGCCTTACCGTAGGAACAATCCACAGGCCTCTATGTGCCACACTACAACTTATCAAGAAACACTTTCAAACTCTTTCCACTGGCTCTTTGAGATCCTTGTATGGATCAGATTTTGCCAATACTGAGGTGACTATATCTATCTATCTATCTATCTATCTATCTAGCTGTCCTTATGCCGTTCTATCTATCTATCTATCTATCTATCTATCTATCTATCTATCTGTGTTTATTAATGTACCACACTATACATATATAACTTATATAACCTTTATTTTAATAACGTTTCACTAATGTTTCATGCGTTGTTTCTCTCCATATTTCTTCCTCATCATCTTGGCTGCAGGAAAGCAAACACACGCTGCAAATCATCCTCTGTTGTGTGTTTATCACTGGCAACAATCTCAAGAACAGCTACTGTTTATTTTGTATCAGTGTGCTTTATGAGCTGTTTGCATTGATTTCTAGTCTGCACGTCCAAAACTCAAGTGAAGAACTCTAAATATATCCCTCTTCTTCAGTTGAACTTGTAGTTAATAAGTTATTTCTGATTTTGTCTGTTCCACCACAAAACACACATACAGGCTCTATTTATACGCACACTCAGCCTCTATATTTTACTTTAAAATAAATGCGTTAATATATTGTTATATAATGCAAAGACATTCAGATATTTATACTTTGCTTTGACAGCACTTGTTTATTTTGGTGCAGCTCGCTCTTTTACTTTGTAAGTGACATTCTCTGGAAGCTTTGTCTTGGGGACCCTGCGGTCTGAAGGTTAGCTACAGCGTTGAGATTTTAATGTCCTGTGACTGAAATCTTTAATAATGAAGATGCTCTTATGTAATGTGTGATTATTTTGATGGCGTGGGCTGAGAAGGCCATGACAGCGATACTCCCCGAGGAGCTGACGCACCTGTTTCAAACACCTTGAACTCCTGTGTCCCTCCGCGGCAGGAACACTGAGTAATCGACCCTCGCTCTCTGTCTCTGATCTTCATCGCAGTTAAAGGGATAGTTCACCCAAAAAATAGCATTCAGTTTGATTCTGTGTGCCATTTTGTCCTGTAAAAAAAAAAATCCAAAATGAACAAAATGTCCACTTGTCTGAGATTGTTGCAACTCTTAGTCATTTAAGTGTAGGAGAAACACTTGGTTACACAATCATGAATAACACAATCTACAGTATGTGCTGCTGGTGTGATGAAAGAGTTTGGCTCAGATTCAAACACGAACATTCATCTTTTAATGACATGTTTGACGTTATTCATCAAAATGAATTTTAAAACAGATCTGAAAAACATGATCAGCATAAATGAGGTGTATGAATTGCATTTTAATGTTTTAACGTTTTCCGCCCTGAATTTTTTGAAAACTTTGTTCTTCTTTTGAAACATGAAGCGATTCTGAAGAACATGGTGTTTGTTCACGCAAAAGCTGGCAATTCAGTCCTAAGTGTTTTTCTAGGGTGTTCACGTTGGTTTCTAGGTGGTTATTTACGCTCCCTGTGATCTTCTGGTCTCTAGATATGGCTCGGGTCCCTCCTTCAATGTAAATCTGGTATTATTTTCACCTGTTTTACGTTTCAGCGGGTGAAAATCATAAGCTTGATAAAGTAACAGCACCCCTCTCCTCAAAAACAGCATTATTTGAGCTGTAGTTCAATGCACTTCCATTTAAATACTTATGATTATTGTCCGTCCACCTTATTTTTCAATGCGGAAGTAAGCCGTATTCTGTGAGTGTGCGAGACGTCCGGATCATTAGCCGCTGTAGGGAAATAATGAGAAGAATAACAAAATGCAGTAAATGGTAAAACTGAAAAAAATCATTCCAACTGTAACGTTGCTCTGTGTCATTATGAAGTTATCCACCTTATTCTTTCCGTAAAAATGTACATTTTTGTAAATTTTATGGGTCTTGCTTCTGGTCTAATTTGCTTCCAGCTATTTTTAGCTGTACAAAACGGCTTTCTGCTTGATATTGCAAATTGGTTTGTCTTACCATATTATTTTAGTGTATTATCTTAATTATGAACACAATGGTTTGTAGTGCAAACAGTTTTATACTGCACATTCTTCTCGTTATTTCCCTATAGCGGCTATAATGAACCGGAAGTCTCGCCCATCGCGATTAGGAATAAGGTGGATAGTTGTGGTCTTTTAAATTTAGAGCCATTTTTAAATCTTTAATGTTATCGTCCTTATTGTGAACGGGCCTCAAAAAAAACGCATTCAAATTCATACCACTGGCACAAGCACCACAGATGAATTAGTCAGTTTTTAATTATTCCGTTTTCAATTTGTAATTATTTTCAAATTTGTATGCAAATCCCCGATGTGTCGATTTATGATGTTTCTATTAATGTGAGTCGCCTACCGTAAATTCACATTCAAAAGAACCAAAAGCTGCTTAACTGTGGTTGTTTTATGACAGAGGAAGTGGAACTAATCCTACTTTGATTTGCATGTCAAGGTGCAAAAATAACAAAGAAGAAAAAGAAGATTTCATGACAAGCACATAATGATCAAGAACAGCGGTACAGCGAGAACAATTGTTAAAAAAAGGAATATCTCTGATTTCTTACCTGTGTTGACTCTCTTTCTCTCTTATTGAAATGTAAATCAATAAGGTTACAAGTCAGTTGGTATTTCGCATACTACAATCAAACTCATTTCCATATTAATGAGGCTGAGAGAATATAGAGACAAGGGGAATAAAAACCAAACTGAATGACCGCTTTGTAGGAAGAGAGAAAGAGCAAATAAACAGAAATGGTGGTGGGAGGGAGTGAAAGACAAAGGAGAAAACGAGGTTTTGAAGATGAAGGAAAGTGAGTTGAAGAGGAGAGAAGAGGATGAGAGGAATCATAGTGAAGAGAGGATGAGCTGGACATTCAGCACTGAAAACAACTCATGCCACACAGAAATCCGTGTATCATTCGATCGATAAATTGGCTTGGGTATATATAGGTCTATGTTCACGCAAGAACTGTCATTCTGACTGACAACCGGAGAACAAACGATAGTAAATAGCCTACTGTTAGAGTTATATAATGTAGTTTTCAGACTCTGCCCCGGTACGAGTTGTGTCGAGCTATTCATTAGTCTGTGGTGGTCAGCAGTGGAGGACTATTATTCTGCTGCGTGATACTGCGGAAGAACTGATGATGGCACGGTTTGATCTTCGGCTGACCAATCAGCAGAAAGGGACGTTTAATTCCCGCCCACATGTAGAAATCAAATATTCAAGCTGTTTATTAATTTTTCCACCCATGAACGAAAAACGAAAATTTAAGCTGAATTTTCATTTTTCGTTTTTTGGAAAAAAACAAAAAGACGGAAAAGGAGCCGTTTTCTCATTTTTCTACTTTCAATATTAAATCAAAAAACGAATGATCGAATGATACACGGATTCACAGAGGACATCACATGCACTTATCAATAATCATCTATAATACTGGTTCTGCATCAGAATAGGTGCCATGGCAACAAAATTATAGTGAAGGGGTCAGTACCATTTTTTAAGAAATTCAAATTTTATCCTTAACTTTTATTAAACAAAGATCTATTAAATTGATCAAAATTGACAGTAAAGACACTATAATGTTGCCAAAAAATCTATTTCAAATAAAGTTTTTTTTTTTTTTACTTTATATCCATCAAACATTCCTGAAAAAAAAAATCACGGTTTCCACAAAAATATGAAGAGACACAACTGTTTTCAAAATTGATAATAATAATAATACATGTTTCTTGAGCAGCAAATCAGCATATTAGAATGATTTCTGAAGTATTATGTGACACTGAAGACTGGAGTAATGATGCTGAAAATTCAGCTTTGCATCACAGGAATAAATTACATTTTAAAATAAATTCACATAGAAAACAGTTACTTTATATTGTAATAATATTTTATAATTCTACTGTTTTTACTGTATTTTTTTAAATAAATAAATAGTCTTGGTGAGCAGAAGAGGCTTCGTTCTTCAAACTTACATCCTCAAACTTTTGAATGGCATGCAGTTCATTTTTAAATCATAGATGATTTATAATTACTGCTTATTCCCATGTCTTTTTTAATGATGTTGAAATCTGCTGGGGTTTGTTCTTACAGGGCTGTGCGTCACTGAAGTTCCTGTCCAAATAGTAAGCGTTCCTACAATCACTTTGATGTAGCAGCTAGAGTCGTGCTTGGACTGAATGAATATGGTTGCTAAAAAGTTGCATGGATTACTTATCTTCAAGCAGTTCTTCAGCTTTCTTCTTGTTTTTTAACCAAGTGCATGTTTCCTTTTTAAATGCATGCAATTTAGACATTCCCACTAATATCAAAAATGAGGTCTGAGCAGAAATAAATCCATGAGATCCAACATGTACATATAAAAAATTCAGAATTATGTCATGTAATATTAAGCTGTGGCTTAAATCAACTGCTTTGATTTTATTTTTTACTTCAGGTCATGCAATAAACATTTTTTAAAGTTTTTATTAATGGCCTTCCATGCCACAGAACCAATCCTGAGACTGTGGGGATTCAAGATTTGAAATGTTCCCAGGCGAACAGCAAACCCTGACTGAAAATTTTTGTGGTGGCATCACACACAAGAAACAAAGACTCAAGATTGATTTAATAATAAATAATAGTAAATAATTAATTTGAGGTATATTTAAGGATTTGGGTAATCTATGATGACCAAAATCCATTTAGATATGAATAGGAAATCCCAATAAGGATACTAAACAGACACGTATGTGAGAGAGGGCACTGTTTTTTAGATTCAAAACTAAATATTACCATTTCTCTGGAGCACAGGAAAGCTGAAACACAGGCTGGTCTTACCCTCCTTCAGCCGTGTGTCACTTGTGGTCCGCTTGCGCTGCATGAGTCTGTCTGTAGACCCAAAAAAAGGTAAGGACTGATTATAGGAGACTGACACTCATGTACATTCCAGTCAGACATAATTCATCAAGATCTCTTCTGAGAGTTAAAATATGTCTCTACTAGTTGTAAAACGGCGACAGGGCTAAATGCATTCGGTCCATGAGAGTCCCTTATAAACACTGTGGCGTGGAAGCTTGTACTAAATGAAGTGAAACAGACTAGAAAAATAAATGTTATTTCTCAAATACTGGCCATTCTTCATGTTTTATGCAACTCTGCCTGGGAATAGCTGAATAGATGTCAATATACAGGCCTGAATTGTTTGTTTCTGGTCTGTGCACATCCACAATGCATCACTGTATGTCTATAGACATGCTGCATTGTCATCCACACTGATTCACTGGCATTGACCTTCAGTGAAAATCTAAAACACTCTACGTTTATTGATGAAAAAGCACTAATTCGGTACAGTTTATATATAGAATACAGACACTTCAAGGGCCATGCAGTGTTCTTTGTTTGTTTGTTTTCTCGACAATCATGATTTTCTCAATAGCAAAAAGTCACCTTTCTGTCTTTAACCTAACTAATATAATAAAAAACTTAATGTGATGCACTGTCAGTGTCAGTCATACATACATGAAACAGGTAAGATGTAATTGTAGTAAAAGACTCAGTTAAATGATCTCATACAGCCATATATTAACCATGTTGATATTTTATCTGACTCTGATATTATCTGATATTTTTAACTGAATAAATGTTATTGCTTTCACAGATTTATGCTGAATTTAGAATAAATATTTATGCCCACACAGTGCAGAAATTCATTTATGTATTAATGACATAGATAGATAGATAGATAGATAGATAGATAGATAGATAGATAGATAGATAGATAGATAGAACGGCATAAGGATAGATAGATAGATAGATAGATGTAGAATTGGAAAGGAAAATAATGAAAAAGAGGAGGATGTCCGTGATAGATAGATAGATAGATAGATAGATAGAACGGCATAAGGATAGATAGATAGATAGATAGATAGATAGATAGGCCTGGGGCATCCCAAATACCGTGAAAGGGGTGTAGAATTGGAAAGGAAAATAATGAAAAAGAGGAGGATGTCCGTGCGTGTCAGCCAGCAGGTACCTCAGATATGATGGACAGAAGGGCATGATCTCCCTCTGCCTCCCTCTTTCTTGGCAGAGATGGAGGATACGGTTCAGTTCTGACAGAAGCTTCTGGAGTGACATGCAATGAGAAATAGTGATTCAATTTTCAGCAGAGCGAAAAGATGATTTCAATGGTCGTGGAGATGGCAACAAAGGGGAGGATGTGTTTACCCTGTCGTGGAATGATATGACTTTCATTTTCTTCCGACTTCAGTTCCAGCACGTTAACAGTGTTTGGTGCAATGAACAGGATATGATGTCATTCTCTAGAGTGCTGTTTTTTAAAACAGATAAATAACAAATAATAACTTAAAAAAAAAATACAAAATACAATCTAATACATTTTCTTACATCTTAAATTTGTGTTCCTTTAAGCCAAGAGGTCAATCTGTGACATTTAGACCCTCTATTCCATCACTGGTTCTTGAGATTTGTAATACCTAGAAAAAAATGATCTGATAGCATTAATTTCCATTAAATTGTAATGTTTGTTTTCTCCAGACAGACTCGGACTGGTGGGAATTGTACTGATTTCTATTATTCTGTAACCTCTCATGCCTTCCCACAATCTCTTCATGCACGCCCCTTTACAGTCATACTATCTTTGTGTGTGTCATTCCCATGTTTCTGTAGCTGTGGCTCCGTTACACACCATGAAGACCATCATTGGGGAATCCAGTGAATCCATTACACCTCCGAGAGCATGGAAACCCACAGCGAGGTCATGAGACAGTAACATGTCACGATTATGTTTACCACTGAAGAAAAACAAAATAGTGAATCAATTAGAATGCATTCACACATTTAAAGGCAAACAGAGCGACTCTCAGAGGCCCATTGAAAACATTCATTTGCTGTTTACAGCAGCAGGACACACTGTTTGTCTACGTGTCTACAATACAAATGAGCGTCATTCAATGCCTCTATTAGTCCAGAGCATTATCAGAACCGAGGACAGATTCATGACATGCAAAAAGCACATGTGTCACACAGCTAATGGTTCTCACGATCGCATGTTTATGACATGCTCGCTGAACTGTGCTGAATTTGTTCTGGAGGTCTCTGGGCAGTGAGATTGTGTCGAGTGTTATTACATTTGGGGTGAAACCATATGGAAATGTTTCAATCATATTTTTTGGGTGTTATGGGGGTCCCTTAATGCTTATGGGAGGTCCGGGACCCCCCAGCCCCCCTCAATTCGAACACTGCTGTTAGGACTGATACACATTGGTGTTTTGAGCTGTATTATGACATATGATTGTAATTATACATATGTACCACAGATGTCTGTTTTTAGATCCTAAATCTTGTGTTAAAGAAACCTTATCTGTTTTGTATATTTTTCTATTTGTTTATTAAAAGAGATAATTCAATGAAACCCTTCTGCCAGCACCCTCATGTTGCTCCAAACCTGTACAATTTCCTTATTATGTGAGACACAAAAGAAGTGGGGTCCATGTTGTTTGAATCCAAATGTTCCTCAAAATATATTCTCTTTTTCTTATTTTATCTCCAGTTTCCCTTTTAGGACACTGCAAAAAGATTTATTGAGCTTCTAAGGATATTTTAATTAAAATAAACACATTTAAATTGTGTTTATTGTATTGAGTTACTGTCAAATAATTATCATCAGTGTGATTTCATGATGTTTCTTGCCTAGTAAAGTGCATATAAGGGTTGTGACACGTCTTTTTACGTGTTTGTGTGAATCTGCATCATCCTCCAGAGCTTTTTGTGGCCCTCAGTCAATATGTCTGTCGTCTGTGTATGTGTCTATGTGTTGCACAATATGCGTCCTTGTGTTTAGTGATTTTTCTCAGACACCATTTGATCCAAACCTGTTTTACAGCAGGTGGTCTCAACGTCCCCCAACTGCACCTCAGAGCTGAGCTGGAAGACTAAATTAAAAAATTAAAAAAGACCAAAAGATGTAAAATGCAAGATGTGTGTGTAAGAGTTGGGTTTCATATAATGTGTGTGTAAGAGTTGGGTTTCTCCATACCTACTGTGGGGAAAAATATAACAAGCATAAAAAACATCTTAATAAAAAGTAGGTTTGTTTGAGAGTTATATTAATATAAGCCAATTGCAAGTGCCCATCATGATATAAAAATAAGTGTGTGTGTAAGACGGTAGTGTTGTGTTGAATCTTTTCCGTCTACATCCCTGTGAAATTTGATTTCTTATCTCAGGGGTTTATGATGAGGCTGTGAATGATGCTTAGGATAAGGAAAATAACTTGCATTAAAAAACTGCCAGTTGTTTGGCATTTTCTGCCTAAGAATATCTTAACTCTTGGCAGGCCAATCAAATTACATTAAAAATCATTGCTGATATTATAAAAATTACAGATCAAGCGTGCATGAGTTAATGCACAATTTTTCAAAAGCAGCAGGTTTTCTATTCCATGCATACATTCATTTTGCATATGATGCACAGCATACATTCTATATGCTTTAAAACCAGTAAGGTAGTATGTGTTTCTGAACCTGGTAACAGGAATAAATAGAAATAGAACAGAAAC
This sequence comes from Sinocyclocheilus anshuiensis, assembly GCF_001515605.1. NCBI lineage: Eukaryota > Metazoa > Chordata > Actinopteri > Cypriniformes > Cyprinidae > Sinocyclocheilus > Sinocyclocheilus anshuiensis. The sequence goes on along the minus strand of NW_015546115.1, from coordinate 506,642 downwards.
ATGAATGATGGCTTTGAAGTCGAGAGGGGAAAAAGAGGCTAGAATGAGAGGTTTTGAAGTGAAGCGAGCGGCCTAGAAAACACACACACACACACACACACACACACACACAGGTGTGTCACTGAGACCAGCAGTCACAGTATTGACTTTGATGAGAAAGTCTGTATGAAGTTCAGACCATCCTGTCGATCAGAATAAACATCCACTTGGAGGCTCTAAGGGGAAGGAACATTGAAAAGTCCAAACCCTGTGTTTAAAGAGGGGAAAGTCTGTGTCCAAACATGTGTGTCCCTATACTTCATAATAAGCTAAACGCATTGTTAATGAACAGGATTTCAGAGTCAACTCTAAGATTTACATATTTGAATTGCATATAAGATTTCCATACATTTGGATTATACTGTTTAACTAAACGAATAAACTTCAGATAATACAAACCCGATTCCAAAAAAGTTGGGACACTGTACAAATATTTGATATGTCATCTATGTTGTATTCTGAATAAAATATTGAAATTTGAAACTTCCACATCATTGCATTCTGTTTTTATTCACAATTTGTACAGTGTCCCAACTTTTTTGGAATCGGGTTTGTACATATTTGTCAGTCAACCATAAATCAAATGGGTTAGAAAAAGGTGAGACTTCTACACTCAGAAGGTCATGGCATAGTTCATTATTAACTATTTGCATCTATTTGATTTTATTTAAATAACCATGTTTTCAAAATGCAGGATGGATGGATGGATGGATGGAGAACTTTTATACGTCTCCACCAAACAGAGAAGAGAGGGATCCGTACTAAGCACAGCACAACCTTCAGAGCTCCATTCATTCATCCACCCACTCACCATGCCTCATTTTTTATCTCTCGCACTCCTCCATTTCTCACTGCACAGTCTATTCTGCACTTATAACCACGCTAATTAAAAATGAATTATTCATGCACACATGTTGAACTGACCAATCAGGATCATGCAGTTCCATGATTTTGAAAGACTCCGCATAAGCATAGACAGAATGTGCTGTTTCATGCATGTCTCATCGTACACAGATGTTAACATGTACTCTGCTGATTCTACGTATATGGTTTTGAAAGCATTTAAGCTGTAATTATATAATCTGCTGCTGCTTTACAATCTTGTTAATGAGATAATCAGCGATTGCATTGACGCTAATTACCAAGGAGACCATACTTAGACCTTTAAGCTGATTCAGTTCAATGTAAACAGTGTGGGTCTCTGTGGAAACAGGAACTCTTTCCGGTTTTTTTTCTTCCCCCTTTCTGCTTTGTTAAAAAGTCAACATTATGACATAGTCATAATTATTAGGTAAAATATCAAAATTATGACATACTAAGAAGTCATTATAACATGAAAGGTTTTCTATGTCATAATTGACTTTTTATGTCAGTTGCAGCTACAATCTCTTACAAATTAGTATGCATAAGTTTGTCTTTTTATGTCAATGTTGTCTTTTTATCTTATAAATATGACTTAGTATCTCATAATTTAGTTATAAAATAACTTTTTATGTCATAAATTTAAAACATTCGCACAAAAAAAACCTTTATACACGATTCATGGTTTTTAAAATGTTTTAGTTTTTTTTTTTAAATGTTAAACTTTTTTTTTTAATGTTACTAGTTTCTGAAAGTTCAGAGAACATTCAAAAGTAACATTCCCATTATGTTTGCTAAATGATGAAATAGAATGTTCCTGTAACATTTGCATAACCAAGAATAAAACTTGTAAAACTGTATGTTTTGAACATTCACAGAACATTCAGAAATAATGTTTTCATAACTGATGGGAACGTTAGTAAAATGTTCTTAGAATATATTTTTGTTAGCTGGGATTGCACATACTTGGTATTAGGAATCTACACAAACATCTAAAGTAACACCAATTAAATGTCTTCTCTCGGTATGGACATGAAGGATAGCTACCTGAAATTGTACAGCCTGATGAGAAAAGTTGTGCTGTTATCACTCACAGAAACTGTAGAAATCTAGTTTACTTAAGATGCCTCATTTACTGAAGTTAATGATCAAGTACGTGTTTGTGACAAGAATTTAATATATTTAACAGCCCTGTGTGTTGGTTGGTACATTAGAGCCCTTGCTGTTATCTTTTGCACAGCAAGTAATTGTCATTTTTGACAACAGTGTTGAATCACACAGTGAGTAAATGAGCATGAGCTGAGCAACATTTCGCTAATGCTTTACACTGACAATTAACTCTGTGTTTGTGTGTGTACGTTTTATTATCCTAATGGGAATGAAATTTCAAAAAATTTCAAAAAAGCATAAAGATTAAACCACATTCTGGGCACAGCCCCAACATGATTTAAGGCCCATAAATACAACAAAATAATACTGCAATTCATATCTAACACTGCCAAGAGTTAGTGTTAGAGTTAGTCTATTGTTATCTTATATATATTCACAGTAGATGTGAATTGGATGCCCTAACTTGGATTGATACACAAATATTGTTTGCATGTAAAACAAAGAAACAGTGGATATAAGCTCGGCCCACATACTCCAAAACAATATAGTCTTTGTGCTTCGGCTCCACTCTTTCCCACTAGACTAGTGTTCTTCAAGATAAGATGAGTTTTCAGCCTTTACTTAATGCTTTCAGCTTCTTCAGATCTCATTTCAAGAGGAGTTAAAAAAAGAAAAGAGAACAATAAGCTATATAGATGTGCGTTTTCATTTCCATATGCACTCCTGTTAATTGTTTGCTCAATGGGAAATGAGTCTATATTATCCATCTATTTTGTAATTGTGTCTACACAAGGTTATTTTTTTTTTGGGTGGATATGAAAAATGTAATTAGAAGGAAAACAAATACATTCAAGTTAGATATTTTTAATATGTAGCCTATGTATTATTCCAATGAACGTAATAATAATAACTTTACTTTTCTTGTACATCGTTTTCATTATTTTGGGAAAATTTCACATACATTAGAAGAAGGTCAGGGTCCAAGCCAAATTTCCTCCGTTTTCTTCAGAAGACTATATTACTATATACAGTTGTTGGTTACTGAATAAATGGTTTGCACACTCTTTGTACATTAGGCTACTGTTGTATATTTTGTTCTGGTTAATTTAAAAAGAAGAAGGAGGAGGAGGAGGAGGAGGAGGAGAAGAAGAAGTAGAAGAAGAAGAAGAACCGGCATGCTTCGGTCTTCGCAGCATGAAGTCGAACACACCTATTGGTACCACAACATAATCGCTGTACCACCTGACCACTGCAGATTCATTTTGCAGTTGATAGTGTCACCATAGAAACGCACAATCCTCTTGTAATTAGGCTACCTTAATTATTATGGCATGGCATGAACGCAGCATTCAGCTCATCCAACCCCAATCAAGCACACCTGAACAAGCTAATCAAGGCATTCCAGATTACTAGAAAGCTACAGGCAGGTGAGTTTGATCAGGGCTGGAATTGGCCTTATCACCTTGGATCTTTAAAACCCCATTTTACAGAAGCTGATATTGCAGCAACAAGTATTCGTTTTAGTTTTGTGCACGTCGCTCTTCCTGACGCACCAATTAAGCGCATTAACCAGCAGAGATCGTTGTGAGATTGCCGTTTGGGGAGGATGACAGCTCGAGTGTGTTTCTCGTTGATTGCTGTGTTATCGTGTCTGTTTGGATACTTGAGCATAACTCAGGCTATTCAAAAACGAACCACAGGTGAGAAGATCTGTTGACTTCATTACACTGCACAATGCAGAAATAAGTGACTCAGTCTTTGAAAGTAATTAATGCAGTTTAGGAATGAGTAGAAGGGTTTTAAAACCCTTTTGATTTGAAGCAGACAAATACGTAAAATTTGTATTTGGGTTTGAGACCCATTACGAAACCCCTGATTTACAAATGCTGAAACCGCACTCCCTGGCCTCCCCTAATGATCCTCTTGAATCCTCTAGTGGACGGTTTCTGTCCGGCAAGGCTGACAGTCGTGCCATCCCATCGAGGATGTTCTTCTGATAAGGACTGCCCTGGAGGACTCAAATGCTGTCGATTTGACTGTGGGCCTGTTTGCGTGCCGCCCGTTTTCAGTGAGTTTCAGTTAATAATGGACACTAAAGGTCCAAAACAAACACACACACACACACACGAGTAATGCATTGAGTTCAATGCAAGTTTTAAGCAGAGACTTTGCCTTTTGTTGTTCTCATCTAAAGTAGGTTTGAATTCATCCCTTTGGGTAGTTTAAGCACCATATGGCTTTACAAAATAAAGAGGAATAATACTTAGTATATAATTCACTCTGTAGGTAACACTTGCTATTCATGCTGTGAGTGTTTCGTGCTGTATATTGAAGTGGCATACTGTCTATATGCACAAACTAAAGCTGATTATCTGTGTCCACACAGTGAAGCCGGGTCAATGTCCCATACCGGAGATGATTCCACTGTGTGCTGAAAGCTGTTTCCATGATGGCCAGTGTCCTGCCACACAGAAATGTTGCCCAACCACCGGTGGCCTTGTATGCAGTGAACCACGTGGTCAGGGAAGCGGCCGGGCAAGTTGCCAGGGAAGCGGCCAGGGCGAGGGCAGCGGCCAGGGCAGCGGCCAGGGCCAGGGCAGCGGTTATGGCCAGGGAAGCGGCCAGGGCAGCGGCCAGGGCGAGGGCAGCGGCCAGGGCGAGGGCAGCGGCCAGGGCAGCGGTTATGGCCAGGGCAGCGGCCAGGGCCAGGGCAGCGGTTTCTCAGCAGAGAATGATTAAACAACTCCACAAATGGCATCACCAGCTTCACTCATTAACCAGACTGACTTTATTTCTGTCAGACATCTACAAAAGCGCTTATTGAGAATTGGTAGATATTTATGATTGTTTTGTTTAATTTGATGTTACTGTCAAGGTGATTAGTGTTTGCTTTAGTTGGGCTCTTCAGTGTATGAATCTCAACAATGGTGACAATCAAAAGCTGCATGGTGCAATGCATGCTGGGTACCTAGTCTCTGTGCAGTGAGTGCACTTTGACCTCACATTAGTATGAGCACACATTGAGGTTACACTTTTAGCTCACTGTGACCTCAACACGAGTATCCTGGGAGCTCATGGTGACATCACTGTGAGATCAAAGTGTTAACTGTGAAAGACAGCATGTTCCTAGGAGACGTTGATATTCTTAAACAGTTGTACTAATAAATATAGGAATATTATAACAGGTTATACAGGTCAAAAGCGTATTGTGGACCAGTGTATTTAGAATTGGAATAAAGCTTGGCATGTTTGTGAAATATACTGTTTAAATAAAGTAAAATAGGCTATATTTAAAATGTTTCATGGTATATGCAGCTAAAAGTGTGTTAAGAGAGATTTAATCTGGATATTGATTATTCCTGATTTGTACTACAGCTAACGCTCATAAATAATTATACCGGTATAATAGTAGATTTTCATCTGTTGTTGCATTGTTTATAAGAGACACTCATCCTTTCACATAGTACAATGAGGTGTGGGGAAAAACTTTAAAAGGTAATGCTTTGTTGTATAAACATTTAGGTAACCACATTATTATGCACCGGATCAAACATAAGCTCGATTTAATGGCACTGTGATGCACACATTTTCTATGTTGTCTACAAACTATAATATCCCCTCGCGTTACTTTGTAGATTATAACTGCTCACACGAAGTTTGGATAGAGACCGCTATTATTTATTAAAATAATGCGGATGCATGCTGGGTACCTAGTTTTATATTATTATTTATTAAAATAATGCGGAGCTAAATGGAGCTTTTAGACATAAAATCAATAGATCAAACTGATTTGTAAAAACGATTCTCTTTTGAAACGCTCGAAACGCCTTACACTTGCGACACCTGCTGACCAAAACCATGTGCAACGAGAACACAGACCGAACGTGTATTTAATGACCCATTTACAAATCATTTCCAAAGGCCAGTGTAATCGATTAAATGCAATATACAAAACACATTACGTGTATGTTTATTTTTGTTTTTGATTTTATTAATTTGTACGAACCTACATTATAAAACTGAATCAGTTTAAAACTATATTAGACGCTGGTTTATTTATTTATGGCCCTCTAGCGGCGAAACATTTCAATTCCAAAAAGAATCAAACCAGTATGTGACGTAACGAAGCATCGTTTGCTGAAACCACGTGATTGGTCGGTTTCGAAACCCTGATTCAAAACAAAAGATTCATAGTTTCGAAGCTTCGTGTTGTGAATTTGCCCATTACCACATTATGCTTTCCTGTTTTAAATCAAAACAGATTTAGGTGTGGAATCTCTAATGAGGAAAACAGTGAATCAAACCTGACTGATGGAGCGATCTTCGAAATAATCGGGATGGAAAATTGCCTGGTTATAAAGATGGAACAGCATGAAAACAGCCATACAATGCCAGATATGAAGACAAAAACCGGCCAGTCCTCACCTAGGCAAAGGTGGGAGAATAAAAGACAATGTAAGTTGGTTATTTGCCACATAAAAATAATCTGTTAATTCGGTTATTGTTTGATCGCGACTATTGAAAAATTACGTGTGTCAAATGATAGACAAGTGTTTAGCTTGCTCCAGATGTTTTGTCAGACCAACTAGGCTACTTTAAAATTCGTTGACTAAAACTGACTCCAGAGATGCCAAAGGCCGTCGAGACAGGGCTGTGATAAAATGCCCAATTTCTCAAAGAAGTTGTCATTGGAGAAATTGATCCCAATTGTATTTAATGCCAAATGCCTCCTCCATGCGTAAACCAATGAATTCACGTAACAGGTTAGAGAAACTGGGGAGCAAAACATAATTATAGTTGGAACATATATTTATACATACAGTTGAATATACCAATATATTGACGTGTGATAATAATAATAATAGTGCCTCCAGACTCAGGGTCTATTTCTGAGTCTGTTAGTTTGTCTGCTGTGTGTAAGAACAGAAAAAAATCTAAAAATGGCTAAATCATCAAGACTCTCGCTCATGGCCAACGAACTGCTTACCAAAAAAAAAAAATCAAACTAGCATCAAGAAGAACACTGCAACAATATTACAGTAATATTATTTATTGCCCTTAAATTAATTACTGAGATGTTTATTTTAGATCAGAAGGAACTGAAAGAAGATTCTGTCACTCGCCATCAACGTGGGATGCCTTTCATTCAAAAAGCAAACCATAAGCAGCACACGAGAAGTCACTCAGAAGAGAAAGCTTTCACCTGTTCTGAATGTGGAAAGAGTTTCAAAAAGAAGAGGATCCTTAAAGACCACATGACCATTCACTCTGAAGAGAAAGCTTTCACCTGCTCCGAGTGTGGAAAGAGTTTCAAAATGAAGAGGATCCTTAATGACCACATGACCATTCACTCTGAAGAGAAACCTTTCACCTGCTCCGAGTGTGGAAAGAGTTTCAAAATGAAGAGGATCCTTAATGACCACATGACCATTCACTCTGAAGAGAAACCTTTCACCTGCTCCGAGTGTGGAAAGAGTTTCAAAATGAAGAGGATCCTTAAACAACACATGAAAATTCACACTGGAGGGAAACCTTTCACCTGCTCCGAGTGTGGAAAGAGTTTCAAAATCAAGAAGATCCTTAAACAACACATGAAAATTCACACTGGAGAGAAACCTTTCGCCTGCTCCGAGTGTGGAAAAGGTTTCACAGTGAAACAAAACCTTAAATATCACATGAGAAATCACACGGGAGAGAAACCCTTTACCTGTCCTGAGTGTGGAAAGAGTTTCATTGTGAACAAGAGTCTTAAACAACACATGAAAGTTCACACTGGAGAGAAGCTTTTCACCTGCTCTGAGTGTGGAAGGAGTTTTGCTTTTAAACAACCCCTTGAGAAACACATGAGAATTCACACTGGAGAGAAACCTTACATATGCCCTGAGTGTGGAAACAGTTTCAGAGACAGACAAAATCTTAATGTTCACATGAGAATTCACACTGGTGAAAGGCCTTACGTCTGCCCTCAATGTGGAAAGGGTTGCAGATTGAGACAAAACCTTCAGAATCACATGAGAATTCACACTGGAGAAAAGCCTTTCATTTGCCCTCTGTGTGGAAAGAGTTGCAGAATGAGACAAAACCTTGAGAGACACATGAGAATTCACACTGGAGAGAGGCCTTACACCTGCTCCGAGTGTGAAAAGAGTTTCACAATGAAACAGCGCCTTACGAGACACATGAGAATTCACACTGGACAGAGGCCTTTCGACAGACCAGAAAACCCACCAGCTATTGAATATGTGATATAGTCAATCTGTTTAAATTATTAGGCCATTTGACACAATAAGACTAAATGGAATACCGTGACTGAGAGTTTTTACAATTAGTTTACTTGCAGCAACTGCAGTCATAATCTTGATGATTCGTTTAAAACTTGTATAGCCCTAACAGAAATACATACAGTAGTCAACATTTGAAGTGGATCAGAAAAGTTCATCAAAGTTGAACTAAGACAAGAATGGGTATTGTTTTGGTTTTAGGACAACTTTGATGAAAGGTTTTGATCCACTTCAAATGTTGACTACTGTAGTTAGTTAAATAGCAATGTTTTTCAGTTTTTTTCCCATTGTTTGTATATTTCTTTACTCATTTATCATATATACATTTTATATATCCCTATATACAGTATATATAGCCTTCCTTAAAGGGTTAGTTCACCCAAAAATGAAAATTGGCTTGTGTTTTACTCACCCTCGAAGCATCCTAAGTGTATATGACTTTCTTCTTTCAGACGAATCCAGTCGGAGTTATATTAATAATTGTCCTGGCTATTCCAAGCTCTATCATTGCAGTCAGCGGGGGTTGCAGTTGACCCAGTTCACAAGTCCTCAAATAAAGCGCGCGCATTCATAATAAAACGTGCCTCACACGGCTCCGGGGGGTGAATAAAGGCCTTCTGTAGTGAATCCATGCGTTTTTGTAAGAAAAATATCCATATTTCAAATGTAATAAACACTTTTATATCACTTCCGCCAACTGTCATACGCGGAAGCCATTATGGCGGATGACCTAGCACGTCGGTGTTGCATGATTAGTGACGAACGCGGAGAGACAACAAAACAAAATGCCGGTCACGAATTAGAAGTACAAACTTCTTTTTGTTTGAAACCCAGATGTTCGATTTGCAAAGAAAAATGTCGGAGGATTTTGATATAAGCCAAGAGGAGACTGGTTTTCCTTTGCTAAAGTAAGGAAACTTTGCTTCCTTTGCTCCTATAAACAAACTCGTGAGACTAGCATATATCAGAGGCGCGCGCGCTGCACATACGCCTTCCGTCTATGCTTCCGCGTATGACAGATAACGGAAGTGAGAGAAAAGTGTTTATTACGTTTGAAATATGGATATTTTTCTTACAAAAACGCATGGATTCACTACAGAAGGCCTTTATTCACCCCCCGGAGCCGTGTGAGGCACGTTTTATTATGAATGCGCGTGCTTTATTTGACGACTTGTGGGCTGGGTCAACTGCAACACCCGCTGACTGCAATGATAGAGCTTGGAATAGCCAGGACAATTATTAATATAACTCCAACTGGATTCGTCTGAAAGAAGAAAGTCATATACACCTAGGATGCTTCGAGGGTGAGTAAAACACAAGCCAATTTTCATTTTTGGGTGAACTAACCCTTTAATTTATTTTGCCATGTTTTTCTAATGATGTGTAATCTTACGTTGTGCAAAGAAAAACATTTAGAGCTCTTAGACCCAAACTATATGCATAATATAAAAACTTTAAACACAAAGGGACAAGCATCAACCGTCATTTTGTGTCCTGCAATGAGAGAAAACTCCATCTGAATAAGACTAAGTTCAAGAGACAAATGTAGAGTGCTACACATACAGAAAAAACTCTTCCAGTGCCAAATTATATTTTTTTCCCGTAAATACATTGTTATTGAAACTGAATCGAGAAACTGAATTGTGCACAACGGAAACAAAAATGATTAAAACCATATTAGATGCTGGATCATGTATTAAACAGATCAACTCCCCCAAGAGGTGAATCATTGAAACGTCTAAAAGTTTCGAACCAATGCATGACATAGTGAAGCCTCGTTTGCTGAAATCACGTGACTTGTCTTGGACAGTTTGATTCGCACTCCGAACCACTGATTCAAAATAAAGATTTGGATCACCTTTCTCAGTATTTTGTCATTGCTTATTTTAAATATTTAATTGCTTATTTTAAATTTATAATATGAATTTTGGTTGCATAATATTTGTTAGTGGATAGAGTGGACAAAAATTACTTATTGAGCGTTCTGTGAAAGAAACGGGGTCCAACATTTCCTAGTGATAAAGATGGAGCAGCATGAAAACAATCAAACCACAGAGACTCCAGATGTGCAGACGAAAACCTGCCAGTCCTCACCTGGTGAAGAGCAGGATTATAAAAGACAGTGTAAGATGGTTAGTTGTCACTTACAAAGAATCAAATAAGTTAAAAGAATATGGTAATTGTTGGTCGTGACTAATGAAAATTTGTCTAAAATCTGATACATGTAAGTGGTTACTAAATGTCCGCAATAATTGGGAATTTGTCAGACCAAATATATTTTAAAATTAGTTTGATTAAAGTGATTTCAGTCAGCGAATCACAGAAAGTGTTGGATCTTTTTTACACCTGTGTATTACAGTTTTTCTCAGTCGCTTTGGTGCATTTCTCACATCACAATTCTGTGTTTTTCTGTCAATATGGGGTGCTGTGTGTACATTAATGAAGAAAAAAAATTAACTTAAATGATTTTAGCAAATGGCTGCAATATAACAAAGAGTGAAAAATTTAAGGGGGTCTGAATACTTTCCGTACCCACTGTATATATATATAGAAAAGCATATAAAGCAAAGTGAATTTAGGCTACACAATACTAGATTTGTATAAACGTTGTTAAATAACATGAGAATAACGGATTTAAAATTGAAAACAATGACCTCTGTTGCATTCAGGGTTGCAAATCTATAACTTTCTTACATTTACTGTCCTTGAATTGATTTTTTTATATATTTTTTTTATTATTGTTTTAGATCTGGGGGAACTAAAAGAAGGTTCTTTCATTTGCCATCAGTGTAGCATGTGTTTTGTTCAACAATCAAGTCTTCAAAAGCATATGAGAATTCACACTGGAGAAAAGCCGTTCACCTGCCCTCAATGTGAAAAGAGTTTCACGCAACAAAGCCAACTTAAATGTCACATAAGAAGTCACACTGGAGAGAAGCCGTTCAACTGCCCTCAATGTGAAAAGAGTTTGACTGTAAAACAACACCTTAAGAATCACATTCGAACTCACACTGGAGAGAAACCTTTCAACTGCCCTCAGTGTGAAAAGAGTTTCACAGTGAACTGGAACCTTGAGAGTCACATGAGAATTCACACTGGAGAGAAACTTTTCAGGTGCCTTAAGTGTGGAAAGAGATTTGCAAAACAAGGACAACTTAAATGTCACATGAGAAGTCACACTGAGAGAAGCCGTTTAACTGTCCTCAGTGTGAAAAGAGTTTCACAGTGAAACGAAACCTTGAGGGTCACATGAGAATTCACACTGGAGAGAAACCTTTCAGCTGCCTTAAGTGTGGAAAGAGTTTCACACAACAGGGACAACTTAAATGTCACATAAGAAGTCACACTGGAGAAAAGCCTTTCACCTGCTCTCATGTGGAAAGAAATTCACACTGAAACGAAACCTTGACATTCACATGAAAATTCACACTTAAGAGAAGACTTCTACCTGCTTTGAGTGGGAAAAGAGTTTCACAGTGAAACATAAGCATAATATTCTCATGAGAATAGTCAAGTCAGGTGATTAGCATTGCATATTTATATTTATTTATGTATTCAATATCCATTTCATGTATTCCTGTACGTTTCATTTATACTGATTCTTGGCATGTTTTTCTAATGCTATATAATGCTGTGTTGTACAAAGAATAACATTTTAGGTTCATTAATCTGTGCAAGGCAGAACCGTAACTGATGGAAAGAATAACTGTTGTCTTTCCCCGTGTCAGCCTCGTTGCTACAGAAGAATTAACTTGACAATATGTGACCCTGTCTGTGAAATTCAGGCTAAAGTCTCATAATCTAATTATGATATAACAAGCACCAAAGTTTGATTTCAACCATTAATTTAACTGATTTCAATCTTTGACATGGCCTTACCCAGTCAATATTAAAGATATAAAGGTTATATTTTCACAAAAAGTTTTACATCTTAACAGCAAATCACAAAAAAATGACTTAAGCTGGGTTTTCACAGGCAGGGTCACATATGTTTGAATACCTTTGAATATCAGACAATAATCTTGAAGGAGAGAAGCTGGCGGGAGGCAACGACAACTCCTAAAATGTCTGGTGTGAGAAAATCCTGTAATTTTTCTCACTGAGCTTCTGCAAAACAGAAAGTCAGTGTAATTGTTCATCATTTTCATTCAAATAATTAAATAATTGAGTCAGACTGTGCCTTTGCATTGTTTCACAGTGTCTTCAACAAAATTCCTGTAACCACATTCGTTAAATTTATTCAAAATATGCACATAATGCCTAATATGCTGAAAACAGCTCCATTAATGTTTCTTTTTTCGTCCCATTAAGTTACTAAAAAAACGTAATTTTGATAATGTCATATTGGTTCAATAAAACACTTACAAATAATTATCCCAAAACAGAAAGATGGATTGTGGTATAGGCTGTTTCACCGAACAATTGAGCTCAATATACTTTATCTAAGTAGAAAAAGTCCTACATTCAAATAACTGTAGCCTACCTGCGCAACATGCGTCTGAGGAAAACCGTTGGGCTTGTGAATTCAAATGCGGATGCGCGGGAGATCAAGCGGAGCCGATTTCAGCCAAATACGAAACACATCAGTCCCAAGAGAAGACATATTCCTCATTATAGGCTTATTCATCAAGATTCAAGATGTTATGGTGAGTATTGAGCACTGTAAATCACTGAAATCATTTTCTAAAGATTTTGTCAGTAACACTTTAAGCAGTTTAAAGCTGGATATATTTAGGCTATACGTGTCATGAAATAATAAATCAAAATCTATACCGATTGACATATAATTAAGTAACTTCTGTTCTGTGACTTGCCTATTTAATGCGGGGAAACTTTGTCATTAATGTTAGTTTTGCCGTGAACCGCTTTTGAACATTTTATTTAATAAATTATTCAGAATTGATGTAGAAAACCTCTTGAATGTGTTTTTCTTAATTCGAATAAGGTACCGCCGCCAAATATTATGTGATTTGTTAATAAAGATAGGTGAGAAAATGTCAACTTTGTTTTCTGTGTTCTGTATTTTGTTTAATGTATTTCTGTTTTTAGTACATTATTTTTTTTTTCTTTTGGGACAATTGAAAATAAACAATTGCTACTACAAGTTGATATATTTAATTACTCCAACTACACTCATTTTTTTCCATTGGCTCTAACTTACATATTTCTGATTGAGCTAATGTTAATAAATAATTAATAGTTAATGTTAACTGATCAAATTCATTTTACAGAAATTCAGTTAGTCCAATTTAAATATTATATAATATTATTAATTGATATATAATCTATGGAAAATATATAGAAATATTTATTGATTGATTTATTGTCTTTGTAAATTACAAAGCCTAACCTAACATTAAATTAAACAACACTGAATTCACTGCCCCCTATTGGAAATACATCGAAATGTCCAATTTATGACGTACCGAAGCCGCGATTGCTGAAATCACGTGACCTGGCTAGTTTGACGCGTGCTCTGAACCACTGATTCAAAACAAAAGAATCGTTGACGTTTCGGATCTTCATGAACCAGTGTTTTGAAAGCGCCCATCGCTGCATTAATACTGCTTATATTTTAAACCAAATCAGTTTCGATTGTAGAATGTCTTTTAGAGAATAGAACGAATTAAAACCGACTAACGGGTAGCCTATTCTGCGAAATAAACTTGATCGATAAGATGGAGCAGCATGAAAGCAACCGGACCACAAAAGCACCAGATGTGAAGACAAAAACCTGCCAGTCGTCACCTAGACAAGAGCAGAAGAATGAAAGACAGTGTAAGTTGATTATTTGCCAGTAACACAAAATCCAATTAGTTAAATTAATCTGTTATTTGTTGATCGTGACCAATAAACCACGTGTGTCAAATGATTTATAAGCCTAGAATGGGGTGTATTCCAGATGTTACAATGACCGCAATACTTGCGGATTTGTTAGAGCAATTTATTGTTTTTTTTTTTTATTATTATCTCAAATCAGATTGAAGCCAAGTGTATTTAAAGTGTGATTTTTTTAGATGCTTGAATAAATGATCATTCATTCCTTTTAATAAAATTAAAAAGACATAACTGCACTCTCCAAGCAAAAGTACATTTCTTTATTGACTGCCTCCCAACACATTTTGCAAAGCTGCAAATTGTTCTTTATAATAGAAAATGGGAATTGGCGGTGGGGGTTATAGAATAAAAATAACAATTTTAACAATATTTCACATGACTGCAAAATCAAATTATAAAGCAGTGATTAATTTAATAACTATAACACTATAATCTAGCTGTAAACACAATGAATTTGTGATTATGAAAAGTTACTTCACATATTTTTAAGAAAAACATTCCATGTTGAATGTTAAACATGGATATTTAAAGTTACTGAGCAGTTACACCTGCTTCCGTTAATTTTTTTATCACAGGAATGCACAAAACAACTCCATTATGGCTTTTAAGTCCTAAGGCTTATCTATCTATCTATCTGTCTATCTATCTGTCTATCTGTCTATCTATCTATCTGTCTATCTATCTGTCTGTCTGTCTGTCTATCTTTAGATAAAAAAAAAACTCTGTTTGTTACATGTATTAAAAAAGAATACCCGTTTTGGCAAGTATTCTAGTAAACACAGTCGATTATGTCTTAAATGAATGTAAACAGCTGAGTGTGTCAGTATTAGGTCAGTGCATTTGGTCTTAAAGAGACAGCAGCCAATAAATACCTGTTTCTGTCTGCTAATCAAATAACACCACAGCTAACAAAAATTAATCTGTATTTAACTTGTGCTGTGAGCACTATTGTGTTATTTTACACTTAATTATTACATTTCTGCACCTGAATGCTACTGTTACTGACTTTATTTGTAACTAGGGATGGGTATCGTTTACATTTTATCTATACCGATACCGGTACTTTTCGATACTGTTATCGATACTATTTGGTGCAAATTGCAAAAAGTTGTTGAAAATTTCAAGTTATTTTATTACTGCTGAACTTTAGCAGCTGTATTAAAGTTCTTCAGTCAAGAGCAGCGAGTTATTTTTCTCTGTGTTTTATTTTATTAACATTAAAGGAATAGTTCACCCAAAAATGAAAATTGTGTCATCATTTACTCACTCTCAAGTTGTTTTAAACCTGAATGAGTTTTTTTCTTCTGTTTAACATGAAAAGTTCTTTTGAAGAATGTGGCAAACTAAACAGTTGCTGGTCCCCAGTGACTTTCATATTTTTTTCCTACTATTAAATTCAGTGGGGACCAGCAACTGTTTGTTTACCCACATTCTTCAAAATATCTTCTTTTGTGTTCAGCACAAGAATAAATAAAAAATTATTACATGTTTGGTACAACATGACTGAGTAAATAATGACAGAATTTAAATTTTTGGGTGAACTATCCCATTAATGATAAGCGGCAGCATGTTTAGTACTGCTACTTTAAGAGCTTTCTCTCAACTGTCTACTTTCACTTTAGACATAATTAACTGTGTTTATATGTAAGCCTTGTGTGGTTTTGACAGTATTAGCGCAATCAGACGATAACTAAGTAATCAGGTGCTGTATGACGGCCCGTATGGACGCTTCGGGTGCACGCGCTCTGAATAAGCACATGTTAGAACAGCACGCAAATGAAAAGTTTAACCGGCAAGGCTTTAAAGCACGCGGAAATAATGTACTTTTGTGATTGCGAATAAGTGCAGTGTCTTATGAGTGTAACTCTACCGAATCAACGTGATGTGAATGTGTCTCGTGAGTTGCAGTTGGAGCTGGAGCCGGGAGACATAGCCTAATACAGCGCATTGCTTGAGGCAGATGTTGTATTTTGTTAGTAAATGTTTCATTATATTACTAATGTTGCCTCCTTTGTTCACTATTACACTACTGCAGGGGCGTAGGCAGCGGACGGGCCTGACGGGCACAGGCCCACCCACTCTGATGAAAGGCCCCCCAGTTTATTATACACATATAGCCTAATATTTGTTAAATAATTATTGTTTAATCTATTTTAACACAATTATAGAACTATTATAACATCTCAAATAACTAAAATAAATAAAATGTGTTTTGCATAATTCTTGATTAATTTGATTGACAGCAGTGTTAGCCAATTGTTATCCAGGCTGTTCTGGGCATGTCGCGCATGTAAATTCGTGTGTGTTCACCCATTCAGTTGGACTGTAATTTGCAGCTGTGTTAGAAAATAACAGCAGCAATGCATAATTCTGTAAAAAAATACTTTTAAAACCTTGCACTGACGAGTGCCAAGTAATGGTAAGACTTTCAGTTCCACATGCGAAGTGGTTCATTCTGTGAAGCCGGGAAACACTACTGTCAGGCCGATTATGAATGTCATAAAAGAAGGAGTGACAACAGTGTTGGACGAGAGAGGACCAGGCCTGGAGTTTATTTTGTGTTTTGGTTCTGTTTTGTGTTTATTTTATTGTTAAAGTTTTGTTGAAGTGTTCGCCGGGTCCCGCCTCCTTCTTCCCGTGACTACGAACTGTGTTACAACACTACTGTCAGGCCGATTATGAATGTCATTTGAGCTCAGTCAGTGTTTTCAGACGGTGTTCAGAGTCGTTTGGTATGCGGTGTCTGAAGAATTTAAGACCAGCTGTTGCCAGTCGAGGCTAACAAAGATTAGCCTATTTTTTTATTATTTTTTTATTTATTTATTATATAATTTTTGTGACTGACGCCGGCGATTAACTGCACCTGTTTCCTAATTTGTAGGCCTATTAATTTAAATAACGAATTAACAAATAAAAAAAAATCGCAAACATGACATTTCTGAATAAAATAATTTGATACACATTAGTTATATCTAATTTGGCATTTTCAATTAACATAGGCCTGTTACATTATTTTTATTAGCCTATTAGGCCTATTATTATTATTAAGTTACTTTTATTATTAAATTAATATTAGGCTACAATTAATTTGCCCCGCAATAATTTCATAGCGCATCACCGCATAACTGACGCGCTGCAAGGATAATAAAGATTAAGCATGGCGGAGCAGTCTGCCGCCATGGAGGCTCGAGGCGGTGGGCTGGAGTGAGTTGCCAGGGAGGGCGGACGAACTCGCTGCCGCCTGGGATGTGGAGGGACGGCGACTACCATTATCAGCATATGAAGTAGATTCGTCTCTCGTCGTCTTTGAGAGAATATGCGCCGTTAATGCAGCGTCAGCCCCCCCAACCCACCCACCCTTGAGTTCGCGGTTGGGGGCCGCGGATTTGCTCTAAGCCACTGGACTCCATCCGTTAGTTAGCCTAGTGCCTGCTCACTTTTGCCCAGGCCCGCCCAAAAATAAAATTCTGACTACGCCACTGCACTACTGCATATATTGCATCTGACACTGGTGTCACCTAGTTTTGTCTAATCTGTAGGCCTATTATTTTAAATAACGAATTAACAAATTTAAAAAAGATCACAAACATGACATTTCTGAATAAAATAATTTTATACACTTTAGTTATATCTAATTTGGCATTTTTAATTAACATAGGCCTGTTACATTTTTCTTATTAGCCTATTAGGCCTATTATTAGTATTAAGTTACTTTTATTATTGAATTAATATTAGGCTACAATTAATTTGCCCCGCAATAATTTCATAGCGCATCACCGCATAACTGACGCGCTGCAAGGATAATAAAGATTAAGCATGGCGGAGCAGTCTGCCGCCATGGAGGCTCGAGGCGGTGGGCTGGAGTGAGTTGCCAGGGAGGGCGGACGAACTCGCTGCCGCCTGGGATGTGGAGGGACGGCTGCCGTCCGTAAGGGAGCGGAGGAGTCGCCGCCGTTCGCTTGAGGCCGGAGCCTGCTGCCATCCGCCATGATGGGGAGGAGCAGGGAACGGGGGACTCCTGCCGGCTGCCCAAACCCGGAGGAGCCGTTGCCGTCCAAGCACGTCGAGCAAACCTCGGCCACATCATTCAGTGAAGGGAAATGACAAGCAGCAGCTTCTAATTCGTTGTTAACATTGAAGTATACGGAGATTGCAAAACCTGCGAAACAACGCAAGTATCAATAACAGTATCGTTTGTCCTGAAGCTTATCGGTATTCCGGTATCGACCCAATTATGTACCGGTCCAAAAAAATACCGGTTCTCAGTAGCCATCCCTATTTGTAACTGTGTTTTGTTGTATTCATCTATGCTTGTAATTTGTGTAATTGTTCTTGTTTTATTACTAACTTTATTAAAGCTAGTAGTTTTGCTGTGGTATAGAAGTACTTAAAGTAAGCTTTCACTAATTTTCTTTTTTTTTGCTGATCCGAAAAATGATCCGATCCGTGACTCAAAATAATATGATCCGAACCTTGAGTTTTGTGATCCATTGCACCACTAGAATTAACCAGAATGTATGTAATTAATGACATATGCGGATGCAGAAGTCTAATATCAACAAAGAGATAGGAAGAGACAAGATATATGAAACCAAATAAATACACGATTATAATCATACATGTTCTTCAAACAGTCTCTGGTATTTTCATAAGAATACGTAGCCTTTAGCATCTCATATAAATCTATAAATAACATATTTCTGCCTCATAGGGTGATAAGAATCCCCATTAGCACGCTTGTGTAACCCCACCGGTTCTATACTCCCCTCGCTCGCTCTGAGTGGAAACCAACATTTCTGGCATGGGAGACGGGCACGCTAACGAGGATGCTAAAGACTGCAGCCTCTGGTGTCAATCACTAGTGCGCCTTTTGAGATCAGGGGAATGAGGTTTACCCACACAGCAATTACCAGCTGGCCTCCGTTACACCCCCCCTTACTAAAGCTTACTCTTATCCAGGTCAAGGGACCGATGTAACCCCTTTGGGTATTACTCCCTGAGCTCCGAGCAGGATTTGAACTGGCGTTACCGGCATTGGAGGCGTTTTCTCATGTTAATTCTGGTCTTTTAACCCCTATCGCGTGTCTCCTCTTTCCTGTTATGGCCATAAATTTTGTGTATGATTGTCACGAAGTGGTGGTTGGCCATTTGGTTCCACAGAATGGTTATGTTTTGGGAACAATGGAGGGTCTTCTTCTTTGATCAATTTTCAGACCCAGACCCAGTTGAGAATGAGCAGATATAAGGGAAGACAGTGGACTCAGACGATCAGGCACCGCTGATTAGTTTTTATGACCTATCACTGACTTAGTGGGGAATCTCCTTGATCTTAAGGAGTGTTCATTTGGTGTTGTGTCAATTTGTTAGACTCTGGTTCATGGTAAATCCTACAGCGTCTTGAGATCAGAGGAGTAAGGTTTTACCCGCACAGCTCTTATTATCTGGCATCCGTTACACTCCCCCACTAAACCTCACTCCCATCCGGGTCACGGCACCAATCTAACCCCTTCGGGTTTTACTCCCCTCACTCACACCAAGCGGGATTTGAACTGGTGTTACCAGCATGGGAGACGGGCATGTTAACAAGGACGCTAAAGACCACAGCATCTAGTATCAGTTGCTAGTGCGCCTTAGCATTAGTCTTACTCCCCTCACTCTTTCTGAGTGGGATTTGAACCAGTGTTTCCAGCGTGGGAGGTGAGTGCACTAACAAGGACTCTTAAGACAGCTTCTAGCATCAGTTGCTAGTGCACCTCGAGGTCAGGGGAGTGAGGTTTTACCCACAGTTCACACCTCCATTACACTCGCTTTTGGCCGACTGTGGAAACGCGGCTAATGTGACCACATGCATCCCTAACCACCCATGAATGTGGTTTGAATTTTGTTTCCTGTTTACACGTATTTTGACAAATAAAGAATGACAGATTCAACATTTAGTATATCAAGGACCTCTGACGCTTTCTGCTGTTAAACTTACTTTAGCTCAATCTCACCTTAATTATCCTTGAACTGATTTTTGACATTGATATTTTAATGTTTATTTTAGATCAGAATGAACAGAAAGAAGATTCTGTCACTTGGCATGAATGTGGGATGCATTTCTTTGAGCAAGAAAGTCTTGAGGAGCACATGAGAATTGACACTGAAGAGAAACCATTCATCTGCCCTCAATGTGGAAAAAGTTTCACAGTGAAACAAAAGCTCGAGGCTCATTTAAGGATTCACACTGGAGAGAAACCATTCACTTGCCCTCAGTGTGGAAAAAGTTTCACACAACAAGGTCAGCTTAATATTCACATGAGAAGTCACAGTGGAGAGAAACCTTTCATCTGTCCTCAGTGTGATAAGAGTTTCACATCGAAACAAAGCCTTAAAATTCACATGAGAATTCACACTGGAGAAAAACCTTTTACCTGCCCTCAGTGTGAAATGAGCTTCACACAGCAAGGATACCTTATACGTCACATAAGAACTCATACTGGTGAGAAACCTTTCACCTGCCCTCAATGTGGAAAGAGTTACAAAGTCAAACAAAGCCTCGAGAGTCACTTGAGAGTTCACACTGGAGAAAAGCCGTTCGTCTGCCCTCAGTGTGGAAAAGGTTTCACAGCAAAACAGTGTCTTAAAAGTCACATGAGCATTCACATTGGAGAGAAACCTTTCACCTGCTCCATCTGTGGGATGAGCTTCACACAACATCAAAGTCTTAAACGTCACATGTGCACTCACACTGGAGAGAAGCCTTTCATTTGCCCTGAATGTGGAAAGAGTTTTGCTGTGAAACAAAGCCTTGAGAGTCACATGAGAATTCACACCGGAGAGAGACCTTTCATCTGCTCTGAATGTGGAAAGAGTTGCACAGTAAAACAAAACCTGGAGAGTCACATGAGAATTCACACTGGAGTGAAGCCTTTCTCCTGCCCTCAGTGTGGAAAGAGATTCACAGTGAAACAAAGCCTCGAGAGCCACATGACCATTCACACTGGAGAGAAGCCTTTCACCTGCTCCGAGTGTGGAAAGAGTTTCACAATGAAGCAAAAGCTTGAGAGACACATGAAAATTCACACTGAAGAGAAGCTTTACATCTGCCCTTTATGTGGGAACAGTTTCACAATGAAAACCAACCTTGAGAGACACATGAAAATTCACACTGAAGAGAAGCCTTTCACCTGCTTTGTGTGTGGAAAGAGTTTTAGAATAAAACAAAACCTTGATAGTCACATGAGAGTTCACACTGGGCTGAAGCCCTTCATCTGCTGTGAATGTGGGAAAAGTTTCACTGTGAAACAAAGCCTTGAGAGTCACATGAAACTTCACAATGAAGCAACGGCGTTCACCTGCTCCGAGTGTGGAAAGAGTTTCACAGTGAAACAAAACCTTGAGAATCACATGAGAATTCACACTGGAGAAAAGCCTTTCGCCTGCCCTCAGTGTGGAAAGAGTTTCACACAACACGTACACCTTAAACGCCACATGAGAATTCATTTTGACAGAGTCGGGGAATCTTCTCTGCTGTCTCCTGTGTACACCATCCATCCAGATGAAGTGATAGCAGTCATAGCGTACCAGGACGCACACCAGCTGTCGGAGGAGAGTGATGTAGTCAATCTGTTTATATGATTATTTGGCCGTGAGTGATAAGAGACCAATGGGACAATTGGTCAGGATGCCACTTTTACACCCCTACCCTTAATGAGTAAGTGTTTCTGTTGTTCATTATAATGGGAAATGCAGTGTTCCCCCTTCATTTTAAATTTACACAATTATTCTACATATTTTGAATGTTTGTAATACCTTGTTTGCTAATAATGATTTATGCAATGTTTTTCTAATCATGTTTAACCTAATGTACAAAGAGTAACATTTAAAGGGATAGTTTACCCCAAAATTAAGATTTGCTGTTAGTTTACTCACCCTCAGGCCATCCCAGATGTAGGTGACTTTTTTCTTCAGTAGAACAGTAAAGGAGATTTTTAGGTGAAACCGTTGTCCTTCGCGATTCATACACTGCACGTCTGTGGCTGCCTAGTCTCATGTGCTCACTCACACGTAAGCTGATGATGATGTTCGTTTACAATGGAGAGTGAGGGCATGTGTGAGAGCTGAGAAGGATGGAGGATGCAGTGGCACAACCATAAGCCTTGGTGGGAATGAGGACTCTCGAAACGTGGTGTTTGTGCAATGACAACAGAGGTCAAATAAATCTATCTGGATCAAAAGGCCAGAAATCTGAGAAAAGTCAATGGGATTGTACCAGCAAATCTTTTTAAATTGGTCACAGCATCCAGGATAAGCACAGGTAAGTACCGTTTTGAAGAACAATAAAACACACGTGCCCTCACTCTCCATTGTAAACAAATAGCATCATCAGCTTACATGTGAGTTTGTGCCTGTGCTTACGTCATTATGCGACAGGAAGTTCACGCTCCAGAGAGTTGTGAATGCACTGAGAACTTTTTGCCAAGGCTGTGGTTAAAAAATTATAATGTTGTAAATAATGTTCATTTTATTGCACAGGCCATAAGACCTCAATGTATCGTCAGGAGCCACGGGTATTGATTTGGTCTTCTCTGTGTATGTTTTTTTAATGCTCGAAAACTGGCAGCCACAAACGTGCAGTGTATATGAATTGCCAAGGACAAACAGTTTCACCAAAAAATC
This sequence comes from Sinocyclocheilus anshuiensis, assembly GCF_001515605.1. Lineage (NCBI taxonomy): Eukaryota > Metazoa > Chordata > Actinopteri > Cypriniformes > Cyprinidae > Sinocyclocheilus > Sinocyclocheilus anshuiensis. Next base: position 483,852 of record NW_015546115.1, on the reverse strand, counting down.
TTCTTGACTGTGCTACTTAGGGGGAAAAAAAAGTTTAAAAAAAATTTATAATCAAGTCAGAACTTTTCATTTTTGGGTGAACTGTCCCTAAAAGTTTCATTGATCTGTGAAAAGCAGAACTGTAACAGATGGAAAGTGCTCATTTTACATTAATTTACCCAACAAACAACTGGTTGTTATTTAAAGTAGGTCTGGGTAAAATGCATTACAAATCATAATCATGTACAACTCAATCCACTACACTACAATGATTCTTCCATCTGTTCTTCTCTGCATGCTTGAGATAAGAAGTCTCTTCATGACCACACACTATTAAGCAGAAAATTCCTATAACCTTTTATTGATATAAGAACATGTATATGCTTCTGTTTAGATACAGTCAGAGCTTTGACCAACACAAGTATCTAAGGTTTTTCAATAAACTGCTCATTTCTTATCACTTCATTTCCCACCTCATGCTCTTCTCCTGCTACAGAAGAGTTAACTTGTCAGACAAAAATCCTCCTGGCAGGGAGGCAATGACAACTTCTAAAATGTCCGGCCCAGTTTTTCCTGACTGAACTGCTGCAAAACAGAAAGTCGATGTTAGTTGTTTATCACTTTCATTCAGAGATTTAAACGAGTCAAAATGTACTTTGGCATTGTTTCATCCTGTTGTGACTGATGTATTGTATATATAAGTGAAAAGGCTTTCTTGAACTAGAAAAAAATGCAGGACTTGATTTTGTCCATGTGAAATTGACTGGAGCATTGTTGTTTGCTATTGCTGTGATCTCATGAGTGACAGGTTGCTGGAGGAGAGGGGTTATTGTACACACATCATAAGAGAAGAGATGTGTTGCAAGGGGTAGGGAAAGTTATTTTGATTAAAAATTAAAAGAGCACATGAATTGTAAATAATAATAATAATTTAGTATAATTATAATAATTAATTTTAAATATTAGAATAAACATTGCATTCTTCAATAATATTGTCCATTTTGATTTAATGGTGACTTTAATATTTAATAATACTGTCATCAAATATTCTATTATATGAGACTTTGCAGTCTCAAGATTGAGACATTATCAAAATATTTTATACTTTTTTTTTTAATAAATTACTTGATTTAAATCAGACTAACAATTTAGCTATTGTTTTTATTCACAAAATGTAAGAAGAAGCAGCTAAACTAAAGGGGTTCTATATAAATTTACTTCAGACGACCGCCTCGCACGCAAAATAACCAAAAAAAAAATTATGGCGAGACTTTAAAAAATGAAACGTTACAAATCTAAAGTCCGATTTAATGGTTTAAAAACAACGATTAGATTTAGATTTTCAAAACCATTAATAAAAATGCATAATGCTTATATTTACATCAAAGTCCTAATTGCAGATGAATTTCAACGTACATTAGCTGTGTTTGTGTGAATGTGTGTGTTGGTGTTGTGTGAGCCCTGTGATGGACAGCCCATATGTCCAGTGTGTTCCCGGGATAGACTCCAGCCCCCCACGATCCTACAGAGGATAAGAGGTTTGGAGAATGGACGGACGGATCATCTGTGTGATTATCCGTTTCGAGGGCTGTTGCTATGTAGTTTGATATATGTCGTCTGCTCAGAATCAAGATGGCCATCGTAGGACTTGCAGGTTGTAACGCGTCAAACTGATCCAGACAAAGCTTTTCTTAGGCAATGTAAATTAGTAATTGATGTAAATTACGACTGTCGATTCCTACACAAATTTTTGTCAGAAAAAAAAAAACATCATTCCATCTTATTTTGTATGCGCACTGAAGAGTCATAGAACATTCCAACAAAAAACATTTGACCTGGTCATATTTTATACCATCATGCCGTTTTTAAATGTTATATTCCAATGTAGCCTATAGATTATTTTAACACCTAACCTGTCTCACAAAAGTTGGTTTGTTCTGGTTTTGTTTTCTTATTAAACACGTGTATGTTGTTGTTTTCTTTTATTGTATTGAATATTTAATTAAAACATGTTGTCATCAACTCTCTTTCCAGTTTTATTTTCACCCTGACACTATAAAATATCCCTATTAGCAGTGTTTACTGGAATGTTTCTAAAGCAGGGACATACTGTACAATATGTCAAAATAATGGAAAGCGCTTAATATTCATCAAAACAAAACATTTTGTTTAATGCAACATAGGTTATACAATATATTCTTAGATAGGCTGTATTATTACATTAATATTTAACATGTCCATAATGTTGCTTTAAAAATTTATTGTTAATAATTTTCTTATAGGATGCCCAATGGTTGACGGGTGGGAGAATGTCATCTGTGCCCAGTTTTTGCAAATGCTTATTATTGAATTCATAGATCCAGCCTAAAACAACTTTATTGCCAGTCGCCAACTGTGAGCTTTTCCCTGGTTCTGGGGCCTCTGCTCCTCGGCATGTCTGTGCATGGCCCTGCACAAGATAACAAGCTTGACTGATTAGAGACCATGCACAGGTTTTCTGCAATGGGGTTTCCACAAACCAGCTGCATGACTCAGATTCTTTTGAGGGCCTAAAATACTACACTAATCCCTACTTTGTGGAATGTAAGAATCACAGAAACAACAGATGTGCAGACGAAAACCTGCCAGTCCTCACCTAGACAAGAGCAGGAGAATAAAAGTCAGAGTAAGTTTGTTGTTTGTCACTACAGTCAAGTTAGCAGATTGTTAGTTGTTGATTGCGACTTATTAAAAACATGTGCCGCATCAAATCAAATCATACCCAGCTTCCCAATGTGCATACTATCAACCCTATCTGCCCTAAATAGTATTGAAAATTACTAATATCACATAGAATTTAGGATGGATAGTATGCACATTGGGACGCAGGCATAGTTGGGAATTTGTCAGACCAACTATATTTTAAAATTAGACCACCATAATGTAAAGTATAGAAACAAACTGCCGTATAATTTTTTATTACATTAAAGGTGACATATCATGAAAATCTGACTTTTCCAGGTTTTAAATGCTATAATCAGGTCCCCGGTGCATCTACCAACCAAGGAAACGTGAAAAAGATTAACCCAGTAACTTTGTTTTGGGAAGCCTTTTTCTGCAAGCGTCTGAGAAAACCAGCGCGTCTGATTTTATAATATTACCGCCCCTTAATATGTAAGTTTACACCCACAGCGCCGTTATTGTGTTTTCGCACTGTCCGTGTGCTTCCGATGAGTGCTCTCAGAAAACCGTATATCAGAAGTTTAAACTCATATGGTTTAAAACGCATGATTTCAGCGCGATAAACATCATAATCAGAACCAAAACAGATGTTTTTAGCAGGTACCAGCTGTAATGGCCCAGCTCTATTCTGGAAAAGGGGGCTGGGAGCAATAGCTCATTTGCATTTAAAGAGACAGGCCCGAAAAATAGCATGTTTCTGCTTCCACTCAAAATATATATTTTCAAAATGATACAATAAATTATCTGTGGAGTATTTTGAGCTGAAACTTCACAGACACATTCTGGGGACACCAGAGACTTATATTACATATTGTAAAAAGGGGCATAATATGTCTCCTTTAAACTATTTGTGTTGAGAGAATTGTATGATGTCTTTGTGTGTGTTGTGTTGAGTGAAAGCATAATATATAATAATATAATATATGCAGAATCAATATTTTACCTGAGAGCGTGGTTTGTGATGTGTCCACTCCACACAAGCGTGAATGTGTGACCTGCGAAAAGTAAGGTCATCACGGCACTTACACCGGTAAATGGTTATGCTCTTATTTGTGACCTATTACATCCTCCAAATAAATCTTTTTTTTTTCACGTGTCAGCCCCATTTAGCTATTATTTTAAATTTGAGCTGTAAGTACCAATTTAGCAAATCCTGTTAGTTTAGTTCAGTTCTCTTTATGATATATTTTATGATGCATCGGCATGTTATAGATCTAGAAATACTTTGAAAAGGGTGGAACCAAAGCGTGTGTAAACATTTGCTAAATGTCAGAAATAGGAATGTGGTAAGTTCAGAAGTAGTCACATTAAAAAGAAATAACTTGCATTATAAGCTCAGGTACAATATTTTACATTTACATTTAGTCATTTAGCAGACGCTTTTATCCAAAGTGACTTACAACTGAGGACAATAGAAGCAATCAAAACCAACAAAAGAGCAATAATAAGCAAGTGCTATGACAAGTCTCGGTTAGCCTAATGCAGTACACGTAGCAAGGGTTTGTTGAGATAGTGAATTGGTGGGTTTTTGTTAAATGTGAGTCAAAATCATCATAATTAAAAGAACCAAAGACTTAAAAAACTTCAGTCTGTGTGCATTGAATTTATTTAATGCACGAGTTTCACAATTTGAGTTGAATTACTGAAATAAATGAACTTTTCCACGACATTCTAATTGATTGAGATATATATATATATATATATATACACATACACACACACACACACACACACACACACATATACATACAATAAAAAGAAAACAAGTGGATAGAATGCAGAAAGCTAGTGTTAGAGGCTCTTTTTTGTTAAAGAAACAAGCAGTTAGAAAATGAATATAGAGTGCAAGTATTAGAGGGTCAAGTGTTTTTTTTATATAAAACAAATAAAAAACAAATAGATAAAATAGAATTAGAAAAGAGATAGAGTTAGTGTTGAGTTAGTCAATATTTTAAACTTGCATGTGAAAGGGTTAACATGAACGCAAGTCATAAACCAATGCTGAATTTTACTTAATTGTTTACTGTCTTGCAAATTCTTTGTAACTTATACTGTCACTTCAGGAGACAATAACATGGGAATGCCAGATTTAGCCTTTAATATGTCAAAAATATAACAATGTCCTCTGTTGCATTAGACTGGGTTGCACATGTGTTACTTTGGCTATCTCACTATTATTGTCCTTATGTTCATTTTAGATCAAAAGAAACTGAAAGAAGATTCTGTCACTTGCCATCAATGTGGGATGTGTTTCGTTTATCAAGCAAGCCGTTCATCTGCCAATTACCAGAGTACAGTTTCCGTTAAAACCAACACAAGTCCCATTATAATCCTGTGATGGTGTCTATTGTTTTTTCAGCAGGGTAAGCAGTGTCCCTGAACAAATACCTCATTGTCGAACTGTAAAGAAGCAAATAGAAAACTCAATATTCACTAAAGATTTTCACACAGCCATCAAAACCAAACAATCCAGTCACAAACACAAACAGGAGATCATTAGTGATTCGTATGTCATGTAAAAGGCTGCTAATAACACCTCTTAAACCAATTACTGTCAAATGTTTTCATTAACGTGTAATCTGTTATGTGTAATCTACAAACTAATAAGTACCATTAATTATGAAGTTTCTCAATTTTTCATTATGCATGCGCGTTTGTCATTAAACTGAACATGCATTATAAAGCTGCCTCTAGCGGCGAACCATCGAGATTTCAAAACGTTTCGAACCAGCGATGAAGACTCGTTTGCTGAAACCACGTGACTTGGTCAGTTTGATTCGTGATCTGAACCACTGATTCAAAGCAAAAGATTCGGAAACGTTTCGAAGCTTCATGGAGATCAGAACTACATAAACGCTAGGCTTGTTTTAAACCAAATACAGTACTGTGCGCTTATATAATGTCTGCTACAAAATAGACAGAATCAAACGCGACTGATTGAGCAATCTATGGAATAAACGGGATCGAACATTTCCTGGTGATAAAGATGGAGAGTCGTGAAAACAATCAGACCGCAGAAACACCAGATGTGCAGACGAAAACCTGCCAGTCCTCACCTATGCAAGAGCAGAAGAATAAAACCGATGGTAAGGTAATTATGTGTCACTTACAAAGAATCTGTTAATTGGTGTTACTAATGAAAAACCACGTGCACCAAATGATTATGCATACGGGAAGATTTGGTTACTCCAGGTATACAAATAAGGTATTTGTCAGAACAACTATATTTTAAAGTTAGTTGATTAAAATTTAAACCTGAGAATCCAAGTGCTTTAGAAAAAGCGTTTTTCTTTTTCTTTTTGGATATTTTCTAGACGATTTGATCTGTGTGATCGTTGGTTCTTGTTGATAAAATGTACAAAATAAAGGCCAAAAACAGAACATCCTTTTACCAGTTATGCAATAAAGGTGCATCCCTACATTTCTGAATGTATAATTATCCTGTTTATTATACGACTTTGGCTACTCAACAAATAAATGCATAGGAGGACATCAAAAACTTTACTGAAATTTATTTTGTGATCTTACCTGTATATTATTTAAAACTCGCACAAGAATGTTTTGTATTATGTTGTACAAAACAATTAGCCTAGCAACCAGATAAACACTGCAAAAATATTACATTAATATTGTTCCTTAAGTTCTCAATTTCACTGCAATCAAAAACTGAGAACTCTATTTACATAACAGGGATGGGTGATATGGGCTTAAAAATATATCACGATGATTTCTGGTATTTATTGCGATAACGATATCAATGATGATAACTCAGGGAATCTTATGCATCCACCAAGAGACAAAAAAAATCCTGTTTCTTTAGAGAAAAGTATTGTCTTTCCTATGTTTACCCTGGTGTTGGTGAGGAGTACACAAGTAATGTAATGACTATATACTGGAAGCCGGAGGATGCCCTTGTGCAGAAACTCCACATATGCATTGCAGAAGTAATTGCACTGAGGACGCTCCAGGAAATCCCTAATATGGACGAAGGTGTCCACTTATAGCTGTAGCTGAATAAAATGCAGATATAGAGAAATTTTAACTGAGGAAATATGAAGACAATAAACATTGCGACAGTATATGGTTTATCTGTGTTCTTTAAGCAATCTTGGCTATTTTTTTAAGAATAAAGTATATTTATAATGCAATGCTAATCGACATAGCCTTTATCACTGTATTAAATACTATAAAATAGTATTATTTCTGCTTCATTCTGTGATATGAAACCATGTCTGATCACAAAGTTATTTCAAACGCTTGACTGATGTTATGAATTAAATTTGGACAAAGAGCATGTCAGTGGACCCTTTTCAATAGAGTGTGATGGTGCATTTAATGGTCATCAGCATTGTAAATCCTTTCAAAGTTTTTTATATATTTTTTTTTTTTAATATTGTGTTAGTTTAGCAATGGAACTTTTTCATGGACTGTGATGACGCGTTTCCACAGTTATTTACATCATAAATTAAGTTTTTTTTTTGTTTTGTTTTTTTTGTTTGTTGCCATTTTTGTGTTTTATTAGGATAGGACAGTAAACATTGACAGGAAATGAAGTGGGAGAGAGAGGGGGGATAGGAATGGGAAAGGACCGCGAGCCGGGACTAGGAGCCTGGGATGAACTGGGTTCGCCAAAGTTTTTTTTTTTATAAAATTGTACAAATATTTATAATTTTAATAATGTACTGGTTATAAATGTACATTTTCATTTTTAAAATGTACATTTATAACACTATAATTTGTATTATATCACCTTTGCATCAAATTACAAAAAAAGTAGTTAACGCTAATGCGAGGGTGTTTCTAATGCAGCGTCTATGGGAGGGACGGTACATTTGACATCGTTCTCTCTTCTGACTGCCGTTATCAGTCTCTCTCAATTTTTTTACTTTTATTGAAAGTCATGAAAATACTATCATGGAGTTTTTCTTTTGATATTTGAGCAAATGAGAATGCAAAAAATATTTTTGTGGTACTCTCCCATTCACTGCTCTTCAAGTTGACGACTTCCGCTGCTGAGAAACCCGGAAATGTGAAAAAGGTCCATAAATGGTATCTTTGTTGGATAACAGGTTTGTAAACAGGCTCATGCACATGCAAAACTGTATCGCACAAACTGTATTTATTCGAGGCTCAGACCAATTTTTTGTCACACTGTAAGTTACAGCCCTGACCAAACCAGTTCCTGACTGTAGAAGGAGCTCCTCGTTTAGCAATATATTCCTATTCCATATTCCATATTCCGCCATGTCGCTCTGCACAGTCGCACACAGAACTAGACTTTATCGTTATTATCGCGGATAAGACTAATTCTTATCGTGGGGAGAATTTTTACCGGTATATCGCAAATGATAAGATATCGCCCATCCCTAATACATAGATGAATTTTCTTAGGGCACCAACTATTAAAACCATTTGCTTGGTTACTTTCAGTCATGGACAACAATAAATTTAAAAATCTGGCTGCTTGATTTATACATCAAATTGCAGTTTAGGAAAAACATGTCAGTGCCTAAACAATGACCTCCATTGCATTCTGCTATTAAATTGGGTTGCAAATCTATACCTTTGGCTCAAAATACCACCTTTGTTGTCTTTGAATTGATGTTTGACATTGATCTTTTAATGTTTATTTTAGATCAGATTGAACTGAAAGAAGATTTTTTCACTTGCCATGAATGTGGGATGGATTTCTTTGAGCAAGCAAGTCTTGAGCAGCACATGAGAATTCACACAGAAGAGAAACCGTTCATCTGCCCTCAGTGTGGAAAGAGTTTCACAGTGCAACACAGGCTTGAGGCTCATTTAAGAATTCACACTGGAGAGAAACCATTCAGTTGCTCAGAGTGTGGAAAGTGTTTCACACAACAAGGTCAGATTAAAAGTCACATGAGAAGTCACACTGGAGAGAAACCTTTCACTTGCCCTCAATGTCAAACTAGTTTCACATCGAAACAAAGCCTTAAAAGTCACATTAGAATTCACACTGGAGAGAAACCTTTCACCTGCTCTGAGTGTGGAAAGAGCTTCATAACACAAGGATACCTTAAACGTCACATAAGAACTCATACTGGTGAGAAGCCTTTCACTTGTCGTCAATGTGGAAAGAGTTACAAAGTGCAAGAAAGCCTTGAGAGTCACGTAAGAGTTCACACCGGAGAGAGGCCATTCGTCTGCCCTCAGTGTGGAAAGGGTTTCACAGCAAAACAGTGTCTTAAAAGTCACATGAGCATTCACATTGGAGAGAAACCTTTCACCTGCTCCATCTGTGGGATGAGCTTCACACAACATCAAAGTCTTAAACGTCACATGTGCACTCACACTGGAGAGAAGCCTTTCATTTGCCCTGAATGTGGAAAGAGTTACACAATAAAACAACGCCTTGACATTCACATGAGAATTCACTCGGGAGAGAGACCCTTTTCCTGCTCTCAGTGTAGAAAGAATTTCACAGTAAAACTTAACCTTGATAGACATATGAGAATTCACACTGGAGTGAAGCCTTTCTCCTGCTCTCAGTGTGGAAAGAGATTCACAGTGAAACAAAGCCTCGAGAGTCACATGACCATTCACACTGGAAAGAAGCCTTTCACCTGCTCCGAGTGTGGAAAGGGTTTCACGAGTAAACCTAAGCTTAGTTATCACATGAGAAATCACTCAGGAGAGAGGCCTTTTATATGTTCTAAGTGTGCAAAAAGTTTCACAGTGAAACAAAACCTTGATATTCACATGAGAATTCACTCTGGAGAGAAACCCTTTTCCTGCTCTCAGTGTGGAAAAAGTTTCACAATGAAACAAAACCTTGACATTCACATGAGAAGTCACACTGATGAGAAGCCTTTCACCTGCTCTCAATGTGGAAAGAGTTACAAAGTGCAGCAAAGCCTTGAGAGTCACTTGAGAGTTCACACTGGAGAGAACCCTTTCACTTGCTCCGAGTGTGGAAAGAGTTTCACAGTGAAACAAAGCCTTATGAATCACATGAGAGTTCACACTGGAGAGAAACCTTTCACTTGCTCCGAGTGTGGAAAGAGTTTCACAGTGAAACAAAGCCTTATGAATCACATGAGAGTTCACACTGGAGAGAAACCTTTCACTTGCTCCGAGTGTGGAAAGAGTTTCACAGTGAAACAAAGCCTTATGAATCACATGAGAGTTCACACTGGAGAGAAACCTTTCACTTGCTCCGAGTGTGGAAAGAGTTTCACAGTGAAACAAAGCCTTATGAATCACATGAGAATTCACACTGGAGAGAGGCCTTTCACCTGCCCTCAGTGTCCGAAGAGCTTCATACAACATAAACATCTTAAACGTCACATAAAAACTCACACTGGAGAGAAGCTTATTGATAGAGTGGGGGAAATCTCTGCTGTCACCTGTGTGCAGCATCAATCCAAATGAAGTGATGGCAGTCATAGCGTACTAGTACATCCGCCAGCTATCAGAGGAGAGTGATGTAGTCAGTTTGTTTGATTAGGAGACCAGGACCAGTGTTGGGCAAGTTACTCTGAAAATGTAATCAAATTACTGATTACTCCTTTTAAAAGTAATCACTTTACTGTTCTGATTACTTTATTTCAAAAGTAATTAGTAATTAGTTACATTACTAGTTACGTTACTTTTTTCTCCATGAAATTTATTAAATCCCAGCATACACTCTCCCGATAAATATTTGTTATTAAAGCATCAACATTCAAAGAACACTGTTATTTTTAACTAGGGCTGCACGATAAATCGCATGCGATATTTAACGTGCATCTTGTCAATAAAGCCGTTCTGTAATCAGCGGTAAATCTCCATTACGTGCGGGCTTTCACATTGAGCAGCATTAACTACACAGTTAGTTCACTGTTGTTCACTGACGAGCTGCGCAAAACATGCTCGTCAGTGAACAACGGCTCTGTGTAGTAAATGCTGCTCCATGTGAAAGCCCGCACGTGATGGAGATTTACCGCTGATTACAGAACCGGCT
>NW_015546115.1:470491-473150 GCF_001515605.1 Sinocyclocheilus anshuiensis | reverse complement strand
CTGCAAACACGTGTTATAGCCTAAATAGAAACTCTGCATACGCTTGCACCTGTTAATGGTTTATATTTGATATTAGTTCATGTTCCTTTTGTGCAATAGATGAATAAAAATTTGTTTTAGATATTTTATGTTTAGATATTTCTATTTTGCGGTAGTCCCGTGAAACAATTTATTCTCCCGCAACCCGCACACACGAGAGTGTCTACCCGCCCGCAATACTTGCCCATCTTGTCCCGCGCCGCACTCTGTTGTGTCGGGATTATAAATCACTGCATTCTGTCAGCAATGTAACGCGGCAGTAACGTATAGAGACCTCGGCTTGTAACTATACTCTAATTACTATTTTGAAAATTATAATGCGTTAAATTACTCCATTACTAAAAAGGTAATCAAATTACAGTAACGCGTTACTAAGTAATGCGTTACTGCCCAACACTGACCAGGACTGATATGAAACCAATTGGACAATTTGGTCAGGATGCCACGTTTACTCCCCCACTCTTAACAAGCAAATATTTCTGTTCATTTGTACCAAAAATGCATGGCAGGACTTTATTTTGTGATGATGTGTATGAATAGCATACACTGCTTTATTCCATTAAAAATATTAATTGTGATTTTAGATTTCATGGTGACTTTATATCATAAAACACTTGTCAAACACTAAGGCCTGGTTTCACAGACGGGGTTTAGACTAAGCCAGGATTAGGCCATAGTTCAATTAGGACATTTAAGTAATTTTTATAAGCATGCCTGAAAAAAAAAAACATTACTGGTGTCCATCCTGAGACAAAACAAAGGCATTGTTATATTTTAAGATCAATCGGTGCAAGTTTCTTTCAGTTGAAACAGCTCAGACTTACATTTTAGTCTGGGACTAGGCTTGAGCCTTGTCTGTGAAATCGGGGTAAATGTCTTACCTTGCAGTCTCAGGTTTGAAACATGATACAATCAAAATGTTTTATACTTTTGTTTTTTAACTTAATTACTGAAATGCAGCCTACATTAATCATGTATATTAAACCAATTTAGTTGTTGTACTTATTTAAAATATATAAGAACGAACATGACGGTGTACCAATTTAAACTAAATGGGTTCTACCAATAAAACAGCCTCATGCGCAAGTTAACCAACAAGGAATTCTAATACCATGTTTTTGAAAAAAAAATGTAAAACAACATTATACAAATACATGAAATTTAATGGTAGATTGGGAAGATGTATAATGCTTAAATTTACCCCCAGAGTCCTTCGTATGGCAAATACCATTTGAATTTCAAAGTACATTAGCTGTGTCACGTATTCAAGGCTGTTGCTATGTAGAGACCCATCCTCTGCAGACTGCGGTATACAGCCTGTACTCAATGCAGAATTAAGATGGCCATCGTAAGACATACAGGTTTGAAACACACAAATTGGAATAGTAAATAATAACCCAGTCAACACTTTGATCTCGTGATGAGGTCACAGTGAGCTAAAAGTGTAACCTCACAGTGCCCTCAATGTGTGCTCATACTAATGTGAGGTCAAAGTGCACTCACTGCACAGAGACTAGGTACCCAGCATGCATTGCAGCATGAAGCTTTTGATTGTCACCATTGTTGAGATTCATACACTGATTCTTGATGTTTCTCTTGGTTTTTAAATGACACAGCAGTTCAAAATGCTTATGACTTATGCTTTTAAAATCCTGCATAAATTATTACACTGTTGGATTCTATACTGTATAATCAAACAGCTATTATAATTAAAAACTTTAGATGAATAACTCCTCACAAAGACTGAATCTGGGTGAAGATTGTATTGTTATCATCAATAACAAACCGATATCACCTGGTTGCAGTCTCTTTTTGGTACTCCTTGCCATAACAAATATGCTTTACAAACACAGTTACAGCAGCCCAAAAAAAATATCACGTTATAAAGTCAAGGGTCAAGAGCCCAACTAAAGCAAACACTAATCACCTGGACGGTAACATCAAATGAAACATTGTTATCATCAATAACAAACCGATATCACCTAGTTACAGTCTCTTTTTGGCATTCCTTGACATAACAATTGTGCTTTACAAACACAGTTACAGCAGCCCAAAAAAATATAATGTTATAAAGTCAAGGGTCAAGAGCCCAACTAAAGTAAACACTAATCACCTTGATGGTAGCGTCAAATGAAACAATAAAACATCATCATCTTAATCTCTGTTAATTCTCAATAAGCGCTTTTGTAGATGTCTGACAGAAATAAAGTCAGTCTGGTTAATAATGAGTGAAGCTGGTGATGCTGTTTGTGAAGTTGTTTAATCATTCTCTGCTGAGATCACGAAAGATTTAATGTCTTTTGTATTTCAGTTGATTTCATCGAAGGCTGTTTCGGGAAGTCAGTTGTATGTTTGGAGAAGGTCCTTATAACAATAAGCTGTTAGCTGAGTGTGCACTCATGAGCTCAGCATGTGAGAGCACTGTGATATCACTGTGATAGTGTTGAGAAACAGGATATAGAAAGCCTCCTCGGTGACCGATATTTGAACTGCCTCCTCTCAACCTGCTCAACATTTTGAATTCACAATGAGCTCACATATTACTCACACTGTGAGTATCACACTATGAGAATGGTGTGATGTCACTGTGATCATCGCATGATCTCACGTGTTGACTGGG
>NW_015546115.1:458754-468964 GCF_001515605.1 Sinocyclocheilus anshuiensis | reverse complement strand
TCTGTATTTCAGTTGATTTCATGGAAGGCTGTGTCTGGAAGTCAGTTGTATATTTGGAGAAGATTCTTATAACAAAAACTGTTAGCTGAGTGTGCACTCATGAGCTCAGCATGTGAGAGCACTGTGATATCACTGTGATAGTGTTGAGAAACAGGATATAGAAAGCCTCCTCGGTGACCGATATTTGAACTGCCTCCTCTCAACCTGCTCAACATTTTGACTTCACAATGAGCTCACATATTACTCAGACTGTGAGTATCACACTATGAGAATGATGTGATGTCACTGTGACCATCGCATGATCTCACGTGTTGACTGGGATGCTTACACATTACATCCTAAATTATAAAACTAAACCAAGGTCAGTTAAAACATGGGTTCATCTTGAGCAGGGGTGCCCAATCCTGTTTCTGGAGATCAACCTTCCTGCAAAGTACAGCTCCAATTCTGATTAAACACACCAATTAATTAAGATCCTTAGAAGCGCTTGATAATTACAAACAGCTGTGTTTGATGAGGGTTTGATTTGAACTCTGAAGGTAGGTAGATCTCCAGAAACAGGACTTTTTTTTTTTATGAACAATATCAGTTTACAAACTCAAATGGTGAACAATAAAATGCATATGACAAAATATACACGTTTCCAATCACATCTCCATTATACACAAATGTCCATGTGTGTGTATATATCTCTACATACAATAACAACAAACAAAACAAACATTCTTTAAAAATTTCAGGGGGTTGCAAGGGGAAAAAAAAAGGTACAAAATATTACCAGTCTTTGAAGGAAAAAGACTCATACATGGTTTTATATGATTTCCCAAGGGGTTGATTATCTTTGGATAAGTGTTTTAAAGATTCTAAGTATCTTACATTCATGCAATTTAAAGAGGGTTTACTGTTATTCCACTTACTTTTGTGTATATGATATTTACGCATTGTAATAATAATGTTTAACATCAATGATAACTTTTTCTGCATAAACCAAAACCTGAAACAAATTTAGTGATGGAATATCAGTGTTGATATCAATATTTAGCCAGCTGTAAAGATCCCACCAGAACTTCAATGTGACTGGACAAGATAAAAATAAATGTTCAACGGTTCCAGGCTCTTGTAAACAAAAAAAAACACAAGGATCTACCTCAAAACGGAATCTTTTCAGCTGGATACACATTATTAATAATCCTAAACTGAATATCCTTCATTTTAGGTAGAATTGGCCATTTACAATAATTACAGAATTTGTTTTTAAATATTTCATTTTCAAATTGTGTAGGTGTATTGAAATCTGAAAATAACCTACATTTTAATACATTCCCTATTACTTTGTTCTTACATTTTTTTGTCCCCAATATATACTTCTCCAATCTGTAACTCAATCCAGAAACAGACCTGGGCACCCCTGATCTAGAGCTCTTGAATACAGAGTAAAAGGGCTGGTACAGCAGAGCATCGCCCCCTAGCGGTGAACCATCGAACTGTCGAAGCGTTTCGGACCAGTATGTGACGCAGCGACGAGGCCTCGGTGCTGAAATCACGTGACTTGACCAGTGTGACACGCGCACTACCGCTTCGCATTCGAATGGAACCTTATTTAAGGAGAAAGCCAAGTCAGTGATTTAAAACCAAATCGGTTTTGGTTGTAGTACAGCTATTAGAGAATAGAGTGAATGAAACCTGATTGATGGAGACTGATGAAATAAGCGGCATCGAACATTTCCTGGTGATAAAGATGGAGCAGCATGAAAACAATCAGACCACAGAGACTCCAGATGTGCAGAAAACCTGCCAGTCCTCACCTATGCAAGATTGCAAGAACAAAAGGCAGTGTAAGTTGGTTATTTGTCAGTTGCAATGAATCAAATAAGTTAAAAGATTATGTTTATTCTATTAATTGTTGATCGTGACTAATGAAAAGTGGTGAACATCAAATGATGTATGCCGACTTAGAAACACTGTTAGGCTACTCCAGATGTTTAAGTGTCCACAATAGCTGGGAATATATAGACCAGGTATATTTTTAAAGCAGTGGACTGAAGTTTAAACCAGAGAAGCTTAATGACTTAGAAAATATGCGATTTTTAGATTAGATAATTTGATAATTAAGATGATTCATTCTTGCTGGTAAAATTAACTAATGAGAAGTCTCATGAGAAATGTGCAAAATCAGGTAAAGTGAGACATGTTTTTTGTTTTTGACAGATCATGTACAGTATCATTAAATGTCTATGCACATAATGCTCAGTTTGATTCAACTAAACTAAAGTTCTAATAAAACAAATTCTAATAATATTATAACACCACATTAAACATTATATTGTATTATTATATACCATTATATTATCAATATCATAAAAGAAAAATACTTTTTAAAATGTATTTTTGTTGAATATGGCACCACAACAAATTATATGTGTACAAAGTATGTTGATCAACTAACTGTACATTATCCTGCGTATTACATTGCTCTGGCTGCTCACATTAAAAATAAACAGGTGGACATGAAATATTGATTTGCGTTTAAATTATTTAATAATCCTTTCTGTACATGATCTTAACACTTCTGCTAAGAAGAACAGATATTTCACTGTGACACTGCAACAAGTGTCACGATTGTGTTCAGTTTAGTTCAGTTCCTGTCATGTCTGTTATGAGCTCTCATTAGTTACCATGGTTTCTGATTAGTTAATCCTTGTCCAGCTGTTCCTGTTTAGTTCCCTCATTTACCATGTGTATTTATAGTCCTGATTCTGTTCTGTTATTGTGTTATGTGTGGTTCCACACCTGTATTTTCAGTAAAGTCTATTTGGAAGTATGAATCTTCATTTGCCGTCCTCATTCCTCGACAACAAGATGAACTCTGCAACTATATTACAGTAATATTAATACTGAAATATTCATTTCCATTTGTATGAAACGAAGGAGTTTCAGTTCAGAATGTGATGTGAGAGACATGAAAACATGCTGCCAAGTTGCCTTGGACAACAATGAATATATCAGAAGCCATGTTTGACCAATCAGATTTAAGAATTCAAGATAGTTATGTAATAATAATTTAAAACAGTTTCTTACTTCAGTTACTTGATGTACTCATGCCCATCCCAAGCTCTAGTCTTGTTTAGTGAAGATCTGGTTCAATAAAACAATTTATTCACAAGCTAAGTAAACGTTCTTAGATTCGAAAAAATGCTGGGTTGTTTCAACCCAACCGTTGGGTTAAATTTTTACATTAAATTTTTAACTCAAAAGTTGGGTTAGTCCATATTTGACCCAAAGTTGGGTTGAAACAACCAAGCATTTTTTAGAGTGTATACATATTTACTCTGTTAATTTTACTTTATTGTTTGGGGTGCACATCTATTACCGACCATTACTGTACAGCTATTGTCTCAACATTATTGCCCATGAAGTGATTTTTGACATTGATCTTTTAATGTTTATTTTAGATCTCAAGGAACTGAAAGAAGATTGTGTCACATGCCATCAGCATGAGATGCATTTCATTCAACAAGCAAACCTTAAGCAGCACATGAGCATTCACACTGGAGAGAAGCCGTTCATCTGCCCTCAGTGTGGAAAAACTTTCATATTTAAACAAAGCCTTGAGAGACACATCAGAATTCATACTGGAGAGAAACCTTTTTCCTGCTCTGAATGTGGGATGAGTTTCATAGAGAAACAAAAGCTTAATATTCACCTGAGAAATCACACTGGAGAGCAACCTTTCACCTGCCCTCAGTGTGGAAAGCGCTTCACATTTAAACAAAGCCTTGAGAGACACATGAGAATTCACACTGGGGAGAAGCCTTTTACCTGCTCCGAGTGTGGGATGAGTTTCATAGAGAAACAAAAGCTTAAAATTCACATGAGGATTCACACTGGAGAGAAACCTTTCAGCTGCCCTCAATGTGGAAAGAGTTTTAGAGTAAACAGGAGCCTTAAGAGACACATGAGCATTCACACTGGAGAGAAACCTTTCGGATGTACCCAGTGTGCAAAGCGTTACACAGTGAAACAACACCTTGAGAATCACATGAGAATTCACACTGGAGAGAAACCTTACACTTGCTCGGAGTGTGGAAGCAGTTTCATGGAACAACGACAACTTATAATCCACATGAGGATTCATACTGGGGAGAAGCCTTTCACTTGCCCTCAATGTGGAAAGAGTTTCACACAACAAGGACAGTTGAAATGTCACATGAGAATTCACACTGGAGAGAAACCTTTTACTTGCACTCAATGTGGAAAGTGTTTCACAGTGAAGAGTACCCTTGACAGTCACATGAGAATTCACACTGGAGAGAAGCCTTTCAGCTGCTTTCAGTGTGGAAAGAGTTTCATTCAACAAGGGCAACTTCAAATTCACATGAGCGTTCATACTGGAGACAAGCCTTTCGTCTGCCCATACTGTATGAAGAGTTTCCCACTGAAGCATGGCCTTGAGAGACACATGAGAATTCACACTGGAGAAAAGCCTTTCAGCTGCTCTGAGTGTGGGCTAAGCTTCATAGAGAAACAAAAGCTTAATATTCATATGAGAATTCACACTGGAGAGAAACCATTCAGCTGTTCTGAGTGTGGAAAGAGTTTTACAGTGAACAGGAGCCTTAAGAGGCACGTGAGAATTCACACTGCAGAGAAACCATTCACCTGCACCCAATGTGGAAAGAGTTTCATGGAACAAGGACACCTTGAAAGTCACATGGGAATTCACACTGGAGAAAAGCCTTTCGCCTGCTCCGAGTGTGGAAAGAGTTTCACAGTGAGCAGAAACCTTAGGAGACACATGAGCATTCACACGGAAGAGAAGCCTTTCACTTGCCCTCAGTGTGGAAAGAGCTTCACAGAACACGGACAACTTAAAAGTCACATAACCATTCACACTGGAGAGAAATCTTTCACCTGCTTAGAGTGTGGAAAGAGTTTCACAGTGAAACAAGGCCTTAAGAGACACCTGAGAATTCACATTGGAGAGAAGAATTTCACCTGCTCTGAGTGTGGAAAAAGTTTCATGCAGCAAGGTCACCTTCAAAACCACATGCGAATTCATACTGGAGAGAAGCCTTTCATCTGCTCTGTGTGCGGAAAGTGTTTCACAATGAACATTACCCTTGAGAGGCACATGAAAGTTCACACCGGAGAGAAGCCTTTCACCTGCTCTTATTGTATGACGAGTTTCACAGTGAAACAAGGCCTTGAGAGACACAAGAGAATTCACACTGGAGAGAAACCATTCACCTGCTCTGAGTGTGGAAAGAGGTTCATGCAACAAGGACACCTTCAAATTCACAAAAGATTTCACACTGGAGAGAAGCCTTTTATCTGCTCTGAATGTGGAAAGAGTTTCACAGTGAAACAAAGCCTTAAAATTCACATGAGAACTCACATTGGTGAGAAACCTTCCAACAGAGTGGAGGAATCTCCTCTACCGCCACCTGTGTGCATCATCCATCCAGATAATGTAAAGTGAGTCCTAGCGTACCCACCAGCTATTGGAGGAGAGTGATTAGTCAATCTATTTAAATGATTTTGGCCAAGACTGATAAGAGACCAATGGATGCCAGCAAAAACACATTGTAAATAGAAGCATTTGATGCAATGAGAGTAGACCTAAATTAGGTGCTGTAACTAAAGCCATTACTGCAATTGAGTCATTTCCAGTTTTTTGCCCCTGTGTATTTATTTATTTATTTTTTGTATATTTACTAATCTATCTTATACACATTTCATATATTTATTTTACTTTATCAAATGATTATCTGTGCAAGGCAAATTAAATAAGTTGAACTATACTTTGGCATTGTGGTACAGTATTTTCAATTCCATAAATATATTTCACAGATGTATTTACCAATATCCCTAAACTATATAGACAAAGAAAAAAAGAGGATACACCCCCTCAACTACCTTCTGAGCTGCTGGTTAAAGTAACCCACTGCTGGTGTATCTGTGCCAAACTGGTTAAGAACTGGAGCATCAACATAATTTTGCATCACAGAGAGAAAACTACCTGACTGGAATCTTCCTAAATGACTTTCTTATGGTCTTGTAGAGAAAAAAACTGCAACTTCAAATTATAAATTTTTCCCTACAAATGTACTGTTGGTTGATTTGTAACTTTTAAGGAAATTAACTTAAATGATTTTAGCAAATGGCTGCAATATAACAAAGAGTGAAAAATTTAAGGGGGTCTGAATACTTTCCGTACCCACTGTATATAAGTTAGTATTAAAGTTATGTCTGGTATGGTAGCTGGTCAAATGTAAACACACCGTGTTTAAGAGCGTCCGACGCAATATTGAAGAAAGTGGTGCGAAAACCGTCTTACACAGTTACAGCTTTTCAACTGACATGTAAAATTATTAATTACAGTTCGTATTGTTTATGAGTGGTATCTGAAATATATTCCTTGCTAACATGAAAAAAAAAAAACATGGAACAGTACTCTTAATATCTTTCAAAGAACTGATTACACTGACAAAAGCGCTAACTGTATTAACTCTATACTTTGTAAACACGGACTGATGAAATTATGTTTCTCATGTAATCTGAATGAAAACAATACAGTCATCTTTTTAACCTAAACAGAGAAAGTGCTTTTCAGTTTTGTTTGTATTTGCATCAGATGGTCTGTGGGCTAAAATAAGTCTTTCCTTACAGATACCAGTTGTCATTTCACATTTTTAGAAATATTTAATTATGTCACTGTAATGACGTACAAAGATTTACTTAACAATAATACAGTAATAATAGTTTTCATATGTCATGTAGTCTATGTTTGAATTTTCATCAGTCATTAACAAACTGTCATAATTGAATAAAAATCAGTGGTGTATACAGCGTTATTTTGGACATTGTTCATTTTTTTATTCTGTGGGCAAAAACAGTTGAAACATTCTTCAGAATCATAATTTTTGAGTTCTGCATAAGAAATAAAGTCATATAGGCTTGAAATGATATGAGGGTGTGTAAATAAGGACAGACATTTTCATTTTTTAATGGTCTAATTTTGTTTATGAATTTGTGTAGGCCAAAAAACTTTATTAATTTAGTATACTTATTTCATAATACAGTATGTAGAAAACAATATCAATGTAAAATAAATGGTACACACTAAACCATTTCAGTGTATTATGTATCATTTAAAACTAGAATGTTTGCTTTACATTTTTTCCCAAAAACATTTTCTTTAAAACCAGAGGATAGACATAACCACTGCATTCAAAAAAGCACTCAGCAAATGCACACACATTACATGCCACTGGAAGTGACTGTCTAATGAATCCAGACCTCCTGTTAAGAAGTGCATGACACCGTGTCAGTATCCAGACAGCACTGTGACAGAAGGGTAGCGTGTGCGGTGCGTCATACACTTCTCTCGGTCGATGAGGAGAGAGTTTGTTTTGCAAGAGATGTCTTTCTCCAGGGACAGTCTGCTTTCTTCCAGGTCCGACAAAGATTTGCGTGCTTCATACAGCTGCTGCTGTAGGGCTGATACTGTACTGTTGAGCTCTGACACCTCACCTAACAAACTACACAAACACACACACATCAGATGGGTTTATGTGTGTTGGGAGACTGAGTGTGTGTGTGTATGTATGCGTGTTTATGTACCTGAGCTGGGGCTGGTCTCGGCACAGCTCCATGTTGGGTCTGAAGGTTCGGTAATGCAGTCTAGATTGAGCCACTCTGAGAGGAGCTTCTTTATCATACACAGCTTGCTGCAGGTATGAGATATTCCTCTCCTGAGCCCCAATCTGCTCTAGAATCTATTACACAGACATATTAAAGGAAAAGGTCACCTAAAAATTTTAATTTGCTGAAAATTTACTCACCCTCAGGCCATCCAAAATATAGATGTGTTTGTTTTTCATAAGAACAAGTTTGGAAAAATGTAGCATTCCATCACTTGCTCAGCAGTGGATCCTCTGCAGTGAATGGGTGCCGTCAGAATGAGAGTCCAAACAGCTGATAAAAACATTACAATAATCCACACCACTCCAGTCCATCAGTTAATGTCTTGTGAAGTGAAAAGCTGCATGTTTGTAAGAAACAAATCCATCATACCTATATTTACGGCTAACATATTAGTCCTATATCAATAATATTGCTTTTTCCAGTTTAAAAAAATTGCCTTGTTTGAATCAGGAGAGAATTATGCACAGATCAAGCCCCATTTACAAGCAAAAACAGTCCAAAACAGTTCTAAGCAAATACGTTCATGCTAGGTGCAATGGTTTAAAGTTAAAACTTGGAGTGGTGTGGATGACTTGTGGATTATTGTGATGTTTTTATCAGCTGTTTGGACTCTCATTCTGATGGCACCCATTCACTGCAGAGGATCCATTGGTTAGCAAGCGATGGAATGTTACATTCCTCCAAATCTTTAAATTTTTGTATGAACTGTTCCTTTAAACCAGTGGTTCTCAACTCCAGTCCTCGGGACCCACTGCTCTGCACATTTTGTGTGTCTACCTTATTTAACGCACCTGATTCAGTTCATCAGCTAGTTAAGAGAGAGATCCATGAACTGAACTGAGTGTGTCTGAAATGTGCAGAGCAGTGGGTCCTGAGGACTGGAGTTGAGAACCACTGCTTTAAACATTCTTAGCATTCAAAATTTTAACCTCTCGATTTGTTTACTTGTATGAAATCTGCAGATTATATAGACTCTATCATATGTGATACCTTGTGTACATGTATTGGTTTTTGTTTTGTAAAAATGTGTATTGCCTGTGCCAGGTGCAGCTCCAGCTGTGTTTTGGCTTGGCTCAGTTCCATGCAGCGCTGGTTGAAGGCCTGATCTGCAGCGGCACACTGCGCCCGTAGGTCCTCAGAAGTCTCCTGCAGCACCCGCTCAATCAGCCGCCTCAAGGCCTGGCTCGCCACCTCCTCTCTCTCCGCCAGCCGCAGGTTATCCAGAGTAAACTTACGCCAAACCTCCTCATTGCACACCCTACAGAGAAACACATCTGAGATGCTGTCACCACAACAGCTGCGATCTAAAAGTGCTTTAATGTTTAAATTGTGTCACTCCAACTGAGCTGAGGTAAGGTTTGGCACGCACTGGTCCTGCAGCACGGCTGAGCTGGGATGCCGTTGTGTGTCGGTGCTCCTGTTGTTAAAGCGTCCACACTGGTCATCCAGACTGTAGGCATGCTGTTTATCAGACCAGTCTAACTCAAGAGTCTGCTTCACCTCCCGGTTCAGCCTGGCAGACACAGACAGGTTTATGACTTTAATCTGCAATCCAATCAAAATCCATTACAATTGTGTGCTGAACACTCAAAGTAATAAATGTTGACCAAATGCTATTTTTCTGGTGTACTATTGCCTTAAGGAATGCTTCATGAGATATAAACGTGAATTATTGCACTGATATAATATAGAATTTGAACAGAATTAAAGAGAGATCCATATTTTGGACAACTGGCCTTATCTGGTTGACAGTTTGATCCAGAGTTTTTTTCAGCAAGGCCTGAATGCTTCTGATCAGCTCCACTTCCTGTTGGAAATCATTTAAAAAATTGTTTCAGGATCTGTTGTTGACACATTTAACTTTTTTTGTGTTTAATGGCATCTTTCTAGCTTATTCACTACGACAGCTACTAGTAATAATAATGGCAATATATTATTTTAAATCTTTTATTAATGAAGAAGGCTTCTACAACTACTAATAATTGTATTGTTATAGGCCTATGTATTATTATTATTCTCTATTAATGAGTAAAGAATACAAAATTGATAATATTCTTAACATAAAGAAATTTCCAACATTTCCACTTTGTGGGGAGCTGCAGACATGTGTGTGTGTGTGTGTGTGTGTGTGTGTGTGTACCTGGTATTTATCACATTATGGGGACCAAATGTCCCCATAAGGATAGTAATACTAGTAAATTTTGACCTTGTGGGGACATTTTTGAGGTCCCCATGAGGAAACAAGCTTATAAATCATACAGAATGAGTTTTTTTGAGAAAGTAAAAATGCACAAAGTTTCCTGTAAGGGGTAGGTTTGCTGCAATATAACAAAGAGTGAAAAATTGAAGGGGGTCTGAATACTTTCCGTACCCACTGTATATACACAGTACACACACATATATTCTATGTACACAAAAACTTATTATGGATGCGATTAATTGTGTGTGTGTGTGTGTGTGTGTGTGTGTGTGTGTGTGTGTATATAATATAATGTATATATAT
>NW_015546115.1:450483-458411 GCF_001515605.1 Sinocyclocheilus anshuiensis | reverse complement strand
GTGTGTGTTTATTTATTTATTATTTGGGAAAAATAAGACTTTCACTTCTTGTTGTCCGTACCTTAAGAAGTTCCTCTTCCACCTGGTCCTCCACCAGATCCGGTCCGAAGCGTCTCTCTCGGCAGCTGAGGTTATCAGTGGCGATAGCGAAGGGAATCTCCGTGGCGTCCAGCGCTTTTTCCAGCCGCCGCCTGGAGGCCGTCAGCAGGTCTGTTTCCGCGATCAGCCGCTCGATGAGCTGCTCCAGCTCGGATCTCCAGCGGTGGATGTCCTGCAGCCGGTTGCCCAGGTGTTTGGTGCCCGCGGTCTGCGTGCGTAAAGTCCCGGCGTCGGTCTCCGCTTTCAGCGCTTTGGACTCGGTGCAAATCCTCTCCGCGTGATCCCGGTCCGCGACGGACCGGTTTAACAGAGCAGAGTTATTGGCGAGCCACTCTTCGGGGCTGTATTTGGCGCTCCGGTAGCCCGCCGTGGCCAGACCGGCGGATGTACCAGCGTACACGTTTTCTTTAACGGCGGTCTCCGGGTTTGTGACCGGCGGCTGTGAGCCATTCTGGGCCGCTACCCGCGTGTCAAAGTAGGGGCGAGACACTAAAATTTGGGATGGCATCATCTTTTGGTGTAAATTAAAGTATTTAACAGCCTGTAGTGGTTGAAGTCGCCGAATGTTTGTATTCCGTTGCTTGGATACCGACGGTTGCTAAGCACGCGTTACGCACGCGAGAGTTCCAAGTGTCACGTTTCAACATTCTTTCTTTATTATTTTGACTCGAAACTATTCAGATACAGACCTTGGATTTGGGATTTAACCAAAGTTATAACTAGGCTATCAGAGCACAAACATTTTTGTTGGCTAAACAAAAATAAATAAATGTTGTAATTCCCCTCCCTTACGAAAAATAACTATGGTTTTACTACAAATAAAACAACAACAAAAACACACGGTTACTAGTTAAACCATGGTAACCACAAATTAACCATGGTTTTGCAAGACTAACCATAGTTTAACCATGGTATTTGTAGTAAACCTGTGATTATACAAATGGTAATCAATACGCCAAAAAAACAGTACTACACTTTTACTACAATAAAACCATGGTTAATTTTCGTAAGGGCCGTCTCCCCCTAAAACAGTAGCAGAGAAGGAAAAGGCAAAACTCCAGATTTGATTAATGCAAGGTGATGGACGTTTTATATCCTGTTCATGCCAGTTCTGAATGTGCAGTGCTGCGTTTCCCAAAAGCATCGTCAAGCACATCGAAGAAACCAATGGAGCTACGATCAATTTAGGCTTACGATGCTTTTGATACCGACGGTTGCTAAGCACGCGTTACGCACGCGAGAGTTCCAAGTGTCACGTTTCAACATTCTTTCTTTATTATTTTGACTCGAAACTATTCAGATACAGACCTTGGATTTGGGATTTAACCAAAGTTATAACTAGGCTATCAGAGCACAAACATTTTTGTTGGCTAAACAAAAATAAATAAATGTTGTAATTCCCCTCCCTTACGAAAAATAACTATGGTTTTACTACAAATAAAACAACAACAAAAACACACGGTTACTAGTTAAACCATGGTAACCACAAATTAACCATGGTTTTGCAAGACTAACCATAGTTTAACCATGGTATTTGTAGTAAACCTGTGATTATACAAATGGTAATCAATACGCCAAAAAAACATTACTACACTTTTACTACAATAAAACCATGGTTAATTTTCGTAAGGGCCGTCTCCCCCTAAAACAGTAGCAGAGAAGGAAAAGGCAAAACTCCAGATTTGATTAATGCAAGGTGATGGACGTTTTATATCCTGTTCATGCCAGTTCTGAATGTGCAGTGCTGCGTTTCCCAAAAGCATCGTCAAGCGCATCGAAGAAACCAGTGGAGCTACGATCAATTTAGGCTTACGATGCTTTTGGGAAACACAGCCCTGGATGAGGAAGATGAGAGATGCTTCAGTGCATGGAAAATCAAGGCTCTAAAGTCTAAACATTAGATATTTTAGCAACATAAAGGTTTATGTCACCAAATTTTCAGAAAACAAAGAATTTTCAGCATTGCATGCTGGACAGTGAAGTTGTTTACCCAGGATATGCTGCATGGCCTCTCTGTGTTGTTCTACAGTTAGGTGCTTCCTCTTTCTAGCAAGATTTTAATTGACATGTTGCTTCACTGAGGTTAATGACTGACTAATTCCAGGAAACACCGGATTCAAATTGAGGTGATATGAATCAATGTTGAATCGAACAGCACTCATCTGTTTCACTGGATTAATGGAAACTTCCTCCCATGGTGGACTATCACATTAAAGTTTTACTAGCAATGAGTACAACTGACAGAGCAAAATATAATGATGCATTTACAGTGTGTGCACATCACCCATAAGAAGTGGAAGAGAGGAGCTCGACTGTAGTACGGTCACAATCTGGTCACAGATTACAAATAAGCTGTGTATGAACACACTACAAATATAATCAGAAACGGATCAAACCATTCAAATCAAATCAGAACATGATAAAGTGGTTTATAATCTGCAGATGGTAATTTACACGAACAGGCCATTTATTAAAATTGAAACAAAAAAATAACAACGAAAAACAGGAGACATTTAATTTTTTCATTTTCGACTACCAAACGTAATATTTTGCATGCATTCTTGTCACTGCATGACTTTGCCCTATTACATAAAATGTAACATTGCTTAAACCATGACACCCAGGAAGTGACATAATTTAGACCTTTTTACAGCATGGCATGAAGACAAGTAAAAGAAATTAAATTAAAATTATGAATGTAATTGTGTCGACTGCATTCATCAAACTCAACTATTCAACCCTGAATAAAGGGATATGTTACTGAGCTTTGCATTGATAAGTCAAGGCTATCATGATAATATACAGCGTGTACTGTTTGTGGCATGCACTGTAGCGATATGAAAAATTACTAGAACAAGATTAGGAAAGAGAGAATATGACATGACGAATATAAAGAAAATCTATTTTCCGACTCCTCATAAACTAAACTAAAAGGCAAAAACAGTTAATTTTTTTTAATCACCAATCAATTTGTATTTATTTTTATACTAAATTTTGTATAAAAATTATTCTCAACTATGTTATAAAAGATATAACAATGATTTTATATACCATTTTGCTTTATGCAATATGTGTGTAAAATGGCCATAAATGGGTTTTCCTATTGTATACAATTTATCTATAGACTGTATGTAAATTGCATATTAATGTGTTTTTGGGGCGACATGTAATGAAAAAAGAAGTGCACTATTGGAAGTAATAATTACTTTCATAATAATATCTCATATTTTATAGGAATATTGATAAAATTTCTTTCCCTATTCACTTGTTGTGTCTCCCAAAATGCGTAACAAACCTGCTTTAAGTCCTGGTGTCCGCTACATTGGGCATGTATAACATCGATGTCTAGGACTGGGCGATATGACCAAAATCTGTTGTATTGCATACACCCATCTTTTTAGTGTGTTTATGTCAAGCATTTAAGAGAATAACGGATGACAGTCTGAGACTGAGCAAAAAAGGTGACAGTTATAAGCATGGTTGGAATTGAGATGGGACACTTGATGAGGTGCTTGGACTAGAAATTCAGGAGTTTTGTAAACATGTTGTTCCTGACCATTCAATCTGGAACTCAGTTGCTTTAACTGGAACGTCTGAATCTGCATTAGCATCGGCCCTCATGACTGTACTTTCAGCTCCACCCCTTATCTTTACAATATTCTGACAGACTCTTTATAATATCTCAGTGTCTTTATAGGCAAGAGCATACTGTAAGAGAGTTCACAGCTTTCCGCCGACTGCAGAAACACACAGGTATGTGTCATATTATATTGAGTTTGGGGGTTTTGGACTGATTTTGGATTATCTGTTTCCACAGACAAATACATACATTTCAGATTTATGCATTTGAATTGCATATTATTTATATATGTAAATGTTCACAGTTTTAACATAACTGATAACCTAATCTGATGCATATTTGTCAGTCATAAATAAAACAGGTAAGATTTTAGCAATTGTACTAATAAACAGAAAAGGTTTTAAACACAGTAATAAGGTTTATATGATTATTATCAATAAATCCAATTTGTTTCATTCATTTTAAATAATTGAATATTGCTTGTTCCACAGCTAGCTTTTTGTGTTGTTCATTTTTTTAAGTGCACTGTGATGTTTGGATACAAATAATTGGTATTGTAAAACCTGAGATAAAAAATAATAGCAATATTATGAAAGCTGAACTTATTAACAGATGATATGGGTGATATCAGGTAATTCTCAAAGTCAGGGTCAAAAGTGGCCTTATTTACCTGCATTACCCTTCCTTTTATTCATTTTATTTTTATTCATCTGACCAGTAGTTTATGCTACAGTGTTTAATGTCAGTAATTGTCAGCAGCTACTATTGAAGCGCTCACTTTTAGAATGTTTGATTTGAAATGTTAGACACAGATTCTCTCATTTTTTCGAATCCACGCATTCTGCTGACTTATCTGTTACTCAAAACTCCTGGCAGATAAAATGTTGGCAAACTGGCTGATCGGGGCTCTGCTTTCAGACGATCAGGTCTCATGATAAGACAACTGATAACACAGTTGATAATTTAGTCACACTCAAAAGAAAATTGCCTCGCCAGTGTTGAATGTGAAACTGTCACACTATTAAAGCACCTATGTTTTTCTCAGTTACAGGCTGCTGATAATGGACAGAGGACAATTTCCCCCTCCATATGCACCATAGGTGGTCCAAACCAACATAACCTACCCGGCACCGCAGGTTGCCTATCAAACCCACCCAGGTCAGTAGACCCTCTGGTTCTCAATTCAGAGATTATCAGTCACTGGTAACATTTTTCCATCAGTGATCATGGTCTACCGTACACAGCCACCACTGACAGTCATGGCATCCAGCATAACCTAAACATCTACATCTCGCATAGATCAGAGCAGATGAGATCTTAGTTCAGAAGGAATGTTTCCGCATACCACAATGTTACTGTAAAAACGCAGCATTTCTAGAAAAGGTGTGACATTTTTCACTTTTTCTGACTGGCTGCGATATTTGCCATCTAAATTTGAGCACATAATATTTTCAATATTTGCCAGTGTTTTGGAAGAACGAGTTCGTTTGAGAAATGTATAAAGTGTTTTGGTAGTTTAAGTGCATTTTGAATGTGAAATTAGCTGCTGTGCCAAGATGAAAGTTGGTTAGGGGACTGTGTGAAGAGTTTTGAAGTATTGAGGAAAAACTAGCAATTGAGTGTTGATGTGCTACGAGTCTCTGGTTCTGTGGCTTTGCATCACCAGCTTGTTTCTCTTTCAGCTCCAGTGGCACAGCCTGTATTTCAGATGGTCCCGGCTCCTGCGCCGGCCCCGGGTGAGCAGTAAAGCCTTAGATTACTCTGTGTTCAAATACTAGAAGGTTTCAGCAAGCTGTGTGACATGTTAAGAGGTTTAAAATCATATTATTCTTCCTTTTCATCAGTATTAACTCTTTTTCTATGTATTTATAGATGCAGTAATTATTCCACCACGTCTGACTACTGTTGCGGGGCGGATGAAATGTCAATACTGCCAGAAGGAGGTCATAACAGAGATTAAATATATCAGTGGCATGATGGTGTGGGTCATCTGTGCAAGTCTTGGCTTTTTAGGGTAAGGAATCGTATTCAGCAGATTTCAAATGTATCAAACTGATATGAGAAAAGAAAACGCACTCATTTTTTCAATCCAGGGTCTGGCCGTGTTGTTTGATTCCATTCTGTGTGAAAGCCTGCAAGGATGTAGAGCATAGCTGTCCACACTGCAAAACCGTCATCCATGTGCACAAACCCATGTAGCTTGCTCTGAAACCAAGAAAATCTGGAAGACCAAAGGAAAAACTTTGAGTGGCCGAAATGGCAGCATTATCTGGACTTTAGGGGGAAAGCGGGGTCGGTTGCAAGACTTTTTGCATTTACTTCTGTTTCTTAGAGACTGTGTGTGTTAGAAAAAGCCAAAATTGTAATGCTAGTTTAATGCTACATCTGTCAGCTGTAATGTATGTAACATATGATAATATATGTACAAATTGTTCTTGAACAGACAAGGTCAAATGCTACAATTGACCCCAAAACAGGGGCAGTTAGAACACTCATAAAAATGTTATAAAATCGTTCTTTAACATCATTTAAAGAAATAAATCTGTAAAATAACAGAAGTGGCACCATTCATTTCCGATCATTCTAAAATACAACGCAATGTTGTGTAAAATACAGGTAAAACACTTGTAAAAAAAAAAAAATAAGGAAATAATTTCCCTCAAATTAATACAGGTAGGTGTGCCTTATATTTACAGATTTTTTTTTTTTCAGTGCATGCTACAAAAGTTTTTCTGATAAGTAGCGTGCTATATGTGGTAACATAAATTAACTGGTTTTTATGCGAGTTAAAAAAGTAATTTGACGTCAATTTGACAAAATCACCCGGACAAATTACATTTAACTTTAAGTAATTTATGTTAGTTATCAAGTGAAAGCTAGAAAATCTTGAAATATCACAAACAGTTTACTCTAGTACAGCTTCCGTTTACTGTAGTTGCCTCCCAGTTTTTTCTGTGCCCCTCTGGCCACCTTTATTTCCAGGACACCCTGATGACATTTTCAACATGCACAGTCAAGACATTTAACATTCACATGTGTATGTTCGTCTGCATTCTCTTAATAACTAAGTTCTGAAGTCACTTATCTCTTTGTCACTATCTGACAAAACTAGCTAAACTACTCAGACTCAGAAGTTACTGTTAGTGACGCAGCTAAAATCTCACTTATCCTTACGTCTGAGCGAGATAAAAGCTAGTTTATCTACCTCAACCCACAGAGAGCATTCCAGTGACTTCAGCAGCTGTAGTTCCAGCAGTTCAGTCTGCATCAGCACCTTCATATTCATTACTCATTACTTACAAGCATTCAGAGTGATCAAATACCGTGTTTATGGTCAAAAAAAAAATATATATATATATATTGTTCCACTAATTACACTCAAAAATAACGGTTTTAAATAAAGGTCATCATTTTTTTTTTTTAAAGAATCTTTAAGTGAACCATAAGACGTAAATAAACATGCACACATCTGTGTGATGTAAAACTAGTGTTTCCATGTGTAATTTTTTCCTGATAATGGGATTATTTCAAGTTTACCCCCTTCCAATCCGATTGAAATTCAATTAGGATCGAGCTTAATCCCAGCTAACGAAAAATGTTCTAAGAACGGTTTACCAATGTTATCATTAAGTTATAAAATATTGTTTCTGAATACTTTTAGAACATTCAAAAACGTTTTTTTTTTTTTTAAATGTTTTAAAAGCTTTCTTGGTTATGCAAATGTTAAGGGAACATTTCGTTTTATAATTGTGCAAACATTATGGGAATATTGCTTTTGAATGACTCTACTCTGAACATTCTGAAACAAGTAGTAACATTTAAAAATGGTTAGATGAACACCCAACTAAAATATTTCAGGAAAAAACTTTTCATAAATGATCTATAAATAAAGTTCTGTCAGGACCACTATCGTCAAAATGATAGATACTTAGCATAAAGTTTGGTTTGGCGGTATGGTTCTGTTCTGGGCAAAAAACTCCCTGCCCATCCATGCAGCCTGTCATGAATGAGCAGGGAGAGCAGCAATAATAACCCCCCTATATAACAGAACAAGGCAGATATCATTAATGTACTTAATGATATTTAAGTGTAACACTTTATTCAAGATAAAGGAGTCTGATTAGCAAGGAATATCAGAAAGCCAAGTCCTGACTGTGGCGAAAGGAGGAGCTGGGGATGGAGGAGGGTAATTTGCTCCAGAGCAAGCTGAAAAGCTGCCGAATAATACTGAATAGAGCTTATATAGGAA
>NW_015546115.1:436027-450198 GCF_001515605.1 Sinocyclocheilus anshuiensis | reverse complement strand
AATGCCGCGATAGGTGTCGTATTCCTATAGGTAGATGTGATCAGCTGAGAATCAGAAGCTTGACTCACGTGACCTGCCAGAACTAACGCTAACGCTTAATAAATAAAAGCAAATGAATTGAACTCAAATGAATGCAAAGATAAAGGGTGAGGGAAAATGTACCAGCCCATCTGCAATAGGTTTCAGTGTTTTTACAGATATGTCATCTTCACTTTACCCCAAATATGGGTCTCCATCGACCACAGCCCAGTTCACAGAGGTCCTGGTCAATGCAGGTGAGTGTTCAGCACAAAAGACCAATCATTTATTTTAGGGCTGCACAATTAATAGAATTTCTAATCATGATTACAATTATGGATGCCACAATTTCGTAATCGTTCAAAGCGGCAATTAATCGTTCAAAGTCCACTTATGTTATTCTGTGTGCTTAAGATTTACAATTATGGATGCCACAATTACGTAATCGTTCAAAGCGGCAATTAATCGTTCAAAATCCACTTATGTTATTCTGCACGCTTAAGATATGTTTTTTTCTTTCTACATGTTATCTTAAGGGTTTTTCCATTGTTTTAATTTTAGTTTTAGTATAACATTATAATACCATTTTTTACTTTTTTTTCTAATTTAAAGAAGAAACCAATCCGATGTATATTTGACATTTGAGGCTTAATACTATAGAAAAGCACTAAAGGTTTTCAGTTAGAGTGTTTTCAGCTTGTTAATTTTCATATAAAAATACGGCATGCAGTTGCATCAAACAATGGTATAAACATCATTCAATGTAAATTGTGATAATCGTAATTAATAATCGCAATTACAATTTCGAGGGAATAATGACAATTATGATTTTTGTCATAATCGTGCAGCCCTAATTTCTGTTTTTATGCACGTTTTGAGATTCGCACCGAACACTAGAGTGTGAAATATGTTGAATGAATTGTTATACAAACTCATTTCGAGAGCATTAGTGTGTTTCCTTGCTTAAACATTAGATGGCATACTAGCTTCTAACCAGCAACATTACCTGTCACTATCTGGAGGAATAATTAAACCTTATTGAGAACACATAGCTCCAGACTTACTGTCCAAATGTTTATTTGTTACTAGAATACTTACAAACCTCTAAACAAACATCACAATCTGAAACCAAACCTCTTTCACTCCAATTCAGCACAAACATGGGGTTCATCTGTATTACATACACCCACAGTCCTCTTGTTAGTGTGTTAATGTCAAGCGTCTAATATGAAGGTCAGCACTGCTGCAGCAGTCTGAGACCGAATAAGCTGACTGGTATACTCTAAGAACGGTAGGGAAGAAGATGAGACATTAGGAGGTGTTAGCACTGGAAATTTAGGCATTTTGTGAACATACTCATAGATCTCCGATATATATGTGTGTGTGTGTGTGGGTGTGTGTCAGTAAGCAGCGCATTAATATAGAACGGTAATTAAAGGCTCTAATGCACACCAGTATAGGTGTGTGTATTGTAGGAGCTAGACGACGTATGATGCCGTGTGACGGCATAGCAGTGGTGTCCCAATTCTTAGGGGAATATTTTCACCCCTACCCCTTGACACTCTGTTTCAAGGGACAAGGGGAAGGGGTAGGCGGAGGGGAAGGGGAAGGGGTATAAAATAGAATTGGGATTGGGCCTAAGAATCAGTGTTGGGGTAATGCATTACAAGTTATGTAATCAGATTACTTTTTTCATGTAACTAGTAAAGTTACTAGCTTTTGAAACACTGAACACCACAAAAGGGCACATAAGAAGCCAAACCAATTTTTTTAGGTTTTCATCATTCACTTTTTTTCTTTCTTTTTTCTGCACCAGGTATAACAGGTATGTTTATTGAATGAGTTGCAGGATGTAATGGCTGGAACGGTGAGTAGAAACACGTTGAATAGTTCTTGGGTTCTTATCTGAGGTGACTGGTGTTGTGTCTTTTGCAGGTTGATCAGGATTCGTGCAGGAGTCGAGGAGAACAGGATCGGAAGAGTGCTGGAGCATCTGAGGGTAAGTACAGACAGGTTAGTAGCATGAGAGAGTCAGGTAAGTGAACTGTAGACCGGACGATGAGAGACTGAGTGCAAAGAGGCCTTGATTACAGAGTGCAGGTGCAGGTGATCAATAATCAGGTGACTGGGATCTGGTGTGTGTCGGGGCTGGTGACTGTGGTGATTGTAATCCCTGACATCATAATTTTTTAGGTTTTCATCATGAACTTTTTTTTCTTTCATCTCCAATGGCAGTTTACAACCCACAGCCCACCGTCATGCTGCCCACAGTAACTCAGACGTTCCAGTCTGCTGCACCTGCCCCGGGTGAGCAGAAAAACCCTAGTTCAATGACACTCTGCTTCAGTCTGCATTCAAACACTAGAAGGTTTCAGCATATACATGATGCATCTGTACAGAATAGTACATTAGAGGTTTATGATCGTAATATATGTGTCTCTTCATGTAACTGCAGTGGTAGTTGTGCCACCACGGCTGACTGACGTCCTGGGGCAGATGAAATGTCCTCACTGTCAGCTACAGGTCATCACAGAGACAACATTCGTCAATGGCCAGATGGTGTGGGCCATCTCTGCAGGGCTTGCCCTTTTAATGTAAGGAACTGCATTCTCACATATAGACTTTTGACTATCTGGTCCACTTTGCAAGAACTGCCCACTTAGAGAAGGGACCGGCTGACTGACATATACTGAAACTTGTATGTGATATATTTAAATATATTTGTATTTACACATTTATAATGAAGCTGTGATTTAGTACATTTAAATGTAATATCAAATTACACACTACAGTTAAAATGAATATCAAATAATTTACATGTGCTTTAGTATGTTCCCAGCTAACAAGGAATATTTTTAGAACTTTTGGTAACATTCTGGGAAAGGTATGAACTAAAATCTTCCAGCAATCTTAATAGAACATTCTTTCAGAGTTATCTGGTCTTTAATATCGATCTCAAAACTATTTGTACAAAATTATAAAATGTTTCCTAAATGTTCAAATAATTAACTGGAAGAAAGTTTGAAAAACATTTTCAAAACTGGACTTTGAATGTTCAGAGAACAATCAGAAATAATATTTTCATTACTTAATAGTAACATTAGCAAAATGTTATTTTGTTAGCTGGGTTAACACATCAGAATAAGTGTACTTCTTGATAGGAGAAAACACACTCTTTTCTGTTTTCTGTCCAGGATCTGGCCGTTTTGTTTGATCCCTTTTTGTGAGGATTCCTGCAAGGACGTGGAGCATCGCTGCCCATACTGCAAAACCCTCGTCCATGTGCACGAACGCAAGTTCTGAAACAAAGAAAATCTGAAAGACCAAAAGAAAACTTTACCGCTAACACCTTCTGGACAGTACGGGGTTTTCTAATTCAAAGAAACACAACACTAAGACATGCAAAAGGCTGATATATTTCCTTCTTTATGTAAATATATGTACATATATACATATTTGCATAAATAAGGAAAGTGAAACCCATATGGTCTTGTCATGTCATGGTGTTGTTTTTCTTTGAATTGGGAAGTTATATATTGATATATATTTTGATATGATATATGATTTTTATTTTTCTTGTTCCTTTTTTATTGTAAAATTGATAATGAACTCTTGCACTTATCATGCATTGTAATGTAATCAAGCAGAATATACATTTTACTTCTTGTTGGCATTTTTACATAACACATGTTTATTTCAATGTTTGTTCTCAGTAAAAAACAATTAACAATCATGCCTTTGTATGTTCTACTGCATTCTCTTAATATCTAAGTCAAGGAAAATTAACACAATTATTTGATTGTGACAGAACTAGCTAAACTACTCAGATATGAGAAAGTCACCATTACTGATGCAGCTTAGATCTCATGCAAATATTATGGAAATTAGTTTTTTTGCTGATAAAATGCATCCTTTGTCAATGAGACATATCGATTGGGTTTCCTGATAGCATAAGTTCACTTCTGTGCACTATCAAAGAAAAATATGTCAGGCTGTTAATGGGAAAAAAGGATTAGAAAACAAAAGGATTGTGAAAATACAGCAGGCACATATTAGCTTGTTACTTGTTAATTACTGTATATCATATACTCTTTACTGTTTTAATAAATAGTATAAGAAACAGTACCAATGCATGATTCAATGATGAACTTTTCTAACTTCTTAACCAATTAACCTAGTTTTATACAGTGGATGGTAGTAATATAACAAAAACACTGTTTTATAAATGAATATGAATCACAATGATAAATTAAACCTATAAACATCAAGACTGAGTGTGCATATGTCGATCATCCCAGCTTTTTTCTGTTATTGCCATCACTGCACAAAACATTAAGGGAACGTTCCCATTTTTCATTTTATGTGAACGTTACTTTTAAATGTTTTCTAAACGTTCTGAAACAAGTAACGTTTTAGCTAAGCTATACACACGTCCTACTAAAACGTTTTAGAACTATATAATTAGCTAACGTTCCTTGGACTGTGTATAAATTAAGTTTTGAGAACGTAAAGACCAGATAACGATTTATTAACGTTACTGGGAGACGTTTGTTCGTAACTTTAAGTTTTGAGAACGTAAAGACCAGATAACGATTTATTAACGTTACTGGGAGACGTTTGTTCGTAACTTTAAGTTTTGAGAACGTAAAGACCAGATAACGATTTATTAACGTTACTGGGAGACGTTTGTTCGTAACTTTGAGAGAACCATGACAGAACATTAGTTCCCTGTTAATAGACTCAAAAGGGGCTCATTCAATAAGAGTTTAGAGCTGTTGAATTCAATAAAATAATGGTCAGTCCATCTTCGATCTTCTTGGAACACTGAAATATATTTTTTATAAATAAATAAAATAGGAAAAAAAAATTAAAATAGCTAAAATTGTCAAGAAAGCATCGTGCTTAAAGATAATCACATCCCGGCCTCGAAAAGTTAAGACAAACACTGCTGAAGAACAATCTGAAGAGAGGAATAGCCTACAACACAAGGGTGCAGCCACTGAGATCTGCTAACCCCAAAAACAAAAATGAGGCACTAGAATGCTCTCTAGTGGCTAACAACTAAAACAGCAACAAATTAAACCTCCCTTCAAAACCTCAAATGAAGTCCATCATTAGCTTGCTGACAGACTTGCAATGCACTTGAAAAGATGATCGTGGAGAAATTAAATGGTAAAATAATAAACCATTATATTTTAATTTTTAAATCTTTAGATTTATACCATTATCATTATTATCACAAATAAATGGTAATTCAGTGCAGGAGTAGAGCGCTTTGATATGGCAGTACTGTGTCAGAGCCTGAGGCTGGGAATCTACATCAGTCCATTTTCCACTGTGCAGGAGAATGACAACACTAAACCTTGACTTGACCTGACAGGAGACTTTCAGCTGGATTACTGAGAGAACAAAACAAAAATTTCTGATTTGAAAAGAATATATAACTTTTTTTTTTTAATGTAATTATTTAAAGGTGGGGTAAGTGATTTCTGGTCTCGCCCCTATTTTGATAGCTCCGCCCCACACATACTTACGCAACCCAGGCAACGATTATGGCGGAATCTGCTGTGCCAGTCGGCCGAGGGGAAGATGTCATCAATAAGTGAAAGCAATGTGTGTTACTATGGTAATACAGGTCGAATGTGTTTTGGTAGTATTGTGTTTTAACGTGCATATATGTGTTTTAACAGCATATATCAGTGCTGTGAAACAAAGCAAAACCAATGTTACTCACCTATCGAGAATAAACAAAGTAACCTCGGCGTCCGATCGCAGGCCTTCCCGCTCCTTGAGTTCTCTCCAGCTCTGGAAAGCTGATCCGATATTTACACGGGTCCTACTTCTTGCCTTATCGTAAGCCTTCTTTTGGTCTGCAGACGTTTTCCTCTTTTGTTTTTTTATCCGCCATCTCTATATTTCTGTCGTTGCTTGGCTCGGCTAATGTCCATCCTGTGCACTGAGCGCTCTCTCAACTGCATCATGAGTGGACACGCCCCTTACTGCTGATTGGCTAAGTTTGTTTTGGTACTCGGCTAGACTCAGTTTTCTAAAGCGTTTTTGAAAAAATACATACCCCACCTTTAATTTATTATTTAATCAAATGTGTTTAATACAATTTATTTATATAAAATGTAATTTTATATCGTATATATAATAATTAGTTCCCCATCTGATCAGAGGCCCTGTCCTCTGTGTCCTAATAACCCATTAGTAGAAGGACAGCAGTGAGGATAATCTGTCTGTGAAGTTAAGTCAGTACAGGCTTTACCAGCTCAGCATCATTATTACCACTGGATTCATGAGGTGTTACACACTTTGAACGTGTTGTTGGCAGTGTTTTGTACTCCTTTCAGATAAATCCGTCTTTATTTGCTCATATAGATGTTTAAAATGTTCTAATATTTTGCGAATGTTCCCATTAAATTATTTTTCTTGGTTATGTGAGGGAACATTCCATTTGATCATTTTGCCAACATTATGGGAACGTTACTTTCAAATGTCCTCTGAACGTTCTGAATCAAGAAGTAACATTTAAAAGCATTAGATGAATATTAAACTAGATTGTTTCTTAAACAATGTATAATCTAGCCTACATTTTTGTGCTAACGCTTTGAGAATGAATGAATGATCTGTTACTGGAAGTATGGTTTGTTGATAAGAACTTTGCCAGAATGGTACCCAAAGTTCTGAGAACGATCCCTGTTATCTGGTTATGCATTATACAAAATACATCAGAATGGTCTTATGGCCACCTAAAACATTTAGCTCTTTAAGTTCTGCTACACTAGTGCAGTTTAGCAAGTCATCTAATTGCAGCTTAACCTAATCGTCAACAAGCATCTGGAGTCCTACGTTACGGTGTGCTGACGCATATCTGTGTGTGTGTGTACTTGTTTATGCTACATTGTGGGGGATAGTAAAACCTGACATTTTTATCTGAAAGTGTAACAATGCAAACAGGTTTTCTGTAAGGGGTAGGTTTAGGGTTAGGGAATAGAAAATATCGTTTGGTCAGTATAAAAACAATAGAGGTCTATGGAAAGTCCCCACAATTCACAGAAACAAACGTGTGTGTGTGTGTGTGTGTGTGGTGTGTAAGGCCTCAAACAAAGTATAGGTTTTGTAGGCATTAGAATTGTGTACCTCTTATTGCATTTCACTTCTCAGATCCCAATTAATATCCACTGTATGGGTTACAAAATATAGCACCTATAATGAAAGGAGAGGTGAGGAGACTCTTTGTAATACTCTGATGGCTCACTGCACCACTGGACAGGATTATCTGAAGGCTACTTAAAGACACACACACTAATGGACACGTATGACCTGAAGCTCTGGGATCTTTATTACATAAGACTCCCTCAAGACATTGCACGTGGACACACACCTGGCCGTGAGTGTGTGTGTGTGTGTGTGGCCTGTCAATTGTCTATGACAGCGAGAGGTCTAATTGGAGGTCTTTAGACCAGAAGTTTGACCGCTGGATCATCATGAGACTGAGAAGCATGATTGCTGAGGAGTTTGCTGTGGTTTATTTATAGGCTCTGCATCAGCAGCAGTCACAATGCTGCAAATGAAGCCCTTCAGAGAGAGAGATGCATGTGACAAGTGAGGATGGACTACAGCGGTCCAGTGAGGTCTATATTCAATCAGACGTGAATTTTACCCTCAGCTGCACACGGATCCACGGAGCAAACCGCGCAGCAACAGCTCTCAGAGGCTGGAAGAAAGAAGCAGCAGCAGTGAAATCGAGAAATAAGGATGCTCTCTTACAGATGTAGTGTGTGGGTGTGAAGCTGTCTGTCGCACATCAGCTGGTTTCTGTCACTGGTTTTCAACTATTGAGCACTGAGAAAAAGCGTGGCGTTCGGTTGCAATGTCAGTGCAGGTGTTTGTGTTTGGCAGGATAATTCTCACACGATAAGAAGAGATTTGGATTGTGGGAATGAACTCTCCTGCACTAATAAATACATATCAACTTCAAGGCTTTATCTAAAATACAGTCTGAACTCATAAGGTGAGTAACACTGTCTGCGGTTTATATAACTGTTTTGCCTGTAGATCTATCCTTTAACCCTTGCAAGTTCATCAAGGTCTTGCTGTCTTTAAATTAACTCGAATTAAAAATTTGATTCTGAAGTTGTGCATGTTTGAACCTGCATGTGTTTATGTGTGTGTTTGTGTGTGTGTGTATGTTCTGGCTTCTTGTTCTTTATATAAATTGCGTGCAGCTCCATCTAGGCCAGCCCACGCGCTCCTCTGGTTGCCATAGCAACTGTCGGGGGTTTATAAGGGGTAGAGGATGCGAGACAAACTCATCTTTACACTCGGCTTTTTTACAACTCTTCAGCACAGGATAAGCAAATGCATCCTCAAGAAATAGTAGCATAACAGTTATTATATTTTATTTATTATATATTACATTTATTTATAAACCACATCAACTGCACAAACAGATAACAAAACAATTAAAAAGTTAAATGTTCTAAAATTCCATTCTTTTCTTTTTTTCTTAAATGTATTTAATAGCCAAATTCCTAACCAGAGAAGTGGATGTTGCTATGGAAATGGAAATTACAGCAAAGCCTACCTACAGTACCTACACTCTGTAATACACACTTATTTTTATAGTCTAATACACAATATTTGTGTAGTTATAATCAGTGACTCATTAGTATGTTGTATACTGTTTTTTAATTAAATTTGAATTTAAAGAATACAAAGTGTACAGTTTTGTCGTTGACTTATACCATATCCGTATATGCAATTGTGTTTTCTTTTTACCCGTTGTTAAGTACATCCTGTAACAAGGATTCTCGAACATACCAACAAAATAACGATGAAACCTCTTTCAAAAACTCGATAAAACAGTATTGAAAGTTGTGAGTTGTGAAAATTAGTGCATGCCACTGCCATAGGTCTATCCCTCACAGCCTCGTTTTCATCTGTGTTAAATTCCAAAATGGCTTCTAACCTGGGGCAAGTTCAAATAATATCTAATGTTTAACCACTATAGAGACATCAAAGCCAGCGGCAAATTCCAGAAGATCTGGCCGAGGTGAGGCTGCTCTCGGTGGGTTCATGAGCGCTGAATGGCCGCTGAAGCCCTGGAGCTCACATCTCCAAAAACATCTTAGCAAATTTTCAAATAGACATTATCTTTATTAACAAACCGCATATCTGAAGACACAAAAACAGTATTATTTATAAAATTGTTGTGGAATTGTTGTGTCCGCCATGACACTCGCTGTGAGAAATATAGAAAGCGGAGTGATATAAACAGTGAAACAGTTGGAGTTCTGTTATCACTAGAATATCACACTCCTCTCAGCCAATCAGATTCGAGGACCAGAAAGAACTGGGGCAAGTTCAAGCTCAAACCAGTGCGCAACGTTTTGCTACGGTTTCCGGTTTGAATGATATGTTTCCTGGAAACGGTGTGCAATGGGGTTTGAGATACGTTTTCTCTTGTTTGGTGGGTGTGTCAAAAATGTCAGCCCAATCAGCAGCAACATGTATGTAAACCACGCGGTATTAAAGAGACAGCTCGCACAATGTAATTAACATCAAAATAAATTCACAAGAGCAAGTATGTTGTTTGCACATGTTTATTTACATTAAAAGCAAAATAACTGAAATAACAAGAGCACATGTATAGATCTGGAACTTCTTTAAGGTATTTTGCAGTATTAAACACTTATTTATACCGATTTCATCAGGCTCTGAAAATTCTTCAAAAAGAACACAAAGAATGGCCTTCTCAGCTGCCATAGTTGCAACTCTTGCGTCATCAGAACAGTGTTCAACGCACCACCGTTTCCGTTTAAAAAACGTTTTGCTCCGTTTTGTCGGGGCTGAATGCAGCCCTGATTAAAGTCTGCGTGAAGTCTTTGCAATCAGCGTTTTTGCACGAAGGCACCTCATGAAACTGATTTGCTGATCTGATGAAACTGACAGGCTTCTGAGGCAGCTTAAAGGTTTAATGATTTACAACAAAATAGAATGAGTTTTGGTGATAACTAAACAAATATTTAATTACTATAATAGGCCTACTGATTTCTCACTAGAAATAACATTAAAAAATGCAAAAAGTTAGTCAGAAATCTTCATTTACACAAAAAACTGACTACCAGATGCAAGGACGTGCCTTGATGGCTTCCTGGAATGCATCCTCCGAAGGCAGCATTTTTCAGTTTTCGGATGCAGTCTTTATTTCTGTGACGTATTTCCAACTGAAACTGAATATTGAATAGAGGGTGGAGTTTTATTTTCCTCCTCTCATCTCTGACTCATAGCAACCTAACGGCTGTGGTTAAGGATGTTCTGCCCAAGCCGTCAAACTGACGTCATCAGAGAAGAAGTGCCATTTCAGAGCAGAAGAAAATGTTCAGATTTTGATTAAAGATTACCAAAACAAACAATTTTTTTCCCCAACGGATTAACTTGCACAGATTAATTGTTCCCCTCAAGACTAGCAATGTGCGCTAAGTAAATAAAGTAAATTTTGATTTCATGAGGTCGAGAAGAGGTGTAGTTGTGAATGGAGGAAGAAGGTTATTGTTTTTTATTAAGAGGGAATATTAATTATTACAAAAAAAATGATATGCACAGATTCATTATTTATAATAAACACTGCAATATTTCACAAGAAAATGGTAATTTCATAGTGACTTCTTGTGATTCATCTCAGAGCTGGTTGGTTTGGTTAATGTCTTTTTACTGAAAAAAAAAAGTTGAAATACTTAAGCCCAAAGTATACATTTTTGTATGTATATGCTAGCATATGCATACAGTCGAGAGCATAGCCTTTCAAAGTGTACTCCATTTGATAGCATACACGAATCAGACAGCTGACACATGCATTCTAGAAAGTTTGTCCAGTGTCTGCACTGTTTCTCTCCAGAAGGTATGACCGATAAAATAGCTTTGTAACCTTTTAAACTAAAGTTGTGGCTATCTCGTAACGCCCTCAATGCAGGCGTCTGTTGTTGTTGTTCCGTCTCTTTAGTTTTGTTTTCTACTGAAAAAAAAAAACGGCCAGGGCCAGTGTTGCCATAGTATGTTGCGTATGTATAGATGCCTCATTAGCAACTGTTTCTATGGGCTGCTATACGTAAGCCATCCGCCATCTTGTAATGGTCAACTTGATGTCATTCACCATAGTAGCCAATGAATATTCGAAGATGCCACAAACCTGCACAGCTGATGGTCTGCGAACGCATGGTGAATGACGTCAAGTTGACCATTCAAAGATGGCGGATGCGTCTATATGTGCTTGGAGCGGTCG
This sequence comes from Sinocyclocheilus anshuiensis, assembly GCF_001515605.1. NCBI lineage: Eukaryota > Metazoa > Chordata > Actinopteri > Cypriniformes > Cyprinidae > Sinocyclocheilus > Sinocyclocheilus anshuiensis. Next base: position 438,893 of record NW_015546115.1, on the reverse strand, counting down.
AATGGGACATCTATACATATCTATGAGTGTTGCCACCTTGTGGAACAACTGATTAGTCCAAAACAAAGTCTGCGCATATATACTATTCTGGTGGTGTGTGCACAGTATGTGCATATTATTCTGGTGACGGAATTTGCATCACGTGCACTGTACGCATAAAAAACAATGTATACTTTGGGCTTTACACAGAAAAACAAATGAAAAAAAATAAAAATGTGTATTCTTTCTCTTCCAGCCATGGCTCTAAGGCCCACCCTCATCGTCATTCTATTTCTGATTGGCTGCTGCGCTCTTGAGGACCCGCCCATGGTTAAGGCCCCGCCCCCTCCTCATGGGTGTGGCGCTGCATTGGACCCGCCCTACAGAGTTTTGTGCGATCTGGAGTCCGTGTGGGGTGTGGTGCTGGAGGCCATAGCGTGCGGCGGTACCGTATCTGCTCTGATCCTGGCCATAGTTCTTTTAGCCAAGCTGAAAACCGTAACGGAACCGGAGAAGCGCTGTGGTGTCGGTCCCCTCCTCCTCCTATTGGCCGGAACCATGGGTCTCTTCAGCCTATCGCTGGTGTTCTTGGTGGGGCGCGGTGAGGTGATCTGCATGGTGCGCCGCGGGCTGTGGGGGGTGCTGTTCACCATGTGTTTCTCCTGTTTGCTGGTGCAGGGAGTGCGGCTGAAGAAGCTGGCGGGAGGGAGGCGGAGCCCAGCTGGCAGCTCTCTCGCCGGATTGGCTTTCGCGCTCACTGTGGTTCAAGGCATCATTGCTGGAGAATGGCTGCTGCTTACGGTGGTCCGCGAGGGACATGCAGCCTGCGATTATCTGCCTCTAGACTTTGTGTTGGTGTGTAGCTACGCTCTAGCGTTGTTGCTAGCTGCCAGCATGTTGTCGTTGGCTGTGGTGTTGTGCAGAGGGAGCAACAGAGAGGAGTCGAGCAGGAAGAGTATGAAGTGGAGGTGCAACGCTGTCTGGCTTTTCCTCTCATGTCTGTCCTCGCTTCTCCTCTGGGTTGCCTGGCTCGGTCTCTATCTGTACGGAGATGCCGCCATCACGACCGTGGCGAAGGATTGGGATGAGCCGGCATTAGCGGTTGCGTTGGTGACCGAGGGTTGGGTGCTTCTGTTATTTCACGCAATCCCAGAAACGCACATGTGCTTGCGTCCGTCCAGTCAGAGGAACGCAGACACCGGCCAGAACTACTACGACACACCACAGCCGCCAACGGCACAAAGTTACCATGACGACGAGCGGCCGACCAATCCCAGAGCTCCGTTCGCAGAGAGTCAGGCGTACACCGTAGAGGAGCACAGTGCGGGTAGGATGCCACACAAAAAAAACATGTGCAAGGATAGTTTACGGTTCTGAAAATTAAACCTAAAAATAACCATTAGAGAACGTTCTGTGTAGGTTATCTTTAGGTTGTTACAAAAACCTTTCTGCAACGTTCTGTGAAGGTTAGTTTATGGTTATAAAAATAAAACGAAAAAATAGCCGTTAGAAAACATAATAGTTAGGTTAATACAAAAACGTATGTGCAACGTTCTCTAAAGGTTACTTTATGGTTATAAAAAAGCCTAAAAATAATCATTAGAGAACATTCTGTAAACGTACCTAGGTTCTATTTGGGTTGTTACAAAAATACTAAAAAATAGCTTTTAGAAATCATTATGTGTAGGTGCTTTTTAGGTTTACACACACACACACACAATTGCCTGCAACATTCTGGAAAGGTTAGTTTTATGGCTATAAAAATAATGCCCAAATAAAACCTAAAAATAACCATTAGAGAACATTCTGTATAGGTTCTCTTTAGGTTGCTAGAAAAAAAAAACCTTCCTGCAGTGTTTTGGGAAGGTTATTTTATGGTTATAAAAAAAAACTAAAAATGACCATTAGGGAATGTTCTGTTTAGGTTGTTACAAAAACCTTCCTGCAACGTTCTGTGAAGATTAATTGATGGTTATAAAAACGTTTCTAAAACGTTATTATTTGGTTCTGCCAAAAACAGCCCTTTGAGAACATTAGGAAAATGTTCTTTGTTTGCTGAGGCGAAACATACAAAACTTCTGAAGCTTTTCAAAATCATTTAATTGCCCACATGTTTAAAAATATATAGATTTTTTTCATATTTATTCTATTTAGCCAGATTAGAGTTATTATACACAGATTTTCAAATAGTTTTTCCTTTGTAATATATTGTATATATTGTCTTGTTTTTTGCAGTTCTGCAGACTGGAGGTTATCATAACGGATTGATACGTCCCGCTGTGCCGTTCCGCAGTCACGTTTACCAGCCCACCGAGATGGCCCTGCTCATGAACGCAGGACCGGTCAGTAACAATACTACACATTAACAATACTTTAATGCCCAAGTCTCACAAACAATTCACCTCACGCTTTATGTTCCAGATCCCAACCGCCCCTCCAAACTTCACAGGGAGGCATCTGTGGTGATAGCGGTTACCATGGCAACAATGTCCTCTTGGGCCCCTAAAAGGATTGAGTTCGGGTGCCTTCACAGGGTCAAAAGGCACTTTATTAAAGTTCCATGTTAATCATTTGGAAATGCTCCTCTAATAAAAGAGCTGATTGAAGTTAATGGACATTTTCAACATGGGAGCAGGCTAATTTTGCACATGTTCTCTATCTCTAAGTGCTTAATACAAAATAAAGGACGTGCTACATATTCGATATCACTCTGGTGATGTCTGTTTAGATTAAATGAATCAGACAAATCATACTGATGAGGACCTGTAAGAATTTACATAAACAGAGATGTGTGAAAGAGAGAGACCCATTTACTTACATAATGTGATGCGTTTCTGAGTGTGAGAGAATAAATGTCATTCGTTCATTTATTCAATGTGAACTGATT
>NW_015546115.1:430972-436017 GCF_001515605.1 Sinocyclocheilus anshuiensis | reverse complement strand
ATTTGTGATGTCTGCCAAAAATAAAAAGCATATTATTTCAGTGGCCACTTTACAAAAAAACATGCACAGATAAATTATTCAAAATGTAACCAGAAATGTGTATTAAGGAAGTATAAAGGGTCAGTTGTTTTCATGCTGAGATTGTGTGAGAGATTATTTCATTAATTTCTAGCTTTACAAAGTCTTCTGCCTTCATTCCACTTTAGATATATGCCAAAAATAAAAAGCATATTATTTCAGTGGCCACTTTACAAAAAAACATGCACAGATAAATTATTCAAAATGTAACCAGAAATGTGTATTAAGGAAGTATAAAGGGTCAGTTGTTTTCATGCTGAGATTGTGTGAGAGAGATTATTTCATTCATTTCTAGCTTTACAAAGTCTTCTGCCTTCATTCCACTTTAGATATATAATCAAAATCTATCACTTTGAAATGTATTAAACTGTGTGTCAGTTGTTTTAATTGTTTTGTATCAAGTTGTTCAATTAGCATCTTCTTTTTAAGCTTTTTTAAATGCGACCTTTTAGCCTAGTTTAGTTTTGATATCACGTTTGATGTTTTTTCCAAACTTTGCACGCTTGATTGTCAGTCTTTATGATGCAGTGTATGGTATTCATCTATAAACGTGATGCCGTGTTTGGTCTTGTAAGGCAATACTGTGTGATAACCGTGTCTGGAAGCTGCAGTCTCACAGAATGAGACATTTTAACAGGGTCGGCTCTTTATTCTGCTCGTGATGTTCAGGTCTATTGCACAGAATCGTTGTATTTTCCCCTATAAGTGATGTCTATATTTGAAACAAATTCCAATAAACATTCCTACCGTGTTTTCAAAGCGTCTCTTGTCACTCTTTGCATATCGCGTCGTGCGCATGCGCATACTGTTGCCAGGGACGTGTGGAGGCGTTACCAAGGAAGTGACGAGCGACTTTTTCCGGATTAGAGTCGAAAGGAAAGTGTTCCCACGTGTGGCAAACGAGTAAGTAATAAAACAAACATTTAATAATAATAATAATAATAATAATAGAGTGCTCTGAAGGAGTTAAACGAGGAATATTAAACCGCTGCAGCGAAGCGCTCGCTGCGCGTATTTATGCATGTTACCGGCAAATACGTGTGTTTAGCAAAACAAGTCGATTTAACAATGTTGTTGTAATAATGGTTAAGTAAGATTCAAATGTGTTTCACAGATTAATATATATTAAAAGAAGCAGCCAAGCTGTCATTGCGCGCATACATCCAACTAATGTCATATCTATGTGTTTACTTCTGGACCCAACCAGCCTAGAACTGAATGATGACAATTGCGATTTATACAGATTACTTATAAATCACTTTATTTCTTATAATTTATGAATGTAAGTTTGCATGAGACTATATGTAAATCACCTGTCTGAAATGTGTTTACTGCGTTTGCATGAGGTGAAGGCTGAGAGAAAAAACAACAAAGAAAAGATCCTCAAGGATGCAAACATCAAGAGGTGTTTGAGAAGTTGGCGGACTAAAGTTGGCATGGCAGTTGACGGGGCGACCAAGGAGAAGAAGAAAAAGAAAAAAGTAAAGTTGGAGGATGTTCAGGAGACAGGAGATGCAAGTGTGATGGCGTGTCATGATGTGTCCGTACAGACTGCTGTTACAAAAGAAGAACCTCTGATCATAAACATCAGAGATGGAGAGAAGCGGGAGAGCGATGCAGCTGAGAAGAAGAAAAAGAAGAAAAAGAAAATGGGGGAAGTGGAAGTGAACAATGCAGCCGTCCAGACTACCGTCAAAACAGAAAGCTCAGATATGAACATCAGTGATGCTCCTGAGAAGACAAAAAATATGAAAAAGAAGAAGAAAAGGGAGGAAGCAGAACAGATACAAGAGGACGTGATCGTCAGTGAGGTTGGAGATCATTTAGTGTCCAAGAAAAAGAAAGCCAAGAAACAAAGGTATGAGGAAGAGGTGGAAGGTATAAAAAAGAAAAAGAAGAAAAAGGAGGTAGAGGTCAAAGAAGAAGAGGCTGATTTAGGACACAGTGTGGAGATGGTGAAAAAGAAGAAAAAGAAGAGAAAAATTGATGATGTGACCGAGCAAGAGCAAAATGCAGATGGACAGATGAAGAAGAAAAGAAAAAAGCAGAAAGAAGCAGATGCATGTGAAGAGGTAGAGAAAAAGGTGAAGAAGAAAAAGAAGAAGAAATCTTCAGCAGAGGAGGAGCCTGATGAGATCAGCTCAAATAAAAAGCCGGGGAAAAAAAGCAAAAAGCTGAAGAAGAAATTAAAAAGCGTGGATGAAGGTGAGAGTCGTCCTCACGCCAACGGAGGACAGGAGAGATCATCAGACAAGAAGATGAAGAAGAAAATCAAGGCGAGGACTGATGAGATCCAGGAGGAACCGGCGGGAAAGAAGGGGAGTAAAGACAGAAACAAAACCCCAGAAAAAATTAAAAAGAAAAAACCTAAAGAGGAGCATCATGATGCCGTCGTGACGCGAGCAAATAAAGCTGTGAGTCTTATTCAGTTTATTCTGCTGGGACAAAACCGAGGATCGTGATTGGCTGTTTACAATATGATGTCACTGTGATGATTGATAATTAACCGGACTTTCAGAGTGGATATTACATATGTTTTTAGTTTTTCAGGGTTTTTTTTATGTTTTTGTATTATTTATATACTTACATAGTGTTTATTAATTTTTTTATTTTAGTTAAAGTTTTGGGAAAAATACACTTTTTTTCCCCATTTTTAAAAAATGTATATCTGTTTATCTTCAGTTTATTTTGATTTCAGTTTTACTTTTCAAATTTTCACATCAGCTTTTTAAGTTTCAGCAGGGTCCAAATCATAAAACTGTCAAGAAAATTTGCAGGTCACGATTCATCCAAAATCAAAATAATAAAAAAACTTACTCACACACTTACTTCTCTGTATCTCATTGTGTTCTCTCTCTGCGCTCAGTCTGATGTTGTGTTCGTGTCAGAAAAGCCTGGAAATCAGGATGAAGTTTCTATAGATCAGGTACAGCACCAGCTGATAAATGATACTTTACCACATACTGTACACCGTAAATAAATCATGTTAAGATGTGTTAAAAAGATTTTTTTATTCCACAGGCCCGCCGACTCGCCCTACAGAGGGACATTGACAAGGAATCGCAGCCGAAGCCGGTCAGTTTCACATCAAAACACTTGCATTTAGTTTATTTTGGTCTTACACTCTTAACAATAAAGGCTTCAGAAGGGAGTTTTTTCAGCAATGCTGTAGAAGAACTGTTCCCCAAAGAACCTTTCAGTTAACAGTTTTAAAAAGAAACATTTTTTTTAAATCTAAAGAAACTTTTATGGAATGGAAAGATTTTAAAGGTTCTTCATGGAACCATCAATGCCAGTACAGAACCTTTACTTGTAAGAGTGTAAGAGCATTGCATGTGTGCTGCATGGATAGCGTAATAATCAGTAATGTGAATGGATTTTGATCTGAATTGTGTTGATCTGTTTGTAGAATCTTGGCCAGTGGGGCACGGCACAGTTCGACAGCTCTGACAGACAAGCCAAGTTCCTGCGCTTGATGGGCGGGTTTAAAAAGAGCAGCCAGCCCCTCACAGGATTCTCTGGCCAGGCTAACATGGCGCTAGGAAAAGAAAGCCAACAGACTTTGCAGCAAGGCCTTCTGGGAGAGTTTGAGCGCGCACAGAGCCGCCATATGGACTTCAGGAATAAAGGAGTCGGATTGGGGTTCGCGGCACCGTCCAATAAAAAGTTTGCGATTGATGCTAATGCAAGGAACTCAGTGCGATTCGATGACTGAGAGTTACAGGATAGTTCACTCACAAGTGAAGGCTCGGTCATCATTTACTCACCCTCACATCGTTTACAAACCCATGTGCTGTAATCACATCAGTCAAGCTCCAAAAAGGACAAAACAACCAATAGCCCATACGAAATCTGTTTGGAATGATGCAAGGGTGAGTAAACGATGACAAAATGTTCATTTCTAGGTGAACTGTTCCTTTAATGTATGAATCAAAGTGGAATTTATTTTTGGAAACTGAGGAGCTCCGAATCACCGACCAACAAAAGTATTTTACTTTTTTATTTTGTAAGTTTCCTTGAAATCTGATTGAATTTCTTTGGGTCCTGAGAGATGTTGTACTCGGGTGAAATATCATGAGATGTATTTGAATTTATCATTGGATTTGCCCAAGAAGTTTACACTAGAAGAAAAGATTACACAACAGCAAATAAAGACACTGGATTAGAGCTGTCCTTGGGTAATCATGATTGATATTGCATTATTGATGTTTTTGAGATTTGAGTTAATTATTTTGTCATTTACATTTATGCATTTAGCAAAGTTTTATCTAGAGTGACCTTGCTTTCAATGTATATACACTAGTGTTCAAAAGCATGGGGTTGCTAAAATTTTATGCTCACCAAGGCTGCATTTATTTGATCAAAAATACAGTATAAATGGTTATATCGTGAAATGTTATTACAGTTAAAATGCCCCTATTATGGATTTTTTAAAATTACCTTTCATGCAGTGTGTAACACAGCTCTAAGTGAATGAAAACATCCTGCAAAGTTTTAAATCTAAAGTGCACCGTGTATAAAGTTACAAGAGAAAGGAAAAATTGAAATCGCATCATATGACCCCTTTAAGCTGTTTCGAGTTGACGTCAACATGAAACATTAGCATATTTAAGCCCGCCCACTTGTTGCGCGCGCAGACCCGGGAAAACTTGAACCTCCCCTTCCTTAAACACCGTAGCGGATTCCTGTGGAGTAGACGCTGTGCTCTGCACTGTGAGAGTACAGTTAGGGTATGTCGAAAAACTCCCAACTCATTTTCTCCTCCAACTTCAAAATCATCCTAAATTGCTCCAGAAGCACCGACCCAGTGTTTACAAAGTGAACGTGCAAGGAGGGTCAAACACCCTTTACAAAAAATAAATAAATAAATAAATAAATAAATTAAAAAAGGTAAAACAACGATGTAGGACGATTTTGAAGTTGGTGGAGAAAAGTGTTGGGAGTCTTTAGACATACCCTGTCTTAAA
>NW_015546115.1:409516-430371 GCF_001515605.1 Sinocyclocheilus anshuiensis | reverse complement strand
AACCCCCCTTTAAAAAAAAAAAAAAAGGTAAAACAACGATGTAGGACGATTTTGAAGTTGGAGGAGAAAAGTGTTGGGAGTTTTTAGACATACCCTGTCTTGAACCGTTGTATACCGACAGAGTGCGCATGTTCCTCGCAGAGCTAGACAAGACGAGCATTTGTGGTTAAAAAGTGTATAAATATTATTTTTAAGAAAATGACTGATCGTTTTGCTAGATAAGACCCTTATTCCTCGGCTGGGATCGTGTAGAGCCCTTTGAAGCTGCATTTTTAACCTTTAATCCGTTGAGCACCACTGAAGTCCACTAATATATGGAGAAAAATTAATCGTTGAGCGAACCGTTTGGGAGTCGTTGAGCAAAAAATGAAAAAAATAAATGCATATTATAAGACAATTAAAGTGTTTTGTTTTGTTTTTTACCTTGCATGCATGTCAACCTGTTGTTGGGGACTCCCAAAACCAAAATATGAACCTTTCATAAGCCATAATAGGGGCACTTTAAATTAACTGTTTTCTATGTTAATATATTTTATAATGTAATTCATTCATGTGTTTCAAAGCTGAATTTTCAGCATCATTACTCCAGTCTTCAGTGTCACATGATCCTTCAGAAATCACTAATATGCTGATTTGCTGCTCAAGAACATTTCTGATTATCAATATTGAAAAGTTGTGCTGCTTCATGTTTTTGTTGAAAGTTTGATAATTTTCTTTGAACAGTAAGCTCAAAAGAACAGGATTTATTTTAAATAGAAATCTAGCATTATAAATGCCTTTACTGTCACTTTTGACTAATTAAATGCAATAAAAGCATTTATTTCTTTAAAAAATCTTACTGATCCCAAACTTCTGGGATTAAAACCCGTTACCTTGGCAGCACTAACACCAAGCTTTACTGTTTGAGCTACACAAATATATCATTTGACTTTAAGTAAATGCTGTATTAAAATTGTCCATCTTTATTGCAAACAATGCAACATTCAGGACAAATGGAACTGACCTGGTGATGTTAAAAACTTTATTTTTTTTCCTCTTGTAAACACGACCTCTCAAAACGGTTACAGGCAAAAGACAGAATAAAGAAAACGTATCAAATAAGACATTTCCAGATGTTCTGAAGAAAAGCAGCAAGAGGCAAAAGTAAATTCATCTCTGGTGACTATTTTTGCAGTTCATGCGCTTCAAAGAGTTAGAAAACAGTGCCGCCAAATGTTATTGCTCTATAAACTTCAAATCCCATTGTGAAAGACTACAAAATCTGTTACAGTGAATGTGACAATAGTACAATTCCAGTTTTGCACTTTGGAAAAAGCGGTGGGTTTTGGAGCTCCATTTATACAATGCAAAAAATATGTCGTAAAAACAGGCTTCAGTTGCTTTACACAATATAGTTTCTTATTTCCTTTCCTTTTGATTTTGTGATGAAATGTGACCAAAAGTAGTAAGTTTTACTAAGATGCACCCATAAATTGTTCCAACTCGGTGTTTAAAGAAGCTCTAAACATTCAGGACCATTTAAAGTGGAAATCCATCGACAAAATGTGACCTTCCACAATCACGTTTCAGAGCTTCCCTAAGCACTGCAAGACATCTGAACATGTGATATTACAATCATGGGTGTGTCAGGGCATCAGGAATGCCAGAATACTGCTTAGCAATGCAACTACATTCAATTACGGTAATGTGATACTCGTGCGGTATTCACTTAGTAGTGTGCATCACAGGCAGTGTGGAATGTGACAATCCAGATTCACACCTAGAAATCCAATCAGTTACTGGGCTGAGAGTTCTGCACGAGGGGGCGTCTTTGAAGCTGTGTGTTCCGGTGGGTGTGGTCAGCGGGTGCGGTGGGCGTGGCTCAGGCCTGCAGGTACTCCGGCTGTACCCGCGCGACCTTGCGAAACTCTTTGGCGTGTGTGCGTGGACACTGCATCTCACACCAGCTGATGGGCACCATCTGAGCGCCTGCGGGAAGAGATTTCAGACCGTGATGAACAATTAACATTTTGAGTTAACTATTCATAAATACAAATGTCCTAACTTTCAGGTTATCCAAGGTGTAGATGAGTTTCTTCATGGGAACAGATTTGGAGAAATGTAGCATTGCATCACTTGCTCACCAGTGGATCCTCTGCAGTGAATGGGTGCCGTCAGAATGAGAGTCCAAACAGCTGATAAAAACATCCACAAGTAATCCACACACCACTCCAGTCCAACAGTTAACATCTTGAGAAGTCAAACGCTGCATGTTTGTAAGAAACAAATCCATCATTAAAGAGTTTTTACTTTAAACCATTTACTTCCAGCTAAAATATGAGTCCTCTATCCATGATATTGCTTACTGCAGTGAAAAAAAGTAATCTTGCCTGAATTAGGAGAAAAATATGTACAGATCAAGCACTGTTTACAGTCCAAAACAGCTCTAAACAAATGTCAGTGGATTTTGATATGAGAGGACAACAGGGGATGGACTTCAATGGAGGAAGCGTTATTATGGATTATGGACAGCTCTACAAATATGTCAGTGGATTTTGATATGAGAGGACAACAGGGGATGGACTTCAATGGAGGAAGCGTTATTATGGATTATGGACACATATTTTTTTACCAGAAGCAACGGTTTAAAGTTAAAACGCATTAACGACAGATTTGTTTCTTACAAACACGCAGCTTTTGGCTTCACCAGACATTAACTGATGGACTGGAGTGGTGTGGATTATTGTGATGTTTTTATCAGCTGTTTGGACTCTCATTCTGACGGCACCCATTCACTGCAAGAGGATCCATTGCTGAGCAAGTGACGTAATGCTACATTTCTCCAAATCTGTTCCCATGACGAAACAAACTTATCTACATCTTGGATGGCCTAAGGGCAAGTACATTTTTCAAATATTTATTTTGGGTGAACAATTCCTTTTCCAATTCCAAGTGCATGCTATTTGAACGCTCCCTCACCCGCCTCGCTGTGGGCCACAACTACGCCCAACTCGTTCTCTGCTGTGGTCAGCAGGTAGTTCGACTGCACGTCGCCCAAAGAGATCTGACATCCGAGGTCAAGGGTCATGAGCAACACATCCATGACAAAAGGAAAACTGCTTTTCATAGAGCATAAAGGATACCACTTTTGCAAGGACAATGTCGCCTGGCCTGAAGCTTTTGTACGTCTCCACCTGAAAAGAGCAATTCAATACATGACATTTTAACCCCCCTACACACTTTTTGAAAAAGGGTTACATATTGGTTGTTTGCAGATATTTCTGTACAATTTTTGATAGCATTATCATCTTTCCCATGCACTTTTTTTTTTTAAATCACAAAACAAAAAAATTCCCCTGAGCTCACCTTGTCTTTCTCTGTCGCTCTCACGTCTTCTCTTCTGGAGAAATCCAAACCAAACAGTGTTTAACAGATTAGACTAAATATTTTACTTCTATTACTGATAATAAAATATCCAACAGAACCTGCTTTTAAAATATGAATGAAACGTAACTTGGTTATTTGAGACATTTGATGGATATTAATCTCAAGTATTATGTAAATACATATGCATATCTCATTATTTATACAGCTGTATATAGAGAAATCAATGCACAAATCTGTACATAAATCTTCTGTTCCAGATTCATACACATTATTACTATTTATTGTTAAGTCTTACTGTTTAAATGTTTTGTGTTCTCATGTCAGGTATGTATGTATGTACCAAGTAGTGGTCGACCGATATATCGGCCGATATTTGGCATTTTGCAAATATCGGCATCGGCCGATACGTTTTTCTGCTTGGCCGATGTGTTCAAGGCGGGACTTTTATTTTGACGGCGCTGAGACCGGCAGCGCTTGAGCACACAGTGCTCACATTCTCCCTCGTTTACGGTCGTTGTTATCAGTTCTCTGTCTAATACGGATAGAAGTCTGTCTAATAATCCGATAGAACGGTTAAACAAAGTAATGAATGTATACAAAAAGTATTATGATGATTGCTTTTATATTATTAGTAATAGAAAGGCAAACATTATAATACTTTCTCGTTTGCCGTCAGCATTAAGCAAATACGCATTTACATCATTTAAACAAATCTTTGAATGACTAATGAACATCTAATTTCACAAACCTTGCAAACTTAGTCAAATCCAGTTGTGAGATCTTGTGAAGTGTGCATTTTTATCCAGCATGATCGCGTGTTCTCTGTGTGACGGTCGGTCCGTGTGAATTGAATACTTTAAACTTTAAACTCGTGATTTCAAATTATGCTGCGTTTTATGCATTTGCCCACTGTCTTATTCATGTCATTTTCACTGTGTGCTGTATGTAAAGTGAGTGTTACCTTGGCTTTATTTGAAAAATATGATTCCCAATGCACACAAACTTCCCAGAATACTGAGTGCCCTGTTGGTTACAGTGTTTACTTCCTTTTTAATTATATTTTTATTAAATATTTATTTGTGAAAAATACTTTGTCATCTAAAGTATAAGTATGTTTATTTTACACATTTATTTTTTAATCCATTGTCAAATGATTTCAAATTTCTGAAATATTAATTAAAATTAAAAACAAATTATATCGGCTTTATATCGGCTATCGGCCACCCTGCTTTCCAAGATATCGGCATCGGCTGTCAAAAAACCAATATCGGTCGACCACTAGTACCAAGAGCACCTTAAAAACCACAACAAATTCCTTGTGTGTCTGCGCACACTTGGCGAATGAAGCTAATTCTGATATTAGAATTAGGGATTGATAGAAGAATAAATCATTCGTACCTGATCGTGCCTCTAAACCTGTCTTTTAGCGGTGTCGACCCCACATATAAGATGTGGACTTTAGCAAATCGTGGGTTGATACTCGTCACCTGCAAAGGAAACAATCATAGATTTATTACACAGAAAAATGTAACAAAACATCACGCAGTAAATGGCAAAAAAAGATCAGAAGGATTTAGATATGATATGACCATAGCATTAAGCACCAATGATGTGATGTTTTGTACTGAACGCTCACCTTACAGGTGACAATGGCACCAACGTCAGGCAAAAGCTGTGCTTCTGTCTCCCTAACGACTGAAATCACCGGGAGCTATAAAGAATAAAATGTCACTATTGGATTACCAAGAAGCATGGGTGTTTAAGTCTTACAAATGAATAAAACTGTTGTGTTCAAATGACAGAATGTCCATGAAAGTGACTGTGCGATACATGAACTGACCTCCTCTCCCTCGTTCTTTCTCAGCACGTATCCCGCGAGCGAAGCGAAGATGTAGCCGTGCCGCAGATACGTGCCGGTGCCGGGGATACAGTCCTCCGTGCTGCAGAGCCTTTCACCTGTGTGAACAACAGCAGACGAACCAAGCCACATCAAACTGTTTGTAAAAACACACAAATCATGTACAGCAGGGATCACCAGACTCGGTTCTGGAGGGCCGGTGTCCTGCAGAGTTTAGCTCCAACCCTAATTAAACACACCTGAACCAGCTAATCAAGCTCTTACTAGGTATACAGGCAGGTATGTTGAGGCAAGTTGGAGCTAAACTCTGCAGGACACCGGCCCTCCAGGATCAAGTTTGGTGACCCCTGATGTACAGTAATGCACACTCAATGGAAGTATATAGGACAGGAATAAACGTAAAAATATAGTTTAATCACAAGACAAGATCATTAAAGTTCATTTCTGCCATGCATGAATGCATATAATGAAGGTAACTGAGACTTTTCAATCTGACAATTCTGATTTTTCTCTCTCAATTGCGAGTTTACATTTCACAATTTAGATTTTTTTCCCCCTCTGAATTCCGGGTTTATATCTCGCAATTTTTTTCTGCCACAGAATAAAAACAATTAATTGCATGTAAACAAATCAAATATTATTTTTTAGAAAAGGTTTTATTTTGATTGTTGTTATTTTAAAATGATTTTAATTTTGCGTGTTTATAATTTACTTAATTATTATATTTTCATTAAACTTACGAACGAACCCCAGTTAAGGAAACCTTTATGTAATGTTTAATGTACGTCATTATGTTAACAACAAATGTAACATTTTCTTTCTTATTGCGTTTTTATATCAATATGGTACAAGATTATCCTATTTAGATCAATATGATAAACAAGTTAGGTCAAAAGTAATCTAAAAGTAGTCTGATTACATTACCTAAAATGTGTAATGTAATGGATTATGTTACTAACTACAATTTCTGTCATGTAATTTGGAATCAGTAACGGATTACACTTTTCAAGTAATCTACCCATCTCTGGTGATAGTGTGTTTACATACTCTAATATGATGTTAATTTGAATATTTATTTACAAAATGCAACTCACAGAGTCGCGTCGTCAAAACATAAGAGGAAGTTTATATGCTAAGAAAATTTGTCCCACGGCTAAAAAGACCATTTTGCCCCAAATATCATATAAAACACACACTACTGTACATGAGAAATTAATTAAAAAAAATATTTACAAAAATGCAAAAAAAAAAAATTTTTTTTTAATTAAACCGGATTTCGGTGACTTAATGTAAATGAGGTTTCCAGGGCAATCTATGTGATCAAAACAGCTGGAGTCGTTCATCAGCTGCGGGTTCGTGTAGAGGCACATAGGGGAGTGTTTAGGGCAGGTATGCATGACAGCAGCGCTCGCGCCCCGGGCGGTGGGCAGGGCTCGCCAAACGAGTCTTTAAACCCTGCAAACACCTCCAAAACTACTCACTCACTCACAGAATATCACATATACGCGATTATATCAAGCAAGTCAATCAACATCAGCTGTTTTTGCCATATGTTGACCGAAATCGAACATATTTATGGGTTTACAACGCCATAATAGTGCTGCGCGTGCGGATGATTCAGCCCTACAGCAACACACGTGAACGCTATAGAGGAATCAAACTGCTCACAACTTTTACTAACCACTTCAAAGTTCATAAAATATCAGTCTGTGCATAAACAAAGAACATATAGCCAAGCCCTGCAACGATTATGTCGATAAGCCCAAAAGGACACGCAGATAGCATGTTAATAACAGCGACCCACCTGGAACACACAGCTTCATGGGCGACATGTTTTCAAGAAGAGACAGCCGCGTTTTCATTGGCTATTAGTCAGAGGGCAACTCGCGTTCTGATTGGTCACTTCATAATACGCGGTTTGAGTACACCGCCATATTTGTTGTGGCTGCAAATGTAAATATTACTCTGGGAGTCATGTTGAATGGAAAAGGTTTGGACGTTTTGTTTCTTGTAGCACCTTTCTTGTATATTTCTAAGCATATATTATTATAAAAAAATAAAAAAAAAGAGTTCAGGAGACATGAAAAAATACACTGCCGTTCAATGGATCTGTAAGATTTGTGTTTTTCAAAGAAGTCTCTTCTGCTCACCAAGGCTGCATTACTTTGATCAAAAATACAGTAAATAAACTGTAATATTGTGAAATATTATTGCAATTTAAAATAGTGGTTTTCTATTTTAATATACTTTAAAATGTCATTTATTTCTGTGATGCAATGCTGAATTTTCAGCATCATTACTCCAGGCTTCAGTGTCACATGATCCTTCAGAAATGTTGGAAACAGTTGTGATGCTTTTTATGTTTTTTGGAACCTGTGATGCATTTTTCAGGATTCTTTGATTAATAAAATTTTAAAAGAACAGCATTTATTTAAAACAGAAATCTTTTGTATATTCATGTTTTTAAATATTTATTGTGACAGATATTTTTATCTTTAGGAATCAGAAGAAAATATTCACAGCGTGCAACTTTTTTTCTGCTTAAGTAAGCCGACATTTATTAGGGATTGCACATCTCATAACTTCTCATAACGTCTTTCAGTCAAGCAAAATAATTTTAATGTGCTGTACAAGCGAAATGTACAAGAACAGAGACAAAATGCTATAATTCATTTTCTGGGACAACAATATTCAGTATTTCCTTAATAGCGAATGTTTGCAGGATACTTGGGTCAAAATGCATTGAACAAGACATGTACTACAGTAAAAAAACACCAACATACAGTGACATTTACCACAGAAAAAGTGAGAAGAAAATGACCATAAACATATGCAAAAAGCCCACAGGAATATAATCTGCTTTTAATCACCAAACAAACTCCCTTCTCCACTCTAGATGTAGGTGAATCCTAAAAACAAACCGTAACACACATCTTTTCAGTGACTTCAAAGTGTGGGATGATTCAAGAGCATTTGTGTGGGTGTTTAGAGATATAGAGCAGCGGTGCAAAGCATGAATCACACAAAGACGGGGAATCGCAGCACTTCTGCAGCCCACATGGCCATTAATATATGCTGTTGCCTGGCAACAGTGGTCAAAGCATGCCATCACAGACAAACACATGTGCCATCTTTTGAAATGTGCGACCGTGGATCTTCAGTGCCGAGACTATGTAAAGCTAAAATCCCTCCCTGTGGCTCAGGTTCACTGCATTTACACTCATACCCAAGCAGTTTCAATTGAATTTTATTATAAGGATGGTCCCGATTCAGAGCATTAGGAAATGAATGATTGGTCAGTGGTTTGGTTCTAGGCTCATGGTCAAACACTGATTGCGTTTTTGAGGAGGATTGTGTGAATTGAGGTCTACTTCTTGGCTTTGCCCTGAGCGGCGACGGCCTCCATGGCTTTGCGGACCGTCTCTTCATCCCCCAGGAACTGCATGGGCTTCACGGGCTTCAGGTTCTTGTCCAGCTCATAAAGGATGGGGATTCCTGTGGGCAGATTCAGCTCCATAATCGCCTCCTCTGACATACCTGGAGCAAACAAACGGGTTATAATCAGCACAATCAAATAGATGCAAATATAAAGCATTATGGATGGTTGCCAGGACATTGTTATACATTTGCTAAGATGTCTTGAAAAACTGCTACCCTTACTCTGGATGTTATTAAGAGCCAGTGAAAATCATGCATCATGTAGGGCCCTGTGAATTCCATGACGTGGAAAATGCAGATGGAGTTGCGGAATTCAGTGATAAAAATGGATTTTCAGTATAACTCGGAATGTCACAGAATTTTGGATGAGTAACTCCAAGACAGAAGGGTTAGAAGGTACTCCTTCAAGTAATAATAAAAATAATAAATTATAACATTAATAAAATTAAAACTGAAACATTTTTTAAGGAACATCACACAATTGTAAACCTGTTATGCAGCACTTTGTTTGCCAAAAAATAAAATTAATTGGTATATTTTCATTTGATTACATTTTAAAAGATAAATTAAACTGTTAATGTTTTATGCCTTCCCTTGACTACCACCATTTTTGATAATAAAATTGTATTTAATCATAAATTCCGAATAATTAAAAGAAAGAATTTCTGAAAAAATAAAACTTTCCATAGGACCCTATTATTGTAAAAAAATTAAAATAAATATATTGTTATTAATTACAAATATTTTTTGGTTATTAAGATTGAAGTAAACAATTAAAACAGAATTTTTAACAAAATTAAAATGAAAAACAGAATTTTGGTTAAAAGTAAATAGAATTTGGGGTGGGGGGGTTGGGGGGAGGATCAAAATGATTTAACGGGTCCCTAAAAATTAAATTTTTGCTACAATTTTGATAAATTTATGTTAAATGACATTTAATTTTCTTTTATAAATTAGACATGCTGTTTAAACTTAATTCATTAAACCTTTAATAAATCATTGTTCAATTGTAAAAAAAAAATTTACATTTTAATTAATTAGACATACGTTTGATTACAAAAATTCAATTTAACCATTAAATCCAGAAAATTAAAATGGGAAAAAATTAAAACTAATTTCACAAGGCCCTAAAAATTTTGTTAAACACAACTGTTGTTAAATGTATACATTTCAGGATTATAATTAATTAGACATGCTTTTTGATTGTTAACATTTAATTTAACCATTAAAACAGGATCCAGATTTCATAGGGTCCTATGGATTAAGAGACCTCTTGGGCTCGTTCTGGGTGGTTTTAGGGTGTAATTATATACTGTATGGTGTAACATCAGGTTCTGGGCTTCAGGTTTCTCACCCTCCAGGTGTTTGACGATTCCTCGCAGGCTGTTGCCGTGAGCGGCGATGAGGACCCTCTTGCCCTCCTTGATCTGAGGAACGATTTCCTCATTCCAGAACGGCAGCGCTCGAGCGATAGTGTCCTTCAAGCTCTCGCACGAGGGCAGCTGGTCCTCTGTCAGGTCGCCGTAGCGACGGTCCTGCAGCAACATCACATTCAGTGTCATGTGACCCTTCAGAGATCAATCTAACATGCTGTGTTGTAGCAATATGCTTCTGTATTCTTTCTGGGCGAAGAACTGACTTGGGTCATTTGATCAATTGACTGTGTGGCTAGGAACTATACTCTCATTCCAGCGCAATAATCAAGGAACTTTGCTGCCGTATTCGAAAACGGTAAAACTCAACTGTTTAACTCTAGGGGAGTTGAAAAATGAGCCTATTTTCAAAAATAGTGGAGTGTTCCTTTAAAGGTGCTTAAAGGCAGTCCAATAATAAACAGAGCAAACCATTACAAAATAAACATGGGGGGTGTTTAACCAATATACATATAAATCTAAACATATTAAAATAATATCTACTCGAGCACTTCAATGTTAAATTGTATTTATTTAAATTATGGCTCTTGCATGCTGAATCGACACATTTCTGGTGGTCGTCAGTGTCCTGCTCACCTTGCTGATGGCGGAGTAGAAGTCGTGCTCGGGGTCCATGGGTGGTGGTGGGGTGTCGTAGGAGCGTCTCCAGATCTTCACCTGCGCCTCGCCGTGTTTGGCCGCTGTCTCGGCTTTGTTGAGGCCCGTCAGGCCGCCGTAGTGGCGCTCGTTCAGACGCCAGGTGCGATGCACGGGCAGCCACATCTGATCGATGCTGTCCAGCACCAGCCACAGGGTCCTGATGGCACGCTTCAGCACAGACGTGTAGCAGATGTCAAACTCATAACCCGCATCTACGGGAGAGGAAAAACAGCATTTGCATCATTCTGCACATTGCATGTGACCTACCCTTCAAAGGTCTGGGGTCAGTAAGATTGTGGTTTGTGAGCATCGGCAGCTAATGAAGCGCATCTAGAACTAGTGGACCAATGGTGATGCTTAAATCCGCCCTGATTTACATGAAACTAACCGCAACATTTGCAAAAGCAAGCACAGAACGTGGAAACAAGAGTGAAGGGAAAGCAGCATAAGCATATAAAAATAATGAGCAGAAACTGTCTGAGCACAAAAAACAGAGAAATATAACCAAGGAAAACATGATTTTGTGTGCAAGTTGGATAATTTTGCATGAATATTTCAGTTTTGTGCAACATGATTTTAAATGTGTTTAAAGTTTTGATTCATGCTTATTATTTTTTTTAATGCGTTATTACATTTTTGATTTACGCTCATTATTTTACGATCGGCGACCATTGTTTGCTATTCTGAAAACTTTGCTTTCATTTTTGAATTTTGTGCAGTATATTTTTACTTCAGTTTTTAATTTTTGGTTTCACGCTTTTTATTATAATTTTTTTTGTATCTGTGACTAATACTTTTGGCGGGAATTGCATCCCATAGGACCTGGTAAATAATTATCTTTAAAAAAGCATCATATGACCCCTTTAAGACAAGCACTCAACATTCATGCAACCACCAAGCAACGCCCTGACAACCAAATATTTGTCCAGCAAAAAGTGCAACAATTATAAATATGATTATAATTTAATGCATATTATAATTATTGTTATAGTTGCATATACATAAAATAAAATGGATTTTTCATTTTATATAATTTTAAAAATACTGTTTTTTGTTTTGTTTTTAAAGTAGAAGAATATTGTTAAATATGGTACTGACAGATAAGGGAAGCAACATCCTTTTCCTCTTTTTGGTTTCCCCCTCCATAGTGACAATTTAGAAGATATTATATTATCAAAAAGCAGACATATAAAAATCAATTACTGAACTCAATGTCATAATGTCGTATTTTTAAACAATCTTATCATGACTTCTGTTATAGTTGAAGTTTTTTTTTTTTTTACGCTTTGGCAAGCTAAAATTCTTGCATTACAGTTGCTGAAGAGTAGATGAGGAAGAGCAGCATATCCTGCGGGTTTGCCAACCGCCAATAAAACACCAAAGAAGAAGAAGAAGAAGAAGCATATCCTGCGTTACTGTAACAGTAACAACATGAGAGGAGCTGCTGCTGCAGTGCGCTGATCTCATATCCTGCGGGTTTGCCAACCGCCAATAAAACACCAAAGAAGAAGAAGAAGAAGAAGAAGAAGAAGAAGAAGCATATCCTGCGTTACTGTAACAGTAACAACATGAGAGGTGCTGCTGCTGCAGTGCGCTGATCTCCGCAGGCCCCACACAAACACAAGACCGGTTTAATAAACGGACTCCGCTCACCTTTCAGGGCCTGGCCGCCCCTCTTGGCCTCCTCGGCTCCGGTTTCGCTCAGATCGGCGTCGAACCAGCCGCAGAAGCGGTTCTCCTGGTTCCAGCAGCTCTCTCCGTGGCGGATCAGCACCAGCTTATAGGCGGCCATCACGCGAGCTCTTGGAAACACAGCGGGGATGTTGGCGGGTAACGGAGGAGACGGATGAAAGATGCAAACACGGTAAACGGGATTATCGCTCCGGTGAGTTTGGAGGTCGTCGCTTGTTAAAGGAGGACAGCGCGAGAACACAACGCTTTCTGAAGCACGAGACCAATCAGAGGGAAGAGTGCGCGCGTATACGACGCCCCTACGCTGTTTATCATCATAACACACTGTCATAAGTGTAAAAGAAGAAATTAATAGTTTTACAGCTGGTTGGAAGCGCAATATTTAAATATTTTTACGGTATACATATTTATACATAAATAATATAATATTATTATTATTGTGGAAGTTCGAAACATTTTACTTTTTCACTTTAAACGTTATATATGATTTTAATTTAAATAATGTAGTGTAGGGATTTTTCTTTAAAATACGAAAATTTAAAAGGCAGATATACATTTTCATTGTATAAACCCAATTTATACAGTAAAAATAATATCATGAGTAAAATACTATTTGGAAAATATTTAGTTTCTATTATTTTAAATATTTTTTTTTTCACGTTGTGTTTTTTAATGGTTTGTTATGTTCACTATAGACGTGTATTTTTAGATGTAGTATTTATTTAAATCATGTTTTATTATCTATTTAATTATTTTAATCAATTTATGTAGTTTATTCATAGTTTTATTATTTGTTTTAACATTTTTACACTGTCTTTAACTAAACATTTTCACAGACCCTTTTTCATCCCCTTTAATGTGGTATTATTGTATAAATGTGGTATTATTTAAAAAAATTAAATAAACCACAGGCTGTGTTTGAAATACTTTATTCAAAGACCTACAGATTAGTTGATTAGCTGAGAGATGGGTACATGAAGGGTCATATACATAAATATATAAGCAAAGGTTTTATACATAACATTAGTAGCCATAATTATTATTAATTATTTTTGCAAATATTTGATTATATATATATATATATATATTCAGACACCATTTTTTATATTTTTTTACTAGTGGGTTCAGGACACTATAGTTTGTTTATGTAAGTGAGGATAGCAAAATAAAGTAAACTCTGATATATTATACCCAAAAATTCTTCATACAGTGAACTACCAGTAAAATGGATCAAAATCTGGGACCAAAAATGATCAGACATTTGACCTGACCATGTTTTGCTTAAGTGTTTTTCTTTTAAGTGCTAATGCAACCTTTTTACACCACAGACTAAACCAATTTAAGCATTTCTTGGTAATTGGTTGACCTAAATTGGTATTATCTAATTGTGTACATAAATACAGCAATTCAGCCGAATTCGTTTCATATCTTTCTATCAAAGTTATCTGACATTATCATGATGAATTTGTTCTGACACAGTTTAACTCTGAGTTAAACTACTCTAGTTAGTTCTTGTTATATTTCATTACAATTTTCTAAACTATAGCGAACAAACTGTGATAATGTGAGAAATGTTGAAGGTGTCTGAATAAATTTTGGTTTGACTGTATATGTACAGTATATATGTATATGTGTGTGTGTGTGTGTATATAGTATTTAGCGTGTGGTTCTCTGATGTACTCTGATTGTTGGCCGTCATCTTTGCTGCCGTGTTGGCCGTTTCCTGCGGTATCCATGCAGCTGATCCCGGTACTCGCGGTGGCGCATGGGCACGTAACCGCAGGGATCACACAGATCCTGAGACACAGAGACACCTGACTGAGCTGCTGCAGCATACTGTGGTGAAGACAGTCAGATAGTGTGTGGTACTGTACCGGGTAAGAGGCATGGAAGTGTTTGTAACCCCCCAGCAGCAAGTAGAGCTCCGGATAGTGCAGGCTGGGATACACATTGGCCTGTCTGTCCAGCCTCCTCAGATACTGACACCTGTGGATCGGGCAAGAAGCCTGTGTCATCATAAATGCACTCAGTGTGTGTGTGTGTATGTGTGTGTGCTTGTTTATGCTACATTGTGGGGGATAGTAAAACCTGAAATTTTTGACATTGTGGGGAACGGCCTGCGGTCCCCACGAGGGAAAAAATGATTAAAAATAGTAAATTATGTTTATCTGAAAGTGTAACGATGCAAACAGGTTTTCTGTAAGAGGTAGGTTTAGGGTTAGGGGATAGAAAACATTGTTTGGTCAGTATAAAAGTAATAGAAGTCTATGGAAAGTCCCCACAATTCACAGAAACAAACGTGTGTGTGTGTGTGTGTCTGTCTGTGTGTGTGTGTGTGTCTGTCTGTGTGTGTGTGTGTGTCTGTCTGTGTGTGTGTGTGTGTCTGTCTGTGTGTGTGTGTGTGTCTGTCTGTGTGTGTGTGTGTGTCTGTCTGTGTGTGTGTGTGTGTCTGTCTGTGTGTGTGTGTGTGTCTGTCTGTGTGTGTGTGTGTGTCTGTCTGTGTGTGTGTGTGTGTCTGTCTGTGTGTGTGTGTGTGTCTGTCTGTGTGTGTGTGTGTGTCTGTCTGTGTGTGTGTGTGTGTGTGTGAGTGTGTGTGTGAGTGTGTGTAATGTGTTTCTCACAGATGTGGGCCTCTTTCCGATGAGAACTCGCAGTGGAAGATGATCAGTTTCCGTGGCGACGACCCCTCCTCCTCTGGGAGTGAGTCAGACAGACGTCCCTTCATCCTCATCCTCCAGGACGAGGCGTTTCGAGGCGAAAGTTGGGCTCCCGCTGAGGCCTGATGCACCACCTGCTGGATCTGAGACTCAGTGTACAGATTCACTGCTCCCTGAATGAGGTAAAGGTTAAGATATGAAGACCAAATGCCCTGCTGATGGATTCAATGTGACATTAATATAGAAATATTACAGTCACTTTAGATCTATTTAATGCATTTTATTAAAAATATTAAGTTTGGAGTCAGTCGATACTGTTATTGAGCGAGGATGCGTGAAATGGATCTAAAGTGACAGTAAAGGCATTTATAATGTTACAAAAGATTTCTCTTTCAAATACTGTAAATGCTGTTCTTTTGAATGTTATATTCATCAAAGAATCCTGAAAAAATAAATGTATCACACTCTTCACAAAATATGAAGCAGCACAACTGTTTTTCAACACTGATAATAATCAGAAATGTTTCTTTAGCAGCAAATCAGCGTATTAGAATGATTTCTGTTGAGTCTGGACCTTGGTTTGAAAGACCTCATCACATTAAAACATTCATAATTTAAGATTTATGTACCTTAATGTGTCCTCCTTGGTATTCGTATGGGTAACGGCAGTCAACGATGAGGAAATCCTCGACTGCAGGACCAAACTGACCTCTGATCAGTGACGCCACCTTCAGTTCAGGAGCAGACAACAGTTTTACCTCAACATCTCATCAATGAGACACACGTCATTAAAATAAACCCATAAAATAATTGTGTAAAGAACTTATGCATCTGTCTCAGCTGCTTTGAGGTTAAAAGGACATTTAATATGAGATGGCATTCAAATGGGACTCTTTTACCATTCCACATTGCAAAGAACATCACGTTATTATCAGAGCTTTCTGATCCACTTTAGCTTAGAAAATGTTCATGATCACTTACAGTGTGAGCGCTGACACAGTGAAGCTCCTGATGGCCGCCACTCTCAACAGGAAGCAGGTGTTGCTATGGAAACCATTTGAATCAAGACTGAAATAATGAATTTACTATGATTTCTATAAACACTTTCAGAACCAACTTCAGACTCATATCACCTTTTAATCTCTTTTGTAAGTG
Source organism: Sinocyclocheilus anshuiensis (assembly GCF_001515605.1). NCBI lineage: Eukaryota > Metazoa > Chordata > Actinopteri > Cypriniformes > Cyprinidae > Sinocyclocheilus > Sinocyclocheilus anshuiensis. The sequence continues at coordinate 414,133 of NW_015546115.1, read as the reverse complement.
GCTTTGGATAAAAGCGTCTGCTAGATGCATAAATGTACGTTAATCTAAAAACACAAACCAGCTGAGAAGGCATGAAAATTAGTACTATATTAGTACTATACTAATATACTATACTGTACTATATAGTAGTATATTAGTATCCGCATTCAAAAGTTTGGGGTCAGTCTGCTGCATTTATTTCATTAAAATACAATAAAAACAGTAATATTGTGAAATATTATTACAATTTATAATAAGTTTTCTACGTGGAGATATTGTAGAATGTAATTTATTCCTGTGATGCAAAGGTGTATTTTCAGCATCATTACTCCAGTCTTCAGTGTCACATGATTCTTCAGAAATCATTCTAATATGCTGATATGCTCCTCAAGAAACATTTCTGATTATTATCAATGTTGAAAACAGGTGCTGATTAATATTTTTGTGGCAACTGTGATACACTTTTCAGAATCCTTTGATGAATATAAAGTTCAAAAGAGCAGCACTTATTTGGAATGCAAATCTTTTGTAACATTATAAACATCTTTACTGTCCCTTTTGATCAATTTAAGAACTGTCGTCTGAATAAAAGTATTAATTTCTTTAAAAAGTGCAGAATGCAAAGTCATATTCAGTCAAAAAAAGGCTTTTCATGGTTAAATTTATGAATAAACTTCGCGTTTGTCTTGTTTAATATCATATTGTTTCATTTTGGTTTTGCAGAACCAACCTTACTGAAGTCTCCTATGAGAGTGAGGTCAGTGACGGCGTCCTGAGTGATGTGTGTGGGCGGGGCTTTCCTCTGTGACCTCAGCTGACTGAACCTCGCAGCGGCCTGCAGACGAGCAGAGAGTGAAAACACACAGTAACACAAGCATCTTCCACCTCAGGCTCAGACACTGCTTGTGCATTTATCCTCACCACCGGGTTGACCGCACTCGTCTCTCGTGGGAGACTGGCATCCTCTTCTGGGTCACTGCGGTGCTGTCTCCATGTTCGGCCCGGTTCGGCTTCATCTGCAGCGGAGAATCTACTGGAGAGCCGCACACGCAGTCTCTTCTGCTGGATGAATGTCGAGGCCAGCATTGTGAATGAATGCAGCCGCAGTGAAACACAGCCTTTATGAGCATGACCCAGTGTACAAAACAATACAGTGCAATATACCATGTCAACATCACACCAAGCAGTGATAGGCAGTAACTAGTTAGTAATCCATTACAGTAATACAAGTACTTTCCCTGGTAACTAGTACTCTAATTAACTAATAATAAAATGTAAGTAATAATATTACAGTCACCATCCAAAAAAAAAAAAACAGCTAGATACTAGTTACTTTTTTGTCACAGTTGCTTATGATTTGAAATTCAAAAATACAATCATCCCTCATAATCGTTGCCAAAGCAGCAAGCTATAGCTTCGTCATATAGCGGCTGGAAATACAGCCATTATTATAATTTTGTAGGGAGAAAGGATGTCACATGTAAACTGTGCAGTGGTACTAAGACTTTGTCTACTGCGAATCCCAACATGTTTTGTTTGGTTCTACCTGCTTGAGCCCTGTTGCAGATTTTATGTTGCTGCTTTATTAAATAACAAAAGTTGTTTAAAATATTGTGGCTTGTCATCAGTTTGAGCACTCTTTATTTATCTGTAACTTTCATGGATTCAGAGGCTGCAAAAATTATGCAATTACCAGTTTTTTTGGGGTGTAATGGAAAAGTAATGCTAGTAGTGTAACTAATTACTGTTTGTCGGGAGTAATAAATAATGTAATAAAATTACTTTTGACAAGCGTAACTAGTAATGAGTAATATATTAAAAATTTTTGAGTAACAAGCCCAACACTGATGCCAAAATACACAGATTCAGCAGAATTATAAGCTGTTTTTTGTGGATGTGTGAGACTATGATTCATTAGCCGCACTAGAAGTTACAGAACTAACAGTAACAAATGCAGTAAACGGTAAAACTGTTTGCGCTAGAAACAAGTACAATAATACTTTAAAAACAAGATAACAAATTCCAGTTTGCAATATCAAGCAGCATAAAGATCTGTTTTTGTTCAGCTAAAATAACTGGAAGCCAGTGACACCGGAAGTAGTGCACATTTAAGTTACAAATGGCCACGCCACACTTACGTTAAATATAAGGTGGATAATTAGGTGCATATCACATTTATATTTACATATTGACATTTTGGTTACCTAAATAATAATAATATTACATATAAGCGTTACCGACAATTGCGCGCTCGTTCTCCTTATTGGTAGGAGAATCGCGACAGTTCCTCCACAGACTCCTGGGCTGGAAGTAATAAGTACAAGAACATCAGATACATTATGAGAGTTGTAAATGAGTTAAAGTGTCATGAAATTAATGTCAAAATAAATAGCATTTGCTATTTATTCTTTTTTTATTTACTGTATTTGGTTACTGTAAATGTCCTATACCGTGTTTGAAGAGGAGTCAGGAGACAGGCTTCTGCTGAGACAAACACAGGACATATATGATAGCTTGTCTTCTAATAACTGTGATACAGGTTTATTACAGGTAATTAAAACAAATGGAAATAAAATATTTTTTTAAATTAAGCTTGTTTTATTTCAGCAAGTTAAAAATAAAAAACTGAGATTAATAAAAACAAACAAACAAAAACACAAAATCACTCAAATTAAAATGAAAACCTAAAAAGTCTAAAAATAAATAAACACTCATTTAAAATAATAATAGAACTATGTCAATACTGAAATAGCACTGCTGTGATCATCGCAGATTATTAATGCAATGCATTATTAACATGAGGTCATGCATCTTTATTTTACCTTGCTCGTCTTCTTCTTACTGCAGAGATTAAGAGAAAATTCACAGTAAATTGCATTAAAAAATGATAACTGTGGATGAACAGTTTACAGTTAATGCTCAAATTTATTCAAGTAATTTTCTGTTGGTATGTCAGTTACTAATTCTTAGAATTAAAGAATATTTAAAAATATATACATGCAAATGTGTGTTTTTCAAAGCATTCAACACTGGATCTTAAGAAGAAACATTTGAAGAGAGGTGACAAGCTAAGGATTCAAAAACATTGATCAAACAAATCATAAGATAAAACTAATCTAAATGTGCAAACACAAGAAGGTGGAACAGCTTGAGTTTGAAATGTCCTCAGAGGAGAGTAAATTATTCAGGCGTCAAAACAAGCTTTCTCCAGGGGGGCGAGCTCTTCGGATGCAGACTTAAAGAAAATGTGCATCAAATTATAGCATAAAACTAATAGTTATAATCCCAAAAAATGACCCAGATTTGACTTAATTAATATAAAACATTTCCAAAATACTCAGTGTGTCAATACAGGACCCAATAAAAAAAGCAAAAAATAAAGTACATATATAAAATACAGTACATGTATTCAAAACTGACCACTGTCAATTTATATGAAACCACTTTAGCGATCACTTTACATTTAAGGCTTCATTTAGAAAATATGACAAATGCATTAGTATTAAAAATGTTTTACATATTATTAATATGAAAATATGATTAATATCTATAGTTAATTTTCACAACATATCAGTATAAATTCTAAATATGTCTGAAATATACACACAGATACACAGACACACATGCACATACACACTGGCCAATAAATTATGTCTAATACTGTAATTTTACCTCAATAAAATGCACTTTTTAAATCACTCAATCAATCTATCTATGAATCAGTCAAGTTGTCTCACCCATCCTGACACTGGAGGCTCTGCAGGCTGAAGGAGAGCTCACTGACCGGGGAAGAGTCTTCTGCTGTCAGATCAGAGTCTGCCTCCACCGCATCAGCAGCCATTGAGAGACTCACGCTAACGACACACTCTACTGCTGGACTGAAATGTCAAGTCAGATATGATCTGAGCTGTGCATCATGGTGTGAATGTGTCTGCACTGAGGGTCTCTGCATCTCCTCCCTTGGAAACTCGTGTTGCTACAACAAGCTTCATGTGATCCGCGGTGCGCGTCGCGTCGCGTCGCGTCTGTCCGCGCAGTAATCTTCCTCCAGCATAGGAACACACGGCTGTGTTATCTGTGTGTTGTTGTTGTGTCTGTGTACTGGAAGCTTGTGACACTAAAACAAATTCCTTGTATGCGCAAACATACTTGGCAATAAAGCTCTTTCTGATTCTGATTCATATTTTACACGTTTTCATGCTTAGTCATACTTAAATATTTTGAAAAATACTTTTAATTTTTTTTACATTTAGCAGACGCTTTTATCCAAATACTTACAAATGAGGACAACAAAAGCAGTCAAAATCAACAAAAGAGCAATGATATGCAAGTGCATATCGCACAAGTCTCAGCTTAACGCAGTACACGTAGCAAGTTTTTATTATTATTATATAAATAAAAAGAAAACAAATAGATAGAATACAAAAAGATTAGAAAAGCTAGTTTTAGGTTTTTTTTTTTTTTTTTAAGAAAACAAGCAGTAAATGAATAGAGTGCAAGTCTAAAAGGGACAAGTTTTTTTTAAAGAATATTATTAGAATAGAGAGTGCTGGAGTTAGAGGGTCAAATAAAGATGGAACAGATGTGTTTTTAGCCGATTCTTGAAGATGGTTAAGGACTCGGATTGAGTTGAGCAGG
>NW_015546115.1:387399-409480 GCF_001515605.1 Sinocyclocheilus anshuiensis | reverse complement strand
GAGCAGGTCATTCCACCAGGAGGGAACAGTTAATGTAAAAGTCCGTGAAAGTGATTTTGTGCCTCTTTGGGATGAACAATAAAGCAACGTTCACTTGCAGAACACAAGCTTCAAGAGGGCACATAAGTCTGAAGTAATTAATTTAGGTAAAGGGGAGCAGAGCCAGTGGGGGTTTTGTAGGCAAACATTAATGCCTTGAATTTTATGCGAGCAGCTATTGCTCCATTTCTCCCCCTTTTTGTTTTTGTGCAATTATAATTTCTGCATTTTTGTCGCTGTGTCTATGCATCTATGCAACTCCAGTGATGTTGTGCTTTATCACATGTTCGATATGGATGGTATAATTCTAACCAATCAGCGTGTGCATATGGAAAAACAAGAGCGTTCTGAAGCGCTGATTGGCCAGTAGCATCGCGATGACGCACGAGCCCCGCCTCTTTCCAGAAGCTGGATGTCATGTGACTTGTTTGTTGGCGAGCCGCATTATTTCATTACGGCAACAAACAAACGCTTGTCCCGCGTAATTCCCCTTTCCCCCCCGCTCTCCTCCTCTCTCCTTCTTGGTCATGGACGAGACGAGCCCGCTGGTCTCTCCGCTTCGCGATTCCAACGATTTCAGCTACGGTCCCGCCGAGCCCGCCAGTCCCCGCGCCGGATTTGGAGGCACGCCGGGCTCCGTGGTGCGTCTGCCGGCCGGGAGTCCAGGACGCAGCTGCGAGCGGCAGCCACTTCTAGGCGCGTCGCCCCGCGACCCGCACAGGAACGAGTTCCCGGAGGATCCGGAGTTCAGGGAGATAATCCGGAAGGCGGAGCGGGCCATCGAGGAGGGCATCTACCCCGAGCGCATCTACCAGGGCTCCAGCGGCAGCTACTTCGTCAAAGACTCAGCAGGGGTGAGAGGTCATCCCGTCTTGATCTGTGACCCCTTACATAAGCTCGTCTAATCAGTTTTCTGTGCATTCACAGCTTCACATAGAGCTGGACATGTTGTGTACTGAGTCAGAGTAACAGCTGTGTGATCAGGTCAGGCCTGGAGTCATGCAAACCAGAAATCTGTTTCTGTAGAGTTTAAGCTGGACAATTGTGTGTTTCTCCATCTACAGGCACTTTTGTGTTTTTATAATGTGAATGCGAAACTGAAAGTGTTTTGGAAACTTTTTGGTTAATTATTTAGCATTTTTATTGCACCCTTGTTCCAGACCCAGATGTGCAATCATTAATTATTAAACTTTATGAATGTGTGATAAAACCAGGCAAATGTCACTTTTAGGGTCATTGGAAACATTGCTGTGTCATTGCACAGGACAGCAGCCTTATCAGGCCCGTAGTTCAAAATCTAGATAGCATTTTTAGGCATCACAATGCCTAGGTAGGCAGCTCACTAGCTGTTTGATCGATAAACAAAAAGCTTACCGGCACTTTCTCGTTGAAGCTCTCTTTAGTGAAACGACAGAGCATTATCAGTACATACTCAATTACCCAGCAGATATGCACTTCGTCTTTTATATGAGACCTTAATACAGGTAACAGCTCTCATAAAAGTCAAAGTCTGGCTTGATTAGGAATGAGTTATTATTTTTGGCAACTTTACAATACAGTTCCATTTGTAAACATTAGTCAATTACATTAGTTAACATGAACTAACAATCAAAAGCACTTATTAGTCTCGGTAAATGGTAATTTCAACATTTACTAATACATTATTAAAATCAAAAGCTGTATCTGTTAATATTATTTAATGGATTTCAGATCGAATGAACTAGTAATGAACAGTTTTCTTATTTATTAAATTATAAAATACTGTAACGACTGTATTGATCTTTAATTTTTTATTTAATGTAGTAACCAATGGGATGTTATTGTTATGTAATCTTATGGTTAATGGGATCTTATTTTAATCACCGTTATGTTTAGTGTAGGCCTACTTAAGGGGGAAGTCGTGGCCTAATGGTTAGAGAGTCGGACTCATAACCCAAAGGTTGCGAGTTTGAGTCTCGTACCGGCAGGGATTGTAGGTGGGGGGAGTGAATGTACAGCGCTCTCTCCCACCTTCAATACCACGACTGAGGTGCCCTTGAGCAAGGCACCGAACCCCCAACTGCTCCCCGGGTGCCGCAGCATAAATGGCTGCCCACTGCTCCGGGTGTGTGTTCACGGTGTGTGTGTGTGTTCACTGCTGTGTGTGTGCACTAAGGATGGGTTAAATGCAGAGCACTAATTCCTAGTATGGGTCACCATACTTGGCCACGTCACGTCACTTTTTTTGTTTGTTTACTGAGAAGACAACAGTATCAGTGAATGTTTGAGCTGAAGAGATGTGAGGTGTGAGAAAACAAAGGCAATCAAGGTAAATATTGCATTATTACAGTGTTCAGAAATGTGATGCATGTACATCCACCAGTGTTATTTTAGTATTATTGTAGACAATAATAGTATTCAATAATGTTTTTAATTAGCTATAACATATGTTTACTATGTGCTTTTGTTGTTTTCATGAGTTTTTTTTATTATTTCTAATTAGATTTATTTTTTCTCACTTAGTTGTAGTGATTTTAGTACTTAAATTTTATAAGGCAGCATTTAAATTTTTAATCTAATATGGAATTTTATTTCCAAATCAGTTAAAGAAAAGGATTTTTAATAATTATAGGTTTAGTTTACAATAACAGCTCTGGAATCCACTTTTGGACATTGTTTTTCATATAAATTACAGCGGAGATAACTGTATTTTAAGAGTAAGTGTCTATAGTTGAAGAAACACCCTTGTCCGACGTCTAATCTAAAAGGTTTGCGTTGGATTTGACATGGTACTTTGTGTGGTCGACCGCTGTGGGGTCGATGGCTGATAAACTGTGTATCTGAATCCTAGAATCCAGCTCAAAACCCATCTAGACAGCATTTTTAGTCACTCTTGGAAGGTTTGTTCACTAGATAGGCAGCTCCCTCAGTTTTAAGACAAATGCCATCATGATCGATCATTAAACAAAAGACTTACCGACACTTTCTCTTTATGAGAATACAGAACCGTTCAGGGTTATTTAGTAACAGTGGGCATTTCATCAAAACGTACTTAGTTCCTCTTTCTTTAAATGAAACCGTGGGATTACCATGATGGTTTGACATGGTTTAAGGCCTGTCACATGTGTTAAGTCGCCTAATTCTACAGTATGACTCCTAATGGCTGTGAAGTGTGTTAGACGAGTACATTTGACTTGCTTTCATTCAGCCACAGAAACAAAACGTTGTAGCTCTGGGGTTTAGACCTGGTTTGCACACTGACTCCCTTCAAAACGGTAGTTTCAGAAAGAACTCAAAGGTTAAAATGAGTTATATTGATTATATTTATCACAGAGCGACTGATATATATTTATCATCAGAACTGAGTGAATATGTGAGAGGAACTTCATAATGACTGATAATAATTCTTATAGAAAAGATGTACTTTAGCGAACAGACTCTTCCAGTTTTACTACAGAAAGATGAAGAGGAACTGAGATTTACTACATGTTTTCTGTGATTTGACCGAGGAGTAACAACACCGGGAGCTAACGTAGTTCCCGGTGTTGTTACTCCTCGGTCAAATCACATTATTCTGTACTAGTTCAAAGTTAGTGTTTGTTTAAAGTTTTGAGTGTTTAATTTAAAAATGACAAAGAAAATAGGTTGTGAGGTGACCAGAGGGGACCAAAAACATTATTCCTAACTGCAAACAAACCCATTTTTCATTCATAAAGTTATTCTAGTTTAGGACATGATTATTAGTCATGATGATTAGTGCTGTTAGTCAGATGATTATGCTACATACTCCAGTCTGCAGGGGGCAGAACTGAGTTGATGTGGTATCAGTTTGGCGTTTTGATCTTCAGTGGTGCAGGGCTGGTGTTGTCCTCTCAGCAGTGAACACGTGGCAAGCTTCATCTGCTCACTAGTGAGGCAACTCACATGAGTCACAAGGCACATGACCACATGTATGGTCAGGTGGTGCGGTGGTCATATCAAATCACACACGAGTTTTGAGGCCAGATGAAGTTTTTGGTAAAGGTCACTTTTAGTTGGGAAATCACTAAATCTGTCAAATAAGGTTAAATGTGTAACTATTTTACACTTCTGAGTTCGGTAAGATTTTAGAATGTTTTTGAAAGAAGTCTCTTAGGCTCAGTAAAGCTGCATTTATTTGATTGAAAAAGTAAAAGTAGTAATATTGTGAAATATTATTACAATTTCAAATAACTCTTCTCTATGTGAATATATTGTAGAATGTAATTTATTCCTGTGATCAAAGCTGAATTTTCAGCATCATTACTCCAGTCTTCAGTGTCACATGATCCTTCAGAAATCAATCTAATATACTGATTTGCTGCTCAAGAAACATTTCTGATTATTATCAATGTCGAAAATAGTGTTTTACCTCAAAAGAAATACACACTTCACAATCAAAACTGACATTTCGCATATTGGATGATTTAAAATTTACTGCATTCTTGGATTGTTTTAAAGAAATTGCATTAAAGGGTTAGTTCACCCAAAAATGAAAATTAGCCCATAAATTACTTGCCCTTGAGTCATCCTGGGTGTATATGACTTTCTTCTTTCAGACGAATCCAGTCGGAGTTATATTAAAAATTGTCTTTGATCTTTCAAGCTGTTTAATGCCACTCAGCGGGTGTTGCTGTCCAAAAGCACTTAAATAAAAAGCGCCCATCCATAAAAAAAAAAGTGTCTCACACGGCTCCGGGGGGTGAACAAAGGCCTTCTGTAGCGAATCGATGCGTTTTTGTAAGAAAAATATCCATATTCAAAACGTAATAATCACTTTAATGTAGCTTGCGCCAACAGTTGTACACAGTTGTGGAAGTAATGACCTCTGAGGTCAGTGCTGCGCATGCACCGGTGAGTCTCGTGAAAACCAACGTTTGTTAACAGGAGCAAAGGAAGCAAAGTTTCCTTACTTTAGCAAAGGAAAACCAGTCTCCTCTTGGCTTATATCGAAATCCTCTGACATTCTTCTTTACAAATCCTCGTTTTGTACTTCTAATAAGTGACCGTTGTTTCGATCTCTCCCCTGCGCTTCCGCGTTCGTCACTTCTGAGCGGTGCATGCGCAGCACTGACCTCATACGTCATGCTCCCGGAGCTGCTTCCGTGTACAACAGTGAGCGCAAGCTACGTTAAAGTGATTATTACGTTTTGAATATGGATATTTTTCTTACAAAAACGCATCGATTCGCTACAGGAGGCCTTTGTTCACCCCCCGGAGCCGTGTGAGACACTTTTTTTATGGATGGGCGCTTTTTATTTAACTTCTTTTGGACTGATGCACTGCAACACCCGCTGAGTGCCATGAAACAGCTTGAAAGATCAAAGACAGTTTTTAATATAACTCCGACTGGATTCGTCTGAAAGAAGAAAGTCATATACACCCAGGATGACTTGAGGGTAAGTAATTTATGGGCTAATTTTCATTTTTGGGTGAACTAACCCTTTAAATTCAAGCCAAAATGAGGTGTCTGGTTCTGAAAAGCGTCTACGATTACTGAAAATGTCGTGAATTAGCATGAAATAGTAATATTAGTATCATTGAGATTTCGTCATTGAAAGTTTTTAGTTTTTATGAATATTTAGAATTTGTTCTTAATGTTTTTTATTTTCCTTTTAGTGTTAGTTAAACTGTTAGCAATTTTGTGCATTTCTTTGTTATATTTTTTAATTATGCAGAATAGTTTTTATTTATTCTGAGTTTTAGTTAGTTTAGTACATCAAGTTAAAGTAAATGCAAATGAGAAATGTTGCCTTGGAAACTATCTGAAATAAAATAATATTTTATTTCAGTTAATGAAACAAGTTTTTTTATAGTTTTAATTGTAGTTAAAGGGATAGTTTACCCAAAAATGAAAATTTGATGTTTATCTGCTTACCCCCAGGGCATCCAAGATGTAGGTGACTTTGTTTCTTCAGTAGAACACAAACGAAGATTTTTAACTCAAACCGTTGCAGTCTGTCAGTCATATAATGGAAGTGGATGGGAATCACGGCTTTGAGAGTCAAAAAAACATACACAGACAAAACCAAATGAAACCCTGCGGATCGTGACGATGCATTGATGTGTAAAGACATGAAATGATCGGTCTCTCTCTCTCTCTCTCATCTACAACAGAAGATCATTGGCGTCTTCAAACCAAAGAATGAGGAACCGTACGGCCAGCTGAACCCCAAGTGGACCAAATGGCTGCAGAAGCTCTGCTGTCCGTGCTGTTTTGGCCGGGACTGTCTGGTCCTGAATCAGGGCTACCTGTCAGAGGCCGGCGCCAGTTTGGTGGACCAGAAACTAGAGCTCAACATCGTGCCGCGCACCAAGGTATGAGAGCGACACCCACACTTGTGCGCTTGTGCAAAACCAAAACCGAGGTTAATGAGGACGTGAGAAAGTAGGGTGATGCTCCTGATGGTTTGGTGTTTGTTAGTCAGCCTCTTTCATTTCCTGTTGCTGGCACGCACTAAAACAAACTAGTCAACCGCACAGCTGAACATAACGGTTACCTCACACTCCCACACCATCTCTATCACTGACTGCTGACAGACATGTCCTATATAAAGCGTTATCTGTGCTCTCTTTGTCTCAGGTCGTGTATTTATCAAGTGAGACGTTTAATTACAGCGCCATCGACCGAGTAAAGTCTCGAGGAAAGAGGTTAGCGCTAGAAAAAGTGCCTAAGGTGGGCCAGCGTTTCCACCGGATTGGCCTGCCGCCCAAGGTAAGGTTTATGACAGTGCCACCTCTCTGCCTGGAGGAAGAGGAGACATTTTATTGAACTCACTTTTTCAGATGTTATAGGTTTATAGAGTGTTATTTTAGTATCATTGAGATGCAATTTTAGTTTTAAATAATAATTTTAATTTGTTTTTATTTAAATACTTTCCCAAAATGTCATTTTAAAATACATTTATATTTAACATTTATTTTATTTCAAGTTTGTTTTTAAATTATTTTTGTTTTAGTTATTATAATAACCCTGGGTTTAGAAACTCTGTAGAGCACAATGGTATGGTTTCAGAAGTAAAAATCCTATAAATTTTCCATTAATTCCTATTAGGAAACTTAAATTTTAGCAATACTTTATAAATCTTTCAAGACATAACTGCCATGAGCTCTGACATTGTTGAACGATAATATAAGCTTTCTTTTATTTACTCATAACAAGCAATTTTACCATCATGGCTAATTTGATCTCACCATTCGCAAATGGGATGAGTAGTTTATTTACTAATAAAAGATTTTGTTGTAACTTTACAAACACTATTTTTGTTTCAAATCAAGGTTTGTAATGTGATAAATTTCTAAATGAAAGCTGCTGAAAAAATAGTTTTGCATGTTTATAAACGTTTATTGGCCATGTATGAAGGTAGGCTCATTCCAGCTCTTCGTAGAGGGATATAAAGACGCCGATTTCTGGCTCCGGCGGTTCGAGGCGGAGCCTTTACCAGAAAACACTAATCGCCAACTCCTGCTACAGTTTGAGAGACTGGTGGTGCTGGATTACATCATCAGAAACACAGGTAACCACGGAAACCAACAGAATTAAGGTCAAACGAAATGGCCAAAAACACTATATATATATATATATACTGTCTTATATACTGTCTTTATTTGAACAACTATTATTTGTTGTATGGATCTGTAGATCGAGGAAATGACAACTGGCTCATCAAATATGACTGTCCGATGGATACGTCAAGCAACAGGGTGAGTGACCAGATGCGGGTTTAGATCTTTTTGGGAGACTTTCTGTCCCAGTTTGTGTTTTTATGTTCATGTTTATTGAATGCTTTTCTCATGCAGGACAGTGATTGGGTGGTAGTGAAGGACCCCATCATTAAACTGGCAGCCATTGACAATGGCTTGGCCTTCCCTCTCAAACACCCGGATTCATGGAGAGCCTGTAAGCCAATCATCATTCACCTCACAAACACATGACCAACTACTGGCCAATCACATTGCTATATTCTTGATAACGGTTCAAATGTCATCATTGCAACATCATTTATTTTGAGGTGTTTTGTTTCAATTGATGTAGTTTTTTTTTAATCTTTTTGTTGATTGTATGTCCTGTAGACCCGTTTTACTGGGCTTGGCTGCCACAGGCTAAAGTTGCGTTTTCCCAAGAGATCCGAGAATTAGTTCTGCCCAAATTATCCGACCCGAACTTCATCAAAGACCTTGAGGAAGATCTATATGAGCTTTTTAAGGTGAGTCGCAGAGATCACTTTGAAATTCAGCTGGGTATTCGCCAGTATATTTGACTTATATTCCATGAAATGAATGCTTGGTATAGATTTAATAATATTTACGTTAACACTGACAGAAAGACCCGGGTTTCGACAGAGGACAGTTCAAGAAGCAGGTCTCAGTAATGAGGGGGCAGGTGAGTCATTAATGACTAGATTATACTTGTGTTTAAAGATACTAAAAGCACAAATCTGCATTATAATATTACAATATTTTATATGATAGGGCTATGCAATATTGATATTCACCAAAAAAAATACACATGTAAATGTCAATAATAAACTTTTGATTAATTTTTTATATTTAGCCTACATCTTCAGAGGTGCTCATGAGCATTTCAGTTTCATTTGTTTCCACTAAAACTCAAAGGTCTTCACGACAAACTGACAAAATAAAAGTTCGGTTTAACTTGAAATTGTGACCATATATTACAATTGTATAGTAAATTGTACTTCTCAAAATAATAATAATTTTGAGGAATATAATGAAACTAAGATATTTTTGTCCAATAGAACAATAGGCAATACAATAAGTTCTGATGTGCAGAATCTTATTTGACAAAAATAGAAATGCAGTGTTCTGTTGTAAAATAATGGTTATATTTTCCTTTGATTAACACATTAATCAACATTTTAAAACATGAAGTTTTAAGGATTAATTTCATTACGCACAATTTTGATGTTGATGAATGTTTTAAAGCATAAAACAGACTCCGGCAAAAAATATATAAAAAATTAAATAAATTGGGGCCCTAAATTGGTTTCTCTGTGGAGTTTACATGTTCACAGTCATTTTTGAGGTCTAACAAACATGTGGATTGATATGGGGGAAAATACTGTGATTAAAAATTTTGACCAAATGCTATCGCTCAGCCCTATTATTTGGCCACAATATATTATTCAAACATTGAAAATGTCCTTCGAGGTTTTCAAAAGGGGGAAAGGGTTAATGTGAACTTTAATATAGTTCACAACTGGAACAGTTTGCAACAATGAACCTCTATTGGTGATTATTTCCAGCAACTCATTTCTCAAAGCTGCTTGACATTCGCAGAGCAGATCTGATTCTAGATATTTCTTTATGAGACGTTTACCTTACGACATTTTCACACTGAAGCGAAAAGAGACCAACAAGAGCAGGGAAGTTGAATGAAAACCACTCTATGATTTGGCATCGTTCTGCTCATTTCTTGCCCTGCGTTGCTCTAGATCCTGAACCTGAGTCAGGCGCTGAGTGAGGGCAAGACCCCGCTGCAGCTGGTGCAGATGCCGCCGGTGATCGTGGAGACGGCGCGAGCGCCGCAGCGAGCCAACAGCGAATCCTACACGCAGAGCTTCCAGAGCAGAAGACCCTTCTTCACCTGGTGGTGATGCACAAGTAACGTTACAGCCTGGTTTTAGTTGCGTTTTTTCACTGGGATTTTGGGAACAAAGAGAGTAGGAATAACTGATGACGAACACATAATTCTGAAGGAAAGCATTGCCTTGTTGACTGTTACACTTTATGAACACACAAAGCCGCGTTCAGAATGGCCTGCATGTCGAGTCAACAAGACGATGAAGGAGAAACTTTCTGCTGTAGTGAAACCTCGATGCTTGACTGCTCTGGAACTGCTCAACTATATCATTCATAAGCGTTTTCTGGTCAGGGTTTTCTTGTGTGTTAGTTGCGTTTTTCTCGCAATCGTTGAAAAGTCACACTTTCTCCTGCTTTTTGTCCATTAGCATGATATTTTTCTACTTTTTTACGCTCACCTGTTTGGCGTTCGTAACTTGGAGGCGGAGTCACTGGCGCTCAACTGAGCGCGTGCAGAAACACTGGAACGTTCCATTCTCGCAGTGATATCGTTCCTTTTGTTCTTTTGTTCATTGTTCGATTTCATTTGAAAATTCACAGGTGTCAACAAAACTGACCTTAAAACGTGACAATGGCCTGTATAATTTGTATGTAATGTATTTAATGAAAGATGCTAAAACTATAACCGTGCAGAACTCAATAAAAGGAACCGACTTTGAGTTTTATTTCAAAAACAGTTTAATTGGAAGTTCCAGCTTAAACACAAGGGAATAAAATAACTTGTTCTTGTGCATGTAGTAGTGTTTACTGATTTCGGCTACATGTTTTCTTCCATATTGCTTCTAAATGTCTGTCTGAGTGACAGAAGAAGACATTAAATAATCAGCACTAATAGTGTCCAGCATACTTCTACAGGTGATAAAACTATCATTTACATATTACCACAGACTATTTGTATCTAAAACAACACTAATGGTTTGATGAGAACTGCAGTGTTGCAGTAAATGCTAATACATTCTTTGATATTTTTAGATATTAACCATTTAAACAACCATTTAAACACCACTGGAAGGCAAAATGCTCCCGTAAAAAAGGAGAACTACTGAGAAACTAGTGTTTCAAAAACAAAATACAAGCACATATCATTAAATAATAACCCAGCACTCTTCAGCCCCGTACATTCATATAAACACAAGCTAATAGTGGCTCTGGAAGCTTCAATGAGACTTAAATCACTGCATTTAAAGGAACAGATCACCCAAAACATGAAAGTCTTGTCATTTGCTCGCCCACATGTTGTTCCAAACCTGTATGATTTTCTCTTTTCAGTATGAAATAATTACAATGAACACATGATAGTGAATAGGCACGGATACAAAAAATGACCAAAAAAGCTGCTTAAAATAGTCTATATGACTCATGCACTGTTTTTCAAAACTTCTAAAGTCATATAACCTGGAATATAGTGCATAATCGTATTTGGTGGTGATATTTTTTCGAAGTACAACTGCCTCCATTCACTGAAATACATCTACTTAGGTGAATCCAACCAAATCAAGTCACTTTTCACCCTGAAATCAAAAGGAAAATTGTTTTTCGTTTTACCCAATATTTTTAGTTTTTTATAATTCTCAAATTCTCATGCTCAAAGGTGATTCTCATTACTGAAATACTATCTTTTTTACTGTATTATAGTAAAAAAAAATGCTGCAATACAATGATTTTATCAGCATAAAGACAGCAAACAGATACCACCATTATGTATAAATATTTTACCAAATGTAAATAAATGTATAATAATTATTTGAATTTTTTTGGTAATGTATCATTAATATTTTTGCAATGCATTTAATGGGAATTAGGTTTGTTTTTTAGTATAAATACTTTACCAATATAGATAATGTATCCTTATTGCATTGCAAGTTATGACAATGTGTTTTGTTGTCATTTGCTTTATGTAAAAGAAACATCATCTCATTGTTAATCTTTTGATTTTGGGGTATAAAGTGAACTGGAAATGTTCTTTACGTGCATTATGAGATTCAGCCCAAAAAATGAGCTGTATTTTTAAATGTTTTGTGATGATTTTGTAATTTTTGGAGCTCAAATGCCTCAGTTCACTCATATTTGTCAGAAAAGAGCAGCATACGCATCTTTTTTTGCTCTGCACAAGAATGAAGGTGTTTTGGGGTTTGTAACACACGAGGATGAGTAGATGAGGCAGAACTGAAATTTCTGGGTGAACTATCCCTAGAATAGTGTTTGACTGTTGTGCAAGGTAGACCATCAGGTCTGAGAATGTCACAAACCGGTAAACAATGTGTTAAGGTTTCACAGGACTGTAATCCTGCGGGATTTTTGTTAATGTGCGTTCCTGGCCGCTGCAGGTGCTGTAGTGTCGATCGTTGCTCGATTAAGACTAGAGTTTGATTGAGGCGGTGGCTTCAAGTAAATCTACAGTGACTGCGAGTCTCTCAGGCAGGAATCTGATTGACTCCGCTGCATCAGTGTCGGATCCGGTGCAGGTATCGCTCCGGGTCCTTCTCCTGAACGGCGTTCCAGCTCCATCTGGGGCCGCCCGAGGGCCCCTGAGCCTCTTCCTCTGGGGGCAGGAAGTCAGCTTGGTCACATGATCCAGCCTCAAAAGAGCTCTGCCCTCCACAGGCTCCCAAAGCAGATGCATCATCATCATTATTGTCGTTATTGTCTTCATCTCCAGTTATGACTTCAGACGTTTGTGCCAGTGAGCCCTCGTTGATTCTGATGGGTGATTAAATAATAATGAATGCACTTTTTAGATGTAGATCGTTATATGCTATGTAATTACAGTATCATGCACATCTGATGTTCACGGGTGGGTGGATGAGACCCACGCCTTTTCTAGTTTGTTTACAGGGTCTTTAATGTGGCAGGTTTGTGGCTGATCTCATGACCTATTTTTGTTTAGATTAGCATGTTTCCATTAACACACACACACATACACAACACGCCAGTGTGTGTAGCTGCCATGTGCATCCGAATAAACACTAGTAAATCTACAAGGGTAAATTCTATAAAAGCATATGCAAGACACATTTCACCCCAAAATCAAAGGAAAAAGTTATGTTTTGAATATAAAAGTACTTATTTATTTGCAATTTTGTACAAATATTTTTGTGCCAGATTTTCACCTAATAATTTTTGTGATTCTCATTCTCAAAGGTGATTCTAATTACTGAACTATAGTATTTTTTTATTGCTATATAATAATTTTACAAAAAATACCAAAATATAATGATTTTGATCGATTGCAATCAGGCAGTAATTTTGTATAAATACTTTTAATAATATATATATATATTTGTATTGCATATCATGAGAATGCCTTTTTTTATAATGTATCATTTTTTACATTGCAAATGAGAATTATATATATATATATATATATATATATATATTTGCATCGCAAGGAATGAGAATGAGGTGATTTTTTTAAATAAATACTGATATTAAAATATATTTTGCACTGCAAGTAATAAGAATTCGTTTTTTTATGAATACAGATATTAAAAATATATATTTTGCACTGCAAGTAATGAGAATAGTGTAAATACCAATATATATTATTATTTTTGCATGACAAGTAAGGATTCAAGCTTTATTTGCTTTATGCAAAATATGTAATCTCATTGTTTATCTTTATATTTTGGGGTATAATGTGTCCTGGACATTTAAAAAAAAAATTCCATCCACAATTTTAGTTGAACACATGGTTGTATTTCAGTAACTAGCTAATCAAATAATAAATAATAAAAGCTAATAATAATAATAAAAAATAATAATAATAATAAATGTGCCTGCAATTCTGTACATAAATATTACAATGATGTTGGTTACAGTTTACAAAGTGACAGTTTACAAACTCAAAAGCAGGCTTTATTTTGTAGATAATAATGATTTTGTAGAATCGTTTCTCTCTCCGTCTCACCTGAGATGACCGAACGCCCGCACCCATCGTGTTCCTGTGCCGTCTTTATGAGCCTCCACCCTGAGGCCGCTTCGGTTCCGCGCTCGGACTCTGAGTCCCACCAGCGCCTGGGCCAGACCTGTCTCCACCTCCGCCACAGCTCCGTCCTCGTCCTCCTCCTCCCGGTCCACTCCGTCCTCTCCGGCCGCCGCTCTGCGGTTCCCCCACACCATCCGCGCCCGCTGCTCTGCGTCTGGGTCTCCCGCCGCCTGGAAGAGCCGCCGGAGCTGCCGCAGGTTCACGCCCTGGAAGATGTTGGCGGTGCCGGACTTACGGTTCCGACGCTCAGAGCCCGGCGGCCGGGAAAACGTGGGCTGGGACGGGCCTGCGAGAACAGAGGCTGCGGCCACGTCCTCCATCTACAGAACAAGAGGTAAAGGTCACAAGGGTCATACAGTATATAGCACTTCTGAGAAGATGACGAGCAATTTTTATAAACTAGAGGTGCGTCCCAAATCGCGTACTTATGCACTATTCTATGACGTTTTGTAGTAGAAATAGTGCGAGTAGTGTGTTCACACTGAAAATTCCAAAAAGAAAAAGTGCATTTTAAATACACTTGATGATGCACTTAAATAACCGGGGAAAAAAAATTAAGTGTGGAATGTTGGACACTTCCATTTTCTTTTTTCAATGCCGCAAGAGCAAGAGGTATTACATATTCACATGATCAAAATAACATTAGCTGCCAGAGAAAAAAAGGAAGAAAATTGCATAAATTTCAATGCTTTCAGAGCATTACATGTTTTCAGTGCTTTTTTATGTTGGACACTTCATGCACTCAACTGTCGCAGCTGTAATTACGTCGGCGAAGGAGGAGGGGCTATCAGACTCTGATTATTAATAACAAAATAACCTTATAAAAATCATACACTACACGGTTGAGTACATAGTGCATAAGTGCATAGTGTATATAGTGCGTCATTTGGGACGCAGTACCTGTTTTATTTTTCCTATGTTGTTAGCAACAGGATAACAACATGCTAAGAATGTGTTAAAACATGCTAGCAACATAAAAATCATGTTAACAACATGATAACGACATGCTAATCATGTTATAAACAAGTTAACAACATGCTATTCATGCTAACAATGTGTTAAAACATTTCATCTATTAAAACGGTTTCAAATTTCAAGCTTTTTACAATTACTTCAAAAAAAAAACTTCAGGCTAGGTTTTCTCAAGCCAACCTACAGTTTGTCTTGACAAACTTTTTTTGTCTACTTTATTTTATTTATTTATTTTAAGGCAACATACCACAGGTAAAAACCATTTTTATTTCATGCATTGGTCAGTTTTGAGATTGTGTGCTATTTTGGTCCCATAACTTGTCTTCTTTCAGACTAATGAAAAGAAAACAATACACTTTCACTATGTGTCTGTAAATTTCAGTTACAATACATATCTTTAAAGGCAAGCAGCTTTTTTCTCATGCGCTGAGCCAGAAATCTCCACTTCTACAGCACTTGCATACAAACTTTACAGTTTTATTCCCATCTATATCCTGAACGCTTTTATAGATAGGTTTGTTCATATATTATACGCCTTTAAGATGTCAACAAAACAAGAATTTTGAACCTGGGTTTATCCAAAGTTCAGATGTTGTTCTGAAAGAGTATGCAGATTAGTGCGTATTTAAATGTCAGAAAACTTGTCATACAAAACAATTGTATTAATGTACTGGGATTAATCAACCCGTGGTTGGTACGTCAATGGAAAAAGAGTATTTAAAAAGCACTGCAGGTTCAGACATTAGCCTACTGACCTCCATAGTCAAAGGCTATTAGCTGCCATTGAGTCACTATTATTACAGCAGTCTAAGCAGGGAAAACAAGCCTGTGTGCATCCTAAAAACTGCCCATCGTAGGTAAAATATCTACTAAAATAGCCTATAATGGATTTATTGGGATGTTTATGTTGCTTGAAAAGTGTATAATCAAGTCAGAATGCATGGATCAATTTTGAATGGTCTTCAGGGTAGAAAAGGTCACGTTATGATGTAGTTTTGACATCTAGCAGCAGCACACTGTGTGTACTTAACAGTGTGCAATGCATGCTATTCTTTTTAAAGTATGCATTACGCAGCGATTAACATGCAAATTGGCAGTGCCATCAAATGAGCACGAGTATGCCATTTACTTAAGCAATTATTGCTCAAAGATAAACATGGTTTGAATCCGCTTTCTGGTTTCATCTCTCAGATTTCTCAGAAATAATAAATGAAGGCAGGACTTCGATGACTGCTTTGGCTCATTTGCTTCGGTGATTATGATATTTTTGTCACAAAGGCTGCTGAAGTTTGCAGCTCGGTGAGTCACGTGACGGCACGACAGTGGCGCACGAGCGCACGAACATCCGCAGTGACAGCTGCGCGAGGAGGACACCCTGCAAAAACCCCGTTTCACATGCATCCACTCAAATTACAGCACATAGCAGAGGATTAAAAGCATATATTCAAGAATAAATGCTCGGTTAAGAGTGACGACTTGAAGGATCACAAAGACAAAGCACTGTCGTTGCGCGTTAGGCGTATTTCTAGGTGGGAATGCGGTTCCGCTTTAGGAAAAACACATGAAAAGACATCAACGACACACTTGTGTAAAAATATACTCACCTTTTCTGTGTGAACTAGTGTCTCTGAATCGTTTGCATGTTAGCTCTTTGGAATATCTTTAGGGAAAGCAGCAGAACGGTGTAGTAAACACAGCCTGGCTGTTTGTCTCCTTCTCCGAACGGACAGAAAAGGTTAACGCCCAGACTGTGCCGCTCTGACCAATGAGACGATCGGAATGGACTATTGAACCCGCCTCCAAACCGCGTCCAGCCAATCGCATCTCTCCTTGAATGTTTTCAGTGCTTTTTTATGTTGGACACTTCATGCACTCAACTGTCGCAGCTGTAATTACGTCGGCGAAGGAGGAGGGGCTATCAGACTCTGATTATTAATAACAAAATAACCTTATAAAAATCATACACTACACGGTTGAGTACATAGTGCATAAGTGCATAGTGTATATAGTGCGTCATTTGGGACGCAGTACCTGTTTTATTTTTCCTATGTTGTTAGCAACAGGATAACAACATGCGGCTGTTTGTCTCCTTCTCCGAACGGACAGAAAAGGTTAACGCCCAGACTGTGCCGCTCTGACCAATGAGACGATCGGAATGGACTATTGAACCCGCCTCCAAACCGCGTCCAGCCAATCGCATCTCTCCTTGATGCGCGTCGTGTGGTCTGAATAGTACAGTGTGACTGAGAAAGGTATAATCCTTCATTGACGTCAGTGCTGCCGCTCACGTGCCAATATGTGAAACTCGAACTATTTTGGCAAAATGTACTATTTTGGCAAAATGTACGTAATTTTATTGTACAAAATATTGATAATCGCAGGGAAAACAAGCCTGTGTGCATCCTAAAAACTGCCCATCGTAGGTAAAATATCTACTAAAATAGCCTATAATGGATTTATTGGGATGTTTATGTTGCTTGAAAAGTGTATAATCAAGTCAGAATGCATGGATCAATTTTGAATGGTCTTCAGGGTAGAAAAGGTCACGTTATGATGTAGTTTTGACATCTAGCAGCAGCACACTGTGTGTACTTAACAGTGTGCAATGCATGCTATTCTTTTTAAAGTATGCATTACGCAGCGATTAACATGCAAATTGGCAGTGCCATCAAATGAGCACGAGTATGCCATTTACTTAAGCAATTATTGCTCAAAGATAAACATGGTTTGAATCCGCTTTCTGGTTTCATCTCTCAGATTTCTCAGAAATAATAAATGAAGGCAGGACTTCGATGACTGCTTTGGCTCATTTGCTTCGGTGATTATGATATTTTTGTCACAAAGGCTGCTGAAGTTTGCAGCTCGGTGAGTCACGTGACGGCACGACAGTGGCGCACGAGCGCACGAACATCCGCAGTGACAGCTGCGCGAGGAGGACACCCTGCAAAAACCCCGTTTCACATGCATCCACTCAAATTACAGCACATAGCAGAGGATTAAAAGCATATATTCAAGAATAAATGCTCGGTTAAGAGTGACGACTTGAAGGATCACAAAGACAAAGCACTGTCGTTGCGCGTTAGGCGTATTTCTAGGTGGGAATGCGGTTCCGCTTTAGGAAAAACACATGAAAAGACATCAACGACACACTTGTGTAAAAATATACTCACCTTTTCTGTGTGAACTAGTGTCTCTGAATCGTTTGCATGTTAGCTCTTTGGAATATCTTTAGGGAAAGCAGCAGAACGGTGTAGTAAACACAGCCTGGCTGTTTGTCTCCTTCTCCGAACGGACAGAAAAGGTTAACGCCCAGACTGTGCCGCTCTGACCAATGAGACGATCGGAATGGACTATTGAACCCGCCTCCAAACCGCGTCCAGCCAATCGCATCTCTCCTTGATGCGCGTCGTGTGGTCTGAATAGTACAGTGTGACTGAGAAAGGTGTAATCCTTCATTGACGTCAGTGCTGCCGCTCACGTGCCAATATGTGAAACTCGAACTATTTTGGCAAAATGTACGTAATTTTATTGTACAAAATATTAATAATCATTTTGTTTTGTTATGGAAAGATGTATTATTTGGTATATTGGAGAACAGCAAAGAAAAGCACAGTCACGTTTACATGATAAATCTTATTTTTTACATGCAAAATTTCATATTCACAAATGTAAGTTCTCATGCAAAAAAACGTGTTTTTTTTCTTTTAGGAAGGAAATGGAGCATTATTTTGATACTATACGATTTTCTATGAAACAAAAAGCAATTAAAACGGTGAAAGTTTGTAAACGCTTTAATATTTTATATAAATTTGTATTTGTATACAGCCCCTCTAGTGTGAAATTGTTTATTTCATGTATAATGTTTATTGTTTATATCATGTATAGTGTTTGTCATATACATGTATTTTGATCTTGTTAATAAAAAATAAAAAAAACATGGAAAAAAAATCAGGTACAATTCAGATATCTTAAAATATAATTGTATGGCAAGCCGTTTTAGCATTTAAAAGTTTGTTTTTTATTTTAAAAATTTTTAAAAAGAAAAAAAATAAAGGAAAAAAAAAAGTGAAACTGTCTCGATAAAAAGAGAGAAACTCGGTTACAGTTATTCTGGTATTTACAATCACCAATAATATATCTCTAAAAAGCATCGAGATTTAGCAATGTGTAGTGATTATGTTAAGATTATTTAAAAGCATCGAGCACGATTTTTCTTAGAAGGTGTCACTGTTATTTATTTATTTATTAACATTTTTTATAATTTCCTTACAGGTGGTATTTGACTCTGAACTTGTACTTTTCTTTTATGCAACATCAGCTTTCTGAAGAATAACATTAAAAAGGAACATTAATTGCTATAAACGTATATTGCAAACCCAATTAAGTAGGCCTACTATTTATTTGCCGCAGAAGCAATGTAGAAATAAAACCGAATTATTGATTTAGCAGAACTAACTAGAGTACTGAGGTAGTGTTCATAGATTCATGGATCCTCATTTTCTTCTTCATGGAAGCATGCAAAGTTTATTAGATCTATATCTAACCCATATCTCTTGATTTTCCTAAAAGCCACAAAGAGACATGAGAAAAATATTACGTTTCACAGCTAAACATCCTGTACTAAAGGAAGATCATAGTTTATACTATGCAGTATACAAATATCGTATTTATATTAATAATATTTAGCAATTGTAACCTTAGCCATGGCCCTCACCATGCCAAAGCCCTTTTCTTTGGGCATCTCTCTGCTTTCAAAGATAAACTAGAGACACTGCAGTAAATATTGATTCATTTCACATTATAATGCCATTTGAACTAGATGTGCCAGGAGTGATGTGCCATAATGCATATGTTTGTGATTTATTTTACTGACAGCTGTTACATGATGGTGAGTATGGGGCCACTATGAGACCTGATCATCAAAAATGGAAGTCACTGTGACCTCACTGAGAGATATTTCTTAATGACTTTGTATTAATGTAAATATTATTTATTATGACCTATTAATAATATAAAATATACATGACCTATTAAAACCTTCCTCCCATTCATCTAGTGGACCTTTGTATCTGCCATCTCAGTGATGTGAACAACTCAATGGAATTGAATGGCAATTAAAAACTTGAATTGTATTTGTGACTAAGTGGCAAATCTTGGATGTTTTATAGGGTTAGGTAATTATGTTTTTTAGATCTTTTGGACAATGACTGCAGAGGTAAAACCTTTCACTCACTCAGTTAATGTGTTTTTCATCACCGTTTGGCATTTTGATTTCCCCCTCGAACGCTGAAGCGAAATGCATAGCGTGAAATTATGTCTGAAATAGTCTTTGTTTGCTATACAGCTTCACTTCACATCCCTTACGAAAATTAACCATTGTTTTATTATAGTAAAAGTGTAAAGGTTTTTTGGCTTATTGATTACCATTTGTATAACCACAGTTTTACTTCAAATACCATGGTTAATCTATGTAGCAAAACCATGGTTAATTTGTGGTTACCGTGGTTTATCTATAATCATGGTTGGTAAAACCATGGTTAATTTTCGTAAGGGATTAGGCCTAACGGTTCTCGGATAAGAAGATGTAGCGTCCAATGACAGTCTCTTATTGGATTATGCACCCACTGTAACGTACAAGAGACAGTGAAACACATACTACTAGACTGTAACAAGTATGAGGAGGACCTGACCTGCAGAGAGCAGCACGGAGCTGAGTAACAAACACCAGTACTTTCTGAAAGCTGCAGGTCCGGAAATGGCAAAAGATGTGGGATGGGGAGGTAAAGGGTCGGCATTTATACAACATTCAAAAACAAGTTGGAAATGGAAGGAAAAACTTTGGAAGTAGGAAGGAGGACACAATAATATCTAGACTCCGTATTGGTCACACAGCTCTTAATCAATCATTATTTATTATTGGTAAACATGAATCAGGTAATTGCAATAAATGTGGTATACCAGAGACTGTGGAACATATCACATTACATTGTGAAGCATATGAAAGAGAAAGAATGCGATTAATAGAAGAATTAAGTTTGTTGAATATCGAAAGTATAACAATTAAGACAATACTAGAGAATGCTCCAGCAGCACTGTATAAAGTCTATAATGCAATTATTAATTATTTGAAAGCAATAGTTTTAATAAATATAATTTGAAGATCACATAATGAAGTGTATAAAATAATTGTATCCTTGTGTAATACTCTTTTGGACAAAAGGTTTCCTTTTTTGTTGTTTTTTTTTAAATGATATGTTATCACCAATATACTTCATGCTCCACACTCCAGTCCAGTAGGTGGCGGAAATGCACCTTTTAAGTGGGTTTGCCAACCGCCATTAAACATCATAAGAAGAAGAAGAAGCTGCGTTTTTGTTGTTTCCGTTTCTGTTGTTTTTACTGGCACACATGTGCATCTCTTAAAGAAGTTCGACGCGAAAGAATTTAATAGGGTTTTTTTTTCTGTCTCCACCTCTCCTTTGATGTCAGTCTAATACCCACACTCCAGTCTAGTAGGTGGCGGTAATGCACCTTTTAGATGAGTTGCCAACCGCCATTAAACCTGACAGAAGAAGAAGTTCGACGCACAAATGTGTAAGAAAGTAGATCAACTGTGGGCCATTGACGGGGAATCTTTTTGTCAGCTCTAACGTGCTGTTTAAACTGTTCTCATAAAACCGGAAAAACGAACGTTTTTTTGCGGCCTGGACTTTTATGAAAGCAGAAACATCTTTACACAGTTTTAATGGAACAAGGTGGAGAACCGCATTATGAGAAACTATCAACAGATACGGTTCCACACAGGTGAGTGTGTTACAAACACAGCGACGAAACGACAAAAGATCTAGGCCTAGACAGGCGTCGTGTAACTTAACGATGTTATTCTGTGAATAGTTCGATTTGCTTTCGGATATTTAGCTTCTGACATCATATTTACAGAGGTTTCGACAGAAGTTGTTTTCTCTTACAGATTACCAGCACATGTTATGGCGTAAACTGGTTTGGGCTCCAAGTGTACAGGAGTAGTGTGGTGCAGTGTGACGATGATGTTTACTGGAAAAGTTTATGATTTCACATTAAACCTCAAAACTTGCCACTTAGAAGAGTTGGGACAAATTTCACCTCTCACGTTTTCACAACTCTCTGGAAAAGAGTACAAATAGCTTTTATTATTTTTGGAAGTTGATTAAAGGGGCCATATGATGTTGCTAAAAAGAACATTATTTTGTGTATTTGGTGTAATGCAATGTGTTTATGCGGTTTAATACATATTAATGGAATAATATAGTCACCTGAATCAGTTAATTACAAAAGTCATTAATAAAAGAGTATGTGAATTAAATGCTTTTGTCGTGTTCACATTCATTGCACAGACCAGATCCTCCAGAACCCAGCTGTGTGTCCATGAGGAGTGACTGGTCAATGGATCATCCACCTAAGCTTAATGGACACAATGAAAAGTCTAGGTAAACGATGTACTAAACC
>NW_015546115.1:381944-387274 GCF_001515605.1 Sinocyclocheilus anshuiensis | reverse complement strand
CTATGCACAATCAGCTTGTAACACTCCAAAGAGAAAGGAAAACTTGAAATCGCATCATATGACCCCTTTAATCTTCTGTGTTGAAATTAAATAATTTTTCTGTGCCTTTATTCAATGTATTAGAAGATATTAAAGGCACAATATATAAGATTTTTTTTATTAAAATATCCAAAAACCACTAGAACAGTGTTATATATTTTGCTGACTTGTGTACTTACATTATCCCAAATCTTTTGAAGAATGTTTAAATCCAGGGAAATAAGCAATTTTAACTAGTGACACGGACCGTGTCCATACCCATGATTCCACACTCAGTCACAGCGTCATCAAACTAGCCTTTGTCTTTGTTTATTTTGAATACGCGCCCTCTAGTGGTGAAAATTACATATTGTGCCTTTAATTAAAATACCATAATTAATAACTTTGATATGTGGTTGTGTACTCTATAACCAGTGTTGGGAGTAACACGTTACAAAAGTAATGCATTACAGTAACGGATTACTTATTGCTGTAACGCAGTAGTGCAAGGCATTACTAATCAATTTTCAGTAATATTTTACTCGGTACATGTTCAGTAAAACTAGCAAGACCGCGAGACATTAACAAATCAAAAATGCTGCAAATAAGTTCTATTCTGTTCGTGGTCAGTCAATAGCCACGTGTGGTGTCCAAGTTTGTAAATAAAGACTAAAGACAGCTTCTGATATATATTTGTTTAGCGATTTATTTAATTCATCTCCCTCTCGCTGATGGAACTTTGTATTGTGTGACGTAGTCCAGTGAAGGCGTGTTTAGGGCGGGTTTTACAGGAGTGCCGCGAGGCTACTGGCCCGACAGTGGAAACGAGTGCTCGAGGTCCGAGGCTATTAGCCCAGCCCGACTCGCACTGGCCAGTGGAAAAGCAGCTAATGGGTGAAGATGGCAGAAGACTGTACATGTGCGAGATGGATGTATGCGCATCTTGTCATGGCATTAGAGTTTACATATAGTCCTGTTGTGTCTAATATGAATAGACCCAGGCTATTCACAGATATTGCCAGATAATCACTTTACCTCTACCATACTTTTAACAGACTTGGATCGTTTGTGATTCTGGCTGTCATCCTTTCTTGCATTGTCTTGAGCCTTCACTTTGCCAATTATAAGCTATATTGTTAGTAGACTGGATAGCCCACAGTCATTATTCTAAACCATATCGCCCTCTAGTGGATGTAAAATGCTCTGCAGTACATTTAGTCATTTTAGAATGTTAAATTCTACTTCTGTAGTTATTTTGGTGAAAGTAACTCAAAAGTGATACAGGAGTCATGTAACGCATTACAGTTCTGAGACCGTAATATTGTGAGGTAAGGAATTACCTTTTAATAACAGTAACAAGTAATATATAATGTATTACAGTTTGGAAGTAACTTGCACAACACTGTCTATAACAGCTGTACTTACTATCATGTATTCAACAATAGATCACATATTAATGGAATAATTCAGTCACCTGAACAAGTTAATTAGAAAAATGGTGCTGTGCAGGGAAGATGAAGGGTGAGTAGAGACAGGGATCTTTGCAGTATTTATTTTAATAAACGAGATAACCCAACAGGCAAGGGAGCACACAAATGCAACATAAATGGCTTTGCATTTACACAAAGACAATAAACAACAATGATCTGATTAAACTGAGGAGTATAAATACACAGAGTGACATTCAATTAAACAAGACACCGGTGAAGAACCAAATCAGTACCTACGGAAATAAGTGAGAACACACTAGAACCCATGGAAACAAGAAATAAACACAGCAAACGGGAACTAAGATACACCAGAAATTGAAAAACTTCAAAATGAAAGTCTCAGAACAAAAATGATCAAACATAGCTGTAACAATAAATGTGTGTGGATAACATTGTTCATCTTCAATGCACAGACCAGAACCCAGCTGTGTGTCCATGAGGAGTGACTGGTCAATGGATCATCCACCTATGCTTAGTGGACACAATGATCTTGGGTTTAGGTAAACACTGTATTAAACTGTTTGTCCTGTTACATCTGTTTGTTCAAATTGAATGCTGTAATGGGTTTTCAATGCCTATATGCAGTGCATTTCAGAATGAAGGTCTTAATTAACAGCTCCAATATGTGTGCTATAACACTTGCACTTTGTCTCCAACGGAATAAAACATATTAATTAAATATTTTAGTTTCCTAGAGCAATCAGTCATTACAAAAGTGATTAATATAAGAGTATGTGAATTACATTAATTTGTTGTTTAACTTCAATGCACAGACCAAACCTGCCAGAATCCAGCTGTATGTCCAAGAAGAGTGACCAGTCAGTGGATGCTCTGCGTAATTTTAGTGGACACATTTTGGGTCAGTCTGATCTTGGGTTCAGGTAAATGCTTTAGGCACTGCCCCCCAATGTCCCCCTCCTGAAGCAACATAATAAAAATGCAGCAATACGTGTCTATACCAACGTGATAAAAACCAGGCCACGGTCACATACTGAACACTCATTTTAGCACCACTCACTGGAGATTTCACTTTAAAACTGCAGAGAAACGTGCAGTAAGATATATATATATATATATATATATATATATAATAAGTGATATAATAAGTGTTGCAGAAATGTCACCACAAGCACGTATTTCCAATGAGCCTGGGTTAGTATTTTGCCTAGTTTTTGTTGCACTTATTTGCTACCAAACGTACAATCTCAGCTGCTCTCTAAAATTATGTTAAACCTTAAATGTGAATGGTAAAGATATATGCTGATATTATAACAATATCGTAATATATAATCACATCTTTATACCACATCAACCTACTAACAGCCTAAACTTCCTAAATCAGCGGCTCCCATTTCAAGTTCTCGTGTCCCCCCACACCCCACATATTTTGCATGTCTCTCTTTGTTAACACACCTGATTCAGATAACCAGCTCGTTAGAAGAGAGCTACGTGCATGAACTGTGTTCCGACTGACATGGTCCCTACACCGTATTCATTGCTTCCTACTCTCTGAGCAGGGGAGGGAGTTTACTTCACCTCGGAACATTCATTCACGGATTTGCCTGTCTTCACACACACAGACGAGTGTGACATCATATACCTCTGTAAATAAATACAATTTAAATTCACGTCTCGCACACTTTAATGGCCTTTGTATGGAACATATACACTCGTTTCGAATTGGAATCATGGTTGAATATCCGGTGATGTCCACTTCGCAGGGCACTTACGTTCGAATAGAACAAACATCATATGTGATAAGAGAATTTACGGCTGCACGATAAATCGCATGCGATTGTCAATCGCATCTCGTCAGTAAAGCCGGTTCTGTGATTAGTAGTAAATCTCCATTACGTGCTTTCAGATGGAGCGGCATTTAATACACAGAGCCGTAGATCACCTACAAGCTGAACGCAATATCACGTTCATAATCGAAGGCGATTCATCTGCGATTATGAATGCGATATTGTGTTCAGCTTGTCAGTGATCTACGGTTCTGTGTATTAAATGCCGCTCCATCTGAAAGCACGTGATGGAGATTTACTACTAATCACAGAACCGGCTTTACTGACGAGATGCGCATGATAATGGCATGCGATTTATCGTGCAGCCCTATAAGAGATACATACGAAATATGCTGAGCAGGGGGGTGCGAGGACTGGAATTGGGAACCGCTGTCCTAAACCAGGCAGGTGTTTTAGAGCTGGTTGGAGCTACACTATGCAGGACACTGGCCCTCCAGGAGCAGAATTTGACCCATATGTCCTAAACTAAATGAAGATCTCTTTAAACAAAAATGTTGTCATCATATATATACTATATGAAGTATGCATATATTATGAAATATGAATATACAACACATTCTAATAATTATTTTATTTTAATCTTAAGCCATGACCCTGCTGAAGCCCTCAAGACATATATATCAAATCTGAGGAAGAAGTTTGAGTGTCTGTATGAGGGAACGGCAAAGCAGGGAAACCCAACACTGCTGAATGAGATCTACACAGAGCTCTACATCACAGAGAGTGAGAGTGGAGAGATCAATAATGAGCATGAGGTGAGATGGATTGAGACACAGTCCAGGAGAGCAGCAACAGAGGACACACCGATCAAATGCAGTGACATCTTCAGACCTTTAACTGGACAAGACAAACCCATCAGAACTGTGCTGACAAAGGGAGTCGCTGGCATTGGAAAAACAGTCTCTGTGCAGAAGTTCATCCTGGACTGGGCTGAAGGGAAAGAGAATCAGGACGTCCAGCTCATATTTCCACTTCCTTTCAGAGAGCTCAATCTGATGAAGGACAAAACACTCAGTCTTTTGGATCTATTGCATATTTTCTTTCCTGAAACCAAAGAAATGAAACCATTCAGTGCTGAAAATAAAGTTGTCTTTGTTTTTGATGGTCTGGATGAGTGTCGTCTGTCTCTGGATTTTCAGAGCAGTGTGATGTTGTGTGATGTAATTGAATCAGCCTCAGTGGATGTGCTGCTGATGAACCTGATTGTGGGGAATCTGCTTCCCTCTGCTCTCATCTGGATCACCTCCAGACCAGCAGCAGCTGATCTCATTCCCTCTGAGTGTGTCCATCGAGTGACAGAGGTACGAGGCTTCAATGATCCACAGAAGGAGGAATACTTCTGGAAGAGAATCAGTGATCCTCAGCCTCAGTGGATGTGCTGCTGATGAACCTGATTGTGGGGAATCTGCTTCCCTCTGCTCTCATCTGGATCACCTCCAGACCAGCAGCAGCTGATCTCATTCCCTCTGAGTGTGTCCATCGAGTGACAGAGGTACGAGGCTTCAATGATCCACAGAAGGAGGAATACTTCAGGAAGAGAATCAGTGATCAGAGTCTGGCCAACAGGATCATCTCACACCTGAAGTCATCAAGGAGCCTCTTCATCATGTGCCACATCCCAGTCTTCTGCTGGATCTCAGCCACTGTTCTGGAGAAGATGATGAGGAAATCATGGAAAGGAGATATTCCCAAGACTCTCACTGAAATGTACACACACTTCCTGATTATTCAGACCAGCATCAAACATGAGAAGGACTATGAGAAGAAAGTGAAGGATGAAGACATGATCCTCAAACTGGGGAAACTGGCTTTCCAGCAGCTTGTGAAAGGTAACCTCATCTTCTATGAGAAAGACCTGAGAGAGTGTGGCATTGATGTGACAGAAGCATCAGTTTACTCAGGATTGTGCACTCAGATCTTCAGAGAAGAGTTGGGCTTGTATCAGGGGAAAGTCTTCTGCTTTGTTCATCTGAGCATTCAGGAGCATCTCGCAGCTCTATATGTGCTGCTTTCATTC